>NC_090741.1:54366033-54367488 GCF_036898095.1 Palaemon carinicauda | reverse complement strand
TCCGAAGCATCAAGTGAATGAGAAATCCTCTACAATCTATTATTTTAATTAGTTATATAATAATCACTCGGAAAATAATGGTGTAAAACATTTATATTACAAGAATGAGATTTATAAAAATTCTGTAAGAATAATTTCTATTAATTTTCTTATATCTCTCCTCCTCTTCAGATTTCCCCCTGGTGGCCAACTTCTGAAGCATCAAGTAAATGAGATATCGACCTTTGAATCTTGAATCTTTCACGAAATTTCGTCGGGGAATTAAAAGGTGGTTCCTTCCTGTCATCGGATCCACACGCAAGCCTTTGCTTTTATCCTTCAGGTGGAGGAGCTGAGTTATTTACAAGACTTATCCCTGAAGTGAAGGAGCTGAGTTATTTACAAGACTACACTGTTGAAAAATTGCATTAAAAAAAGGGTGAAAGTCTTGCAACATTTATTCAAGCATTTTCACCGTTTTAAAAACGGTTATATAGACGTAAAGGAGTGATATTACGGTCACCAATCCGTAAAATATAATAACAAAATAAAGTAAAATTACGGTCGACAGTATTTTACTGACGGTTATATTGACATAAAGAGGGATATATTACGGTCACCAATCCGTAAAAGATAATAAAAAATAAAGTAAAATTACGGTCGCCTGTATTTTACTGAAATACGTTTGGGAATAGGATATTTTTACGGAGAATTTTCGATAATCTGTCAACATATTGTAGCATTTTTACCGTTTAAAAAACGGTTATATAGACGTAAAAGACTGACATTACGGTCACTAACCCGTAAAGGATAATAACAAAGTAATATTACAGTCGCCAGTATTTTACTGAAATACGTTTGAGAACAGAATATTTTTACGGAGAATTTTCTATAAAAATTACGGACATTTATTCCAGCATTTTTACCGTTTTTAAAAACGGTTATATTGACTTAAAAGAGTGATATTACGGTCACCAACCCGTAAAGGATAATAACAAAGTAAAATTACGGTCGCTAGTATTTTTACTGAAATACGTTTGAGAACAGAATATTATTACGGAGAATTTTCGAAAAAAATTACGGACATTAATTCCAGCATTTTTACCGTTTAAAAAACGGTTATATTGACACAAAAGACTGATATTACTGTCACTAACCCGTAAAAGATAATAACAAAATAAAGTCAAATTACGGTCGCCAGTATTATACTGAAATTCGTTTGAGAACAGAATAGTTTTTACGGAGAATTTTCGATGAAAATTGCGGATCTTTCTAACAGTGTAGCCATCATGAGGGGTGAAGTTACGCCTGTTTAAGAAATGAGATACAGTCTTCTGTTGGTCTACTGAGGAGTGAGTATCTTTCAAGTCTATCTGTCCGATATCATATTATTTTATTTTTCAATTATAGTAGCCAACATAAACTACATAGACTATAAACTCTATTACTTGTATGGTTGATGACCGGGATTTGACC
>NC_090741.1:54346033-54356033 GCF_036898095.1 Palaemon carinicauda | reverse complement strand
CCTTTGGTCGCTGCAACTCACCACCCATGTGGTGTAAGCCAGACTGGGGTTTGAGTCCCGCTCAAACGCGTTATTTCCTTTGGTCGCTGCAACTCACCATCCATGTGGTATAAGCCAGACTGGGGTTCGAGTCCCGCTCAAACGCGTTATTTCCTTTGGTCGCTGCAACTCACCAAACATGTGGTGTAAGCCAGACTGGGGTTCGAGTCCGCTCAAACGCGTTATTTCCTTTGGTCGCTGCAACTCACCATCCATGTGAGCTTTAGGGGGGGAGTTGCCTATAGGTCTCTCTGCTGAATCATTATTAGCCATTGCCTGGCCCTCCTTGGTTCTAGCTTGGGCGCTGATCATATGTGATATGGTTAGTGTCTAGGGCCTTTTTCTGCTTGATAGGGCAATGTCACTGTTCCTTGTCTCTGTCATTCATGAGCGGCTTTCAAACCTTTAAACTAGATTTACTGGGAGATAATATATTTGAGGTATAGAGTAGTTTCGTTCGTTCTTAAGACAATTCTTTCACCTGAATAGGTACGATAGTAAGATTCCTTCCCATTTAATTAATTCATATTTCTTGAACCACAAAGTATGTAATTTCATCATCACCTTCTACGCCCATTGTTGCAAAGGGCCTTGTTAGATTCCGCCCAGTCGTCTCTATCTCGAGCTTTTAATCAATACGTCTACATTCATCATCTCCTACTTCACACTTCATAATCTTCAGCCACGTATGCCTGGTCATCAACTCTTCAAGTGCCTTGTCGAGCCAGGTTAAATCTTTGGTGAACTATCACGCTTCATAGTCCACAGCCACGTAGACCTCGGTCTTCCAATCTTCAAGTGCATTGTGGAACTCAGTTAAATGTTTGGTGAACTAATCTCCCTTGGGAGTGCGAAGAGCATGCTCAAACAATCTCGATCTACCCTTCACCATGATGGTCCTCAGCCACGTAGATCTGGGTTTTCAAATTCTTCTAGTGCCTTGTCGAGCTAAGTTCAACCTTTGGTGAACTATCACGCATCATAGTCCTCAGCCACGTAGGCCTGGGTCTTCCAACTCTTCTAGTGCCTTGTAGAGCCAAGTTAAATGTTTGGTGAACTAATCTCTCTTGGGGAATGTGAAGAGCATGCCCAAACCATCTACATCTATTCCTCACCAGGATCTCATATTGAATAGCATCCTAAAACTTTCAACTTTACTTAAATATAACATAGCAACAACCAACAACACCTAAATCCTGCACAATATCATTAGTTTATTTGGTGTCTGCAACCTCACCACCCTTGTGAGCTAAGGATGGGGCGTTTGGGGGAGCCTATAAGTCAATCTTCAGACACTCCTACACACAGCCTTTCTTCAAGGAGTTATATAATAGTGTAATGTACGGAGATGTTTATTGTAGTGAGAGTACTTCAAGAGGCATCATTAGGATTTTACCAAGAAAACCAAAATGCTCATTAGCGACACCAGGCTTCTCCTTAGCTACAAGGGCCTGGGAAAGGGTGGCCTGGGGAGGGGGTCCTGGGGAAGGGGTCCTGTGTGAAGTCTACCTCTTCAACTAATAAGCAGACTGATGCTCCATGACTCCTTCGTCGGTTTCGTGACTGAAATGTATTCCTTCAAAATAGAGTTAATCATCAAAATACCTTTTTTTTATTTTTTTTAAATTTTTTTTTTACTAAATTTTCTTCTTATTTTTAATGTTGGTTTGGCCATGAATTTCATCGTTTAATTTATTTGTATTGTAATCTCCTTTGGTATTTTATTACTTTCATAGAGTAATAATTTATTTCGTTACTATAATAATAATAATAATAATAATAATAATAATAATAATAATAATAATAATAATAATAAACTGTAAAGTGAGTAACTCATTATAGAGTGTGATATTATCATTATTATTATTATTATTATTATTATTATCATTATCATTTATAATTATCATTATCAGTATTATTACTATTATTATTAATTATTATTATTATTATTATTTTAATTATTATCATTATTAGTATCATCATTATTATTATTATTATTATTATTATTATTATTATTATTATTATTATTATTATTATTATTATCATTATCATTTTAGACGAAAGGCAGAAGACTTTACAATTTTATTCTCAATGATAAATTTTCGATGGCAGTAGAGACACTTGATAATGTCAAACGAATATCTCTTTTCACCCTATTGTTTATTTGCTTAAGCTTCATGTAAAAAAATAAAAATAAAAATAAATAAATAAACACGAAAACTTGAGTTTCACTGACGTTAATTTATATGCTAATGAGAGAGTAAGTCCCGACTTCATTTGTTGCTATTTTGGATGACTTGGTCTGCGTACCAATTATAGACTTGGTACTTATAGTATTCTTATTTTAATTGTACATTAATGCTCTTATAGTTTATTTATTTTCTTATTTCCTTTCCTCACTGGGTTGTTTTTTCCTTGTTGCAGCCCTTGGGCTTATGGCATCCTGCTTTTCCAAATGGGGTTGCAGCTTACCTAATAATAATAACAACAGCAACAACAAGATCAACTATTCTATCTTAATTGTTCATTACTGCTCTTGTATTTATTTTCTTATTTCCTTTCCTCACTGGGTTGCTTTTTTCCTTGTTGCAGCCCTTGGGCTTATGGCATCCTGCTTTTCCAAATGGGGTTGCAGCTTACCTAATAATAAACAACAACAACAACAACAACAACAACAACATCAACAATAACAAAAACAACAAATTTCCTTATTTCCTTTCCTCACTGGGTTGCTTTTTCCTTGTTGTTTTTTTCCTTGTTGGAGCCCCTGGGCTTATGGCATCCCGCTTTTCCAAATGGGGTTGCAGCTTACCTAATTATAATAACAACAGCAACAACAACATCAACTATTCTATCTTAATTGTTCATTACTGCTCTTGTATATATTTTCTCTTTTCGTTTCCTCACTGGATTGTTTTTTCTTTGTTGCAGCTCTTGGGCTTATGCCATCCTGCTTTTCCAAATAACAACAATAACAACATCAACAACAATAATAATAACTGTTTGGATCCTTCTCTCTGGTTACGGTTCCTTCCCTTTGCCTACACGTACACCAAATAATCTGGCCTATTGTAGGTAGTAGGTTGCCCAGGGCACCAGCCATCCGTTGAGATACTACCACTAGGGAGTTATGGGGTCCTTTGACTGGCCAGACAGTACTGCATTGGATCCTTCTCTCTGGTTACGGTTTACTTTCCCTTTGCCTACACATACACCAAATAATCTGGCTATTCTCTATAGATTCTACTCTTTCCTCATACACCTGACAACACTGAGATTACCAAACAATTCTTCTTCTCCCAAGGGGTTACTACTAAACTGTAATTGTTCAGTGGCTACTTTCCTCTTGGTAAAGGTACAGAGACTCCTTTAGCTATGGTAAGCAGCTCTTCTAGGAAAAGGACACTCCAAAATCAAACACTGTTCTCTAGTCTTGCGTAGTGACATAGCCTCTGTACCTTGGTTTTCCACTGTCTTTGTTTAGAGTCCTCTTGGTTGAGGGTACACTCGGGCATAGGCTACTGTTCTATCTAGTTTCTCTTCCTCTTGTTTTGTTAAAGTTTTTATACTCTATATAGGAAATATTTATTTCAATGTTTTTGCTGTTCTTAGAATATTTAATTTTTCCTTGTTTCCTTTCCTCACTGGGCTATTTACTCTGTTGGAGCCCCTAGACTATAGCATCCTGTTTTTCCAACTAGGGCTGTAGCTTAGCATTTAATAATAATAATAATAATGATAATAATAATAATAATAATAATAATACATCATGAAACTGTATTGCAAAATTAATATTTTTATATGAAGCCCGTGGCCGTAATTACTGTACCTCATCTATAGCAGAGGCTATGGATCAATAAAGAGAGAGAGAGAGAGAGAGAGAGAGAGAGAGAGAGAGAGAGAGAGAGAGAGAGAGAGAGAGAGAGAGAGAGAGAGAGAGATTGTTCTTTAACTTTTGTTTTGCTTACGATATATTCAATCTTGCTACACAAGGATACGGCTAGGAAAAGTCTATAACATTGGAGAGAGAGAGAGAGAGAGAGAGAGAGGAGAGAGAGAGAGAGAGAGAGAGAGAGAGAGAGAGAGAGAGAGAAGACTGTTCTTTAACTTTTGTTTTTGCCCATATCTTCAGATCCTAGTGCACAAAGATACGGCTAAGGAAAGTCTATAAATATTAGAGAGAGAGAGAGAGAGAGAGAGAGAGAGAGACGAGGAGAGAGAGAGAGAGAGAGAGATAGAGAGAGAGAGAGAAGACTGTTCTTTAACTTTTGTTCTGCTCATGAGAGATTGTAGGATATGTGTTGAGTGGGGGAAATAACATATTTCCATATACTACTATTATTACTACTATGGACTGTGTTTAAGGTAAGTACGCCATACTACAGGAACAAAGAGTTGAAGGATCTCCACATATGAGTCCTTTAAGTTTCTTTGATTTATACTAATTGGTTCCTTAATTATCAACACGAGACATCACTGCCTATTTGCGTCAATTAGGCTGTGGCTTCAAATAGCAATTTCCAAAAGTCAATTATCCCATGCGGTTGTAGGATTTCATTTATGAAATGTACAGTAAATGATTAATTCAGTTTTCACTTAGAATTTCATTGTTTCAGAGCAAAGTAAATACTTTTTTTCTAATTTGTAACGAAGTGATTTAGGGTCAAAGCTATATATATATATATAATATATTTATATATATATATATATATATATATATAATATATTATATATATATATATATACATACATATATATATATATATATATATATATATATATATATATATATATATATATATATGTATATATATATATATGTATATATATATATATATATATATATATATATATATATATATATAAATATATATACATATAAACGTTGAAGGGCATTTTATGATTAAACCCAATTAATGCGAAACTGACTTTTTTTCTAATTTGTTACGGGGAATATTCAGGGACAAAGATGTACATATTCTGCCTGATATCAATTGAGTCTCTATTTTATGGTAATCATAAAAGATAGTAAATCTTATCATAATCTTAAAAAGATAATAAGTACATGTAAAAGGGGGGCCGCTAACAAGAAGCAAGATTTGAAAAGCCAATCTGCAAGAATCTGAACTTATGGTGTAGTTGAAATGGATGATAAGGTGACTTCTATTTCTCGAGAACACATCGAAGCAGAAGATCAACTGCTCAATGATTTTTATTTGCAAAATCTTGTTTTTACGTATAACTTTTCCCAGAAACGCTGTGTTCTAACATAAAAACTCGTTTACTTACTATCTGGCATACAACCTAACAGCAATGTTCAGAGTTTATAACCCTTAAATATGCTTTAGTATTCTATACCGAGTGACAAGCATAGCCATCTCCTGACTTTAGTCTCTATCAAGTGAATTCCATGAGCCAATCACTGGTCTTAGTTTTCAAGTTTAGGTTTAGAAGCGTTTCATTCAAACAGTTGAACCAAATTTTGCCACATCTTTAATATTGTCCCTGTGGGTTCATTTACTCGAGTTTCTGATATAAAAAAGTTTTTAGTGATTGATAAGAAGGGATTAATAATCAGTGTTTTACATCGCTTAGATGGTTCTCGAGAATTCTGGAAAATGTGAGAAAATTGGCTCATAGAAATAATAAAACAATCGTGTAGCCATCCTTTCGAAGAACTGTTAATTCTAACAACTATAATACTATCGAACAATAGTTTTCTAGTAATTAAATTTCGAACAATTGATATCAAACCAATGGGACGTATAAAAGATTACATTTCTGGACAATTTTCTTTATTAAATAGAGAATTCTTTTGGTATCGAAGGAAGGGAATTTGTAGTTTGACCTTTCTAAAGGCATTGCTCTTTCTTAGTAAGTTATTATTATTATTATTATTATTATTATTATTACTATTATTATCATCATTATTATTATTATCATTATTAGCTAAGCTACTACCCTAGTTGGAAAAGCAGGATACTATAAGCCCAAGTTCTCCATCAGGAAAAAATACCGCAGTGAGGAAAGGGATTGAATAAACTATAAAAGAACCGATGAGTATTTATTAAAACAAAATATTTAAAGAACAGTAACAAAAATATTGAAACAAACCTCTCCTCTATAATCTATAAAAAGAAACTTATGTCTACCCGTTCAACATAAAAACATTCGCTGCCACTTTGAATTTTGAAGCTCCATCAACTACCTTTGTTCTGTAGTCTTGGGTAGTGCCATAGCCTCTGTACCATGTTCTTCTACTGTCTTGGGGTTAGAGTTCTCTTGCTTGGGGGTACACTCGAGCACACTATTCTATGTGATTCCTTTTCCTCTTGTTTTGTGAAATTTTTTATGATTTATATAGGAAATATTTATTTTAATGTTACTGTTCTTAAAATATTTTATTTTTCCTTGTATACTTTCCTCACTATTTTTCCTGGTTGGGGGCCCTTGGGCTTATAGTATCCTTCTTTTCCAACTAGGGTTGTAGCTTAGCAAGTAATGATAATAATAATAATAAAGAGAGTCTGGTTCCCCTGCTATATAGGAAGAAAAGCAGCCCTTAATATAAAGTTAAGTAATGTACTGGTCCTTTAGAGCAGAGGGTTCCCCTACTGTATAGGACCAGAAAAACAAACCTTAAAGTAAAGTTAAGTAATGTACTGGTCCTGTAGAGTATGGTTCCATTATTGTATAAGACCAGAAAAAGCAGCCTTTAAAGTAAAGTAATGTACAGATCCTGTATAGTACGGTTCCCTTACTGTATAGGACCAGAAAAACAGCCCTTAAAGTAAAGTAATGTACTGCTCCTGTAGAGTACGGTTCCCTTATTGTATAGGACCAGAAAAACAGCCCTTAATATAAAGTTAAATAATGTACAGATCCTGTTGAGTATGGTTCCCCTGCTGTATAGGACCAGAAAAGGCAGCCCTTAAAAGAGAGTAGGGTTCCCCTACTGTATAGGACCAGAAAAAGCAGCTTTTAAGGTAAAGTAATGTACTGGTCCTGTAGAGTACGGTTCCCTTACTGTATAGGACCAGAAAAGCATCCCTTAAAAGAGAGTAGGGTTCCCCTACTGTATAGGACCAGAAAAACAATCCTTAATGTAAAGTCAAGTAATGTACTAGTCCTGTAGAGTACGGTTTCCTTACTGTATAGGACCAGAAAAACAGCACTTGAAAGAGAGTAGGGTTCCCCTACTGTATAGGACCAGAAAAAGCAGCCCTTAAAGAGAGTAGGGTTCCCCTACTGTATAGGACCAGAAAAACAGCCCTTAAAAGAGAGTAGGGTTCCCCTACTGTATAGGACCAGAAAAACCAGCCTTTAAAGTAAAGTAATGTACTGGTCCTGTAGAGTACGGTTCCCCTACTGTATAGGACCAGGAAAAGCATCCCTTAAAGTAAAGTAATGTACAGATCCTGTAGAGTACGGTTCCCTTACTGTATAGGACCAGGAAAAGCATCCCTTAAAGCAAAGTAAAGTAAAGTAAAAGAATATAAGCGAGTAAAAATCTCATAGCATCCAATTTATGGAAGATATCATCCGAGATATCTTCCAGGAAAGAGTGTAATCAAGAATCCCCTCAAGAGAATTGGGAGGAGAGCAACAGATATAATTTTCTTTCTTCGACGTCGTCCTGGAAGATTGGCTTCGAGGTGGAGGACGGGAAGTAATAAGTCAAACGTTCCAGTAGCTTTCGATGGTACAGTTTCCAGGCAGAAGAGTTTCCAGCTACACTGTTAGGAAAGAACTGTAAATTCAATCGGAAAATCTTCGTAAAAATATAGTGTTCTTGACCATATTGCTTTCGATGGTAGAGTTTCCAGGAAGAAGAGTTTCCTGGAAGAAAAGTTTGCAGCTACACTGTTAGAGAGAACCCTAATTTCAATCGGAAAATCGTCGTAAAAATATAGTGTTCTTGACCATATTGCTTTCGATGGTAGAGTTTCCAGGACGAAGAGTTTCCAGGAAGAAGAGTTTCCAGGAAGAAGAGTTTCCAGGAAGAAGAGTTTCCAGGACGAAGAGTTTCCAGGAAGAAGAGTTTCCAGGAGGAAGAGTTTCCAGGACGAAGAGTTTCCAGGAAGAAGAGTTTCCAGGACGAAGAGTTTCCAGGACGAAGAGTTTCCAGGAAGAAGAGTTTCCAGGACGAAGAGTTTCCAGGACGAAGAGTTTCCAGGAAGAAGAGTTTCCAGGACGAGGAGTTTCCAAGAAGAAGAGTTTCCAGGACGAAGAGTTTCCAGGAAGAAGAGTTTCCAGCTACAATGTTAAAAGGAACCGTAATTTTAATCAGAAAATTTTCATAAAAATATACTGTTCTCAACCGTATTTCAGTAAAATACAGGTGACTGTATTTTTACTTTACTTTGTTATTATCTTTTACGGTGTTGGTAGTTTCCAGGAAGAAGAGCTTCCATCTATACTGTTAGAAAGAACCGTAATTTTACTCGGAAAATCTCCATGAAAAATATCCGGTTCTCAACCGTATTTCAATGAAATACAGGTGACCGTAATTTTTACTTTACTCTGTTATTATATTTTAAGGAGTTGGTAGAGTTTCGAGGAAGAAGAGTTTCCAACTACACTCTTAGAGAGAACCGTAATTTTAATCAGAAAATCTCCATAAGAAATATACTGTTCTCAACCGTATTTCAGTAAAATACAGGCAACCGTAATTTTTACTTTACTTTGTTTTTATCTTTCACGGTGTTGATAGAGTTTCCAGGAAGAAGAGCTTCCAGCTACACTGTTAGAAAGAACCGTAATTTTACTCGAAAAATCTCCATAAAAAATGTACCGTTCCCAACCGTATTTCAGTAAAATACAGGCGACCGTAATTTTTACCTTACTCTTTTTAACTTTCACGGGTTGGTGACCGTAATATCACTCCTTTACGTCAATATATCCGTTTTTAAAATGGTAAAAATCCTGGAATAAATGTTGTCAGACATTTACCATTTATTTTTTTAATGCAAATTTTTAGCAGTGTAGATAAAAGCTCTAGACAAGTGGCATATTTATCATTGCAGTTTTCAACTCATTTGAATTATTTTTCTTATATTATGATGGATTTTTTTTTAATTTATGCGTTTCCACTGATTAATGTTATGCAAATTCGAGATATATTCCAGTGTTGTGTTTAAACTACTTAAATTTAGCGAATATTCACATAGATGCTTTAACATTTCAAACCAGAAAAATATTATAATGAATAATTACTATGTGAATATGATTGAAATAGCATATATATATATATATATATATATATATATATATATATATATATATATATATATATATATCTGCATATACATATATATATATATATATATATATATATATATATATATATATATATATATATATATGTGTGTGTGTGTGTGTGTGTGTGTGTGTGTGTGTGTGTATGTTTCTTTAGTCGCTGCAACCTCACCATCCTTGTGAGCTAAGGATTGGGGGTTTGGGGGGTCCTACAGGTCTATCTGCTGAGTCATCAGCAGCCATTATCCTTGTCCTAGTTTGGGAGAGAGGAGGCTTGGGCACTGATTATATGTATACATGGTTAGTCTCGAGGGCATTGTCCTGCTTGATAGGGCAATGTCGCTGTCCTTTGCCTCTAATATTCATGAGCAGCACTTAAACCTTTAGACTGATTTTTATTTAAGAAAATACTTGTAAAAATGAAAGGTCTTGTTTTCCTTCTTTTTCTTATATTTTTCTAATATCTTCTTATATTTTTCTTACATTATTTTATATTTTTCTGATATTTTCTTATTTCTATTATACTTTTCTTATGTTTCTTACATTTTTTTATATATTTTTTATATTTTTCTGATATTTTCTTATTTCTATTATACTTTTCTTATTATTCTTATATTTTAGTATATATTTTTTATATTTTTCTTATATTTTTTTATAATTTACTTATATTTTTCATTCATCTTTTTATTTTACCTAATTTTTT
>NC_090741.1:54338533-54341033 GCF_036898095.1 Palaemon carinicauda | reverse complement strand
TATTACCGGTAAGTCATGACGAAAAATTTATTTCATGGTGGAATTTCTTCTTTGGCCAATGAAGCTAATTTCATATTCTGGAAAATTATGGTCAGTTAGCCACTTGAGATTTTATTTAGTTTGATTTTGATAAGTGTTCTAAAATACACCAGAATATTTATATGTATTTTAATAGTTGGTAGTCTGAACCTATTATTTTGTAGGTTTAACTGTATCATTTCATAAAATAAATCTTTTACTACTTGGTAGTTGTCATATTTGCTCTTTTTGTTTGGAAATAATTAAAACTGTTTCAAGGTGACTAGACCTATTTAAGGGAAACTCGCATGGTTCATTTCTCAACATATTTGCTATTTTTAAGTTTTGAAATAAAAACTGTTTTAAGGTGACTTAGACCTTTTATTAAGGGAAACCGTATAGTTCAATTCTGAACATTTGCTCCTTTTTTCAAGTTTGGAAATAATAAAAACAAAAGGGAAACCGCATGGTTCAATTCTCAAAACAAGTGCCCGAGAACAATTATATTTAAACATAAACTAGCTAATCTTATAAAAAATTCTACTGATTTCAAAAACCTTATTTTGAAAAAATCTAGTTGTTTGGCGTTTCAGAAAGCTGAACTTAAGAAAATTTATAGTATAATTTTTAGATCTTTTAAAGTAGACATAACAAATAAAGTACCTGCTTCAAACAAGAGAGTAATATTACTGCAGTACTTAAAATATACTTAAACTAGGGATTGAAGTTTGATAAATTAAAAGAGAATTCTTTCTGGTAGTGTTAGGGACTAAGTTTCATCTATTGAACAAATATTCTTGCCGATAATGTGCCATCTGTGTTGGCTGAACTAAATTATCAGTCTTTGTTGAGAGATTGGCTAGACTTGTGACTGGTTCTGAGATTGGCTAGACTTGTGACTGGTTCTGAGATTGGCTAGACTTGTGACTGGTTCTGAGATTGGCTAGACTTGTGACTGGTTCTGAGATTGGCTAGTCTTGTGACTGGTTCTGAGATTGGCTAGTCTTGTGACTGGTTCTGAGATTGGTTAGAATTTTAAATGGTTTTGAGATGGGCTGGACTTTTAAATGGTTTTGAGATGGGCTGGACTTTTAAATGGTTTTGAGATGGGCTGGACTTTTAAATGGTTTTGAGATTGGCTAGACATTTAAATGGTTTTGAGATTGGTTAGACTTTTAAATGGTTTTAAGATTGGTTAAACCTTTTTGAGTTTAGGTTGGAATAAATTAATGATTCTGAGAATTAGAAATGTGAATTTTTTGAGATTGGTTCGACTTGAGAATATTTCTAAGATTGGCTAGACTTGAGAATGGTTCTGAGATTGGTTAGACCTTTTCCTGGGGCTGGTTAGAATAAATGAACGATTGAGATTTAGATTTGTGAATTTTTATGAGATTGGCTAGACTTGTGAATGTTTCCGAGATTGGTTAGACTTAAAAATATTTAAGAAATGGTTTTATTAAAGACATTTCTGAAAAATCTTTTGGGCTGGAATGTTTTGGTTCCAAAATACTGGGTACAAGGTTAAGTAAATGGTAGGTGGTCTAGGAGAGAGTATATCCCAAAAAAGCAGATCTGTACTTGGTAAAGGCCTAAACATTGAGTTTGTCTGTTATATTGTATCTATAATTAGCCTAGCTTTAATCAAGTTAGTTCGTATTTTAGGAAGTAGTCATTTCTGTGGGCATTAAGAAAATTTATAGGTCTTGGGAGTAATATAAAAATACATTGGTTGACTAGTTTTTTTTTACCATCTAAAGCTTGGGAAAAGAGTACTATGGGTTGATAATCATATATGCCATCATGAGTTAAGCTGTGGTGAAATTCGAAAAAAATAGCTTGTAATATGTTCAGAAAAGAGTCGAGTCAATTTAAAATCCCAAGGTCTTTATATTTGAGTGATTTTAAAGGAAATTATTTCAAACTTCTTGTTTTAACAGTAATTGAAGTCGAGAGGTAATTAAAATATGTAGACTTTTTCCCTAAAGAAAACTATCTCAAACTTTATTAACACCAATAGAAGTTGAGAGCTAATTTAACTCTAAAATTCCTATACATTAAATGTCTATCTTGAAAATTGTTAGTGCAGTTTTTGGATATCTTGAAAATTGTTAGTGCATTTTGGGAAATCTTCTTCTTTGATTTATGTCTATGTATGAAAGTTTTCTTTTTGGATGCAGAACTTTTCATGCAAGTTATTACCTAAGGGAAACATTCAGTTTCCAGGGTCATTAAAGTGTTTATGGGGCTAACAGAGGCAGTAGATATAAAACGACCTCTTAAAGAGTTAAACGGACAGCCAGTTACAAGTATCGAGGCTCTTGAGAAAACTATCTAAAAGATATCAATAATTTTATTATATGTAATGACATATGTTATAATAGGCTTTCGAATTTCACTAATTAGTAGGACTAGAGCTACCTTCACCCAATTTTTTCTAATAGGGAAACTTTATTAATTCTCCAACACAGAAAAAAAAAGA
>NC_090741.1:54323533-54331033 GCF_036898095.1 Palaemon carinicauda | reverse complement strand
TCTGTTGGTGAGTTTCTAAATCAACCCATCTCCACCATTGTAGTCTGTTGGTGAGTTTGTTAATCAACCCATCTCCACTACTGAAGTCTGTTGTTGAGTTTATTAATCAACACATCTCCACCCTTGTAGTCTGTTAGTGAGGTTATAAATCAACGCATCCTCACCATTGTGGTCTGTAAGTGAGGCTATAAATCAACGTATCTCTACCATTGTAGTCTGTAAGTGAGGCTATAAATCAACTCATCTCCACCATTGTAGTCTGTTGGTGTGTTTGTTAATCAACTGATCTCCACTACTGCAGTCTGTTGGTGAGTTTCTAAATCAATGCATCTCCACCATTGTGGTCTGTAAGTGAGGTTATAAATCAACGTATCCTCACCATTGTGGTCTGTAAGTGAGGCTATAAATCAACGTATCTCCACCATTGTAGTCTGTAAGTGAGGCTATAAATCAACGCATCTCCACTATTGTGGTCTGTAAGTGAGTTTCTAAATCAACTCATCTCCACCATTGTGATCTGTTATTGAGCCTATAAATCAACGCATCTCCACCATTGTGGTCTTTAAGTGAGGTTATAAATCAACGCATCTCCACCATTGTGGTCTGTAAGTGAGGCTATAAATCAACGCATCTCCACCATTGTAGTGTGTAAGTGAGGCTATAAATCAACGCATCTTCACCATTGTGGTCTGTAAGTGGGGTTATAAATCAACGCATGTCCACCATTGGGATCTGTAAGTGAGGCTATAAATTAACCATCTCCACCATTGTTGTCTGTTGGGGAGTTTGTAAAATGGCTGTGTTTAATGATAATTTATCACATATGCTCGTGATTTCAATTTATTCACATAAGCCATAAAGACCTCTTGATATCGGACTCGCTCTATGTCGGTATCAGTGACCCAATGGGGAATTAATCATATGATAATAGCTTCTAGATTTGTACCCCGTCTATACAACCCTGCTATTATTAAACTTCCAGCCAAATATCAATTACCTTTGAAATGAAAAATGATGAGCTTATATGCCCTCTCACTTATTTTTGAGATCTCATTAGCAAGATTTACAACTGCAAGAGCACCTAATAGTTTACGAACCATCACATCTTGAAAAAAAAAAATTCATGCTGCAGTAAAAGCCAATCAACGGACACCTAAAGTGTTTTTACTACATCCCATTAACATAGTTAAGCATGAATGTTGGGGAGGCAGTGAGGAGCGCTTGGGAAGAACCTGTAAGAGGGAGAAATATCGAGAGTGAAGTTGAGAATTAGATGGCGAGATAAATTGAAGGATGATATGGAGAGAGGAGGTTGGGCGCATCAAGCAGCCGACACCTTAATGTAAGGATAACGATGAGAAAAAAGAAAGATGAATTGAAGGATGATAAGGAGAGAAAAGGTTTGGTGGAAGACGATGCCTTTGATCGAAGGCATTGGAGAGGGTGCATCAGGCAACCGACCCCTTAATATAAGGATAATGGTGGGAAAGAAGACAGATAAGGTGAAGGATGATATGGAGAAAAGAGGTTTGGAGAAAGACGATGCTTTCAATCGAATGTATTTGAGAGGGCGCATCAGGCAACCTACACCTTAATGTAAGGATAATGATGAGAAAAAAAGAAAGATGAATTGAAGGATGATATGGAGAGAAGAGGTTTGGTGAAAGAGGAAGCCTTGGCTTGAAGGCATTGAAAAGGGCGCAGCAGGCAACTGTCCCCCTAATGTAGCGATAACGCTGAGAAAGAAGAAAGATAAGGTGAAGGATGATATGGAGAGAAGACGTACCTTCGATCGAAGGCATTGGAAAGGGCGCATCATGCAACCGACCCTTTAACGTAGGACTAACGGTGGGGAAGAAGAAGATTACCATAGTTATAGGTGATAAGGGAAGATAGTTTTCGATACTCCTAAACATTAGTTTTCATTAGATAATCAATCAAAGGATAATGAGCAATATTTATGATAATTATGATAATACAAACTACAGTAGATATACAGTATTAGCTCGCTGATAAATAAAAGATATCTGGTTTATTTTTTCCATACTGATACCTATTTAATATATTCGTATTTGAGTTAATGGAAATATGAATCGGATCCGAAGCACAAACTATAATGCAATAATTACAGTATATCGTTTTAAAGAGCTTTGATACGTAACTTTATTTTTTGAATCAAAAGGAATTAAACTATTCAGGACTTTTTGCACTAGTGAATATTGAATTAACAGGGATATATTATTGAAATACTAAACTAATTTCAATACCTGGTTTTTGGGAAACAATATTCAGTTTAGTATTTCAAATACAGGCACCACTACTTACAAATGAAATTATTCATTGTGAATCGGAAATTTTGAGTTCAAATAATGTAGAATAATAAATGAAATAAAACAAAGGTAGTGGCAGATGTGGTAACGTCCCTGACTAGTGAACGCCAGGTGGGGTTCGAGTCTTGCTCAAACTCTTTAGATTATTTGATCGCCACAACCTCACCATCCTTGCGGTGGGCTCTGGGGAGCCTATATGTCTATCTGCCGAGTCATCAGCAACCATTACCTGGTCGTCCTTGGTCCTAGTTTGGGTGAAGAAGGGTCTTAGGCGCTGATCATATGTCTGGTCAGTCTCTAGGGTATTGTCCTGCTGGATAGGGCAGTGTCACTGCCCCTTTCCTCTGCCATTTATGAGTTGTATGGTCAGTCTCTAGGGCATTGTCCTGTTGGATAGGGCAATGTCACTGCCCCTTTCCTCTGCCATTTATGAGTTGTATGGTCAGTCTCTAGGGCATTGTCCTGCTGGATAGGGCAATGTCACTGCCCCTTTCTCTGCCATTTATTACTGGCCTTTAATCTTTTAATCGTTTTAAACTAAAACATGTGGATTTGTAGTTAATATAATATAATGATAATAATCTGGTAATATTTGCGGACAGGTTAACATGAAAAAGAGTTGACTACTGAATATAATTATTAGACTCAAATTCAAAAGCTAATATACATCCCAGATATATATGAAAAGGATGAAGCCTACCTTGAAATGTTTTCTAACAAATGGTCAGAACACTGTTCTTTGCCTTCACTTTCTGAGCTTTACAATGATTACTTATTTTTCTCTTCTGGTTTTATAATACTTTCTAAAAAGTAGAAAAATGTAAAAGAAAGAGCCAGTAAAAATTATGTTTTTTGATGTATTGACTCTGGAGCTGGACAGCGACATTGCCCTAGCAAGCAGGACAATACCCTAGAGACTGTCCATATATGCATGTGATCAGCACCCAAGCCTCCTCTCCACCCAAGCTAGGACAAGGAGGGCCAGGCATTGGTTGCTGATGACTTAGCAGTTAGATCTATAGGCTCTCCTATAATCCCCATCCTTAGCTTACAAGGATGATAAGGTTGGAGAGACCAAAGTTACTTATGATTTTCAAAGGGACTCGAACCCCAGTCTGGCCATCACCAGGCAAGGACATTACCAACGGGCTACTATGCGTTATAATTTCTAGCAAGAGTGTAGAAAGACGGGTTTATACGGTCGAAAGGTTCGTCGAACGCAGTTCGAAACACAAGTGTTTGAGGTGATGTTCGAACGGTTCAAAGAAAGTCTGTTCTCGCCTGACTTTTGTGGGCGGGGCTTCATTGTCCACAAACTTTATGCATTTGTGGCTGTCTACCACCTCTTCAACCTGTTTGATAAGCAGGTTCGACAACCGGGTTTGACAACCGAGTTCGACTACCGGGTTCGACGAACCGTTCGATTGTCTTAACCCCGCTAAACGATAGGACAGCAAAATATAGGAAGAAGATAAGTAGGGAAGGTAAACAATAACTTTCTAGTTGTAAGGATTTTCGACGGAGTGAATTCTAGAAAGCATATGACGTCGACAGTAAAGATTCAGGTCGACGGAGTGAATTCTAGAAAGCATATGACGTCGACAGTAAAGATTCAGGTCTCTTTAACTCAGTATACAGTATATGTCTGTGTATCAGATTTTTAATACTATTTTCCCATAGTGTAACTTGATCACTTTTTCATAGTTATTACTGTTATTATTATTATTACTATTATTATTATTATTATTATTATTATTACTAGCCAAGCTACGACCCTGGTTGAAAAAGCAAGATGCTATAAAACCAAGGGCTCCAACTAGAAAAAATAGCCCAGTTAGGAAAGGATATTAGGAAATGAACAAATGATAAGAAAAAAATCAATAAAGAAATATCTCAAGAACAACAACAACATCAAAACAGATATGTCATATATAAACTATAAAAAAAGACATATGTAAGCCCGTTCAACATAAGAATATTTGCTTTAGTTAATATCCAGAATCTAAAACATCCATTAACATTCCCAGTGAAAGATTCATCTGCATAGATATCAGCTGTTAAAATTGGCTCAGATAAACGCACCCGGAACTTGATATTCAAATACTAGCGTTCGCTTTGAAACGGAACTCAAACCCTTTGTTGAGTTTTTCACTGCGATGCTTTGATGCTTTTCGACTGTGACACTGAATTATTGGGAAAGGAAAGTTAAGCTACTGAGTAGTGAAATATTAGGTATTTCAATATATTTCTGGATCGGACATTGGTATTTCAGGGTTTTAGAATATTGTCGCCTGTTATTAGTGAATAGAAGTACTTGTGCTATTTAGATTACAAGGAGTTGGTTGATGTTATAAAACAATAGATTCTTTAAGTTTATTACATCCGCCAACGAAGTAGGAAGAAGGTTATGCTTTCACAGATGTTTGTGTGTTTGTGTGTGAGTATGTATGTATGTTTGTGAACAGCTTCTTAACCACAATTTTGACCGTAGAAAAATGAGACTTGCAGGGATTAACTGTTATTTGAGTGTATGAAAATCCACGCCAATTAATACATGTTAAGGTCAAAGGTCAAGTGCTCCTTTTGTTTATATTTGTATTTATGTGAGTTTTACAATTCAGATGAAGCTGTTATTGATGTTATTTTCTCGGTGACTCGAATGTTTATTTATTACTGCTACGGTTTTTTTTTTTTGTTTAAGCTATTCACCAGTATCTTAATTGTCATCTTTGTAAGATTTTTCAATGCAAAATAAAATGCCTGATCATGAAAACAATGATACTCCTAGGGAAGCTGAGTTTTCATTAACTATCAACTGTAAAAAAGCAAAGAAACTTTCTTATCTCAAACTTTTCTCTTAGTATTGATCGACGTTCAAACATAATATCTATTTATTATTTATAAGAGAAGCAAAGCTACAAAAACTGTA
The DNA here is from genome assembly GCF_036898095.1 of Palaemon carinicauda. Classification (NCBI taxonomy): domain Eukaryota; kingdom Metazoa; phylum Arthropoda; class Malacostraca; order Decapoda; family Palaemonidae; genus Palaemon; species Palaemon carinicauda. The sequence continues at coordinate 54,325,774 of NC_090741.1, read as the reverse complement.
AAAAAGTAAGAAACCTTCTTATCTCAAACCTTTCGCTTGCATATTGATCGACGTTCAAAGATAATATCTATTTATTATTTATAAGAGAAGCAAAGCTACAAAAACTGTAAAAAAATAAGAAACCTTCTTATCTCAAACCTTTTGCTTGCATATTGATCAACCTTCAAACAGTATCCATTTATCATTTAAAAGAAACGACAAAGTTGCAATCAACTGTAGAAAAGCTTGAAACCTTCTTATCTCAAACCTTTTGCTTGCATATTGATTAACCCTCAAACAGTATCCATTTATCATTTAAAAGAAACGCAAAGTTACAATCAACTACAAAAAAACTTGAAACCTTCCTATTTCAAACCTTTCTCTTGGTATTAATCGAGGTTCAAACACAATATCCATTTATCATTTATAAGAGAAGTCAAAAATATCTTTACACCTGCAATATCAGCGTTCAATATTGCAACCTTTCATTACTTCCTGCGATCCGCTTTGATCATAATAATTGCAATTACCATGGAATATACATAGCTATTACTATTATATTCCTTCACATTGCTATTTCCATTAGTTTTCCCTATCCATCTAAACAGGGGATAGGGGATGGTAGCCACCACTGGCTTCCCTTCTCGTCCCCTTGCCATTTTATGTTAGGGTTCAGAAGGTAAATTTGAAACGCCAAGAATAAGTCAACAGAGGGAAGAGGAGAAGAGATCCCTATGGCAGGAGATTTTTTTTTTTTCATTGCTTGTTCTTTGGGAATATTTCGTTCAATTAATCTTTTGAGAATTATATCAAAGCACTGTATGAATTATTTTGGAGTAATGTAGATGTATTTGGCGAAGAGATCGTGTAATTAAAGGATAGAAAATTGAAGGATGTGTGTATGTATATATATCTATATATATATATATATATATATCTATATATATATATATATATATATATATATTTATATGTATATATACATATATATATACATATATATATAGGCTATATTTATATATATATATATTATATATATATATATATATATGTGTGTGTGTGTGTGTGTGTATGTGTGTGTGTAGCTATAGCAGTAATATTAGGATAAGTAATATATATATATATATATGTATATATATATATATATATATATACACGCAGTAACATTAGGATAAGTTAAGAAAACATTAGAGCATAAAAGCATTAATGTACATGAAAGGAGGCAGAGCAGTAGGAGAAGATGACCCAACAGTTCCTTTATTAATAGAGCCTTTTAGTGTTTTCTTTACTTTTCCTACTGTTACTTATGGTACCTGTTTTATATATTTCATTATTGTATTAGCAAACTTATTTCTTATATCACTATTTAATATTGTGTATGAATTCTCTGCAATTTATATCACTCCTTTTCATTTATTGATATTTACAATTTCCTCCTTTAAAGTAAACATTTGTTGGTGCCCTGTTCCAAGTCTTCCTTTAAATCAATTTGATGCTTCTTCCTTTCTTTAATCCTTCCTCTAATTTAGTCCGATTTTGTTTCGGAATATTTTAGATTTTCAGTTTCTTTATTGTTTTGGATAGTTCTGCTAATTCCATTTCATCTCTCTTATATTTTACTCATATTTCCAATTTTTTTATATAAAGATTTGGTCTTTTCTGATAGTTTTCCTTGATCTTGTTTTGGAAATTTTCAGACTATCTCTTGTGCTGATTCCAATACTGTTTATATATTCATTACTTGTTTTTTTCATCATGTAGCTCGGAGTACTTATTTGGTATATATATATTTATATATATATATACATATATATATATATATATATATATATGTATATATATATATATATATATATGTATATATATATGTATATATATATATATATATAAATACGTAAATATATATATATATATATATATATATAATGTATCCTATTACACATACATGTAAGGTAGTAGGTTGGCCAGGGCACCAGCCACCCGTTGAGATACTACCGCTAGAGAGTTATGGGGTCTTTTGACTGGCAGACAGTACTACATTGGATCCTCCTCTCTGGTTACGGTTCATTTTCCCTTTGCCTACATACACACTGAATAGTCTGGCATATTCTTTACATATTCTCCTCTATCCTCATACACCTGACAACACCGATTACCAAACAATTCTTCATCACCCAAGGGGTTACTGCACTGTACTTGTTCAGTGCCACTTTCCTCTTGGTAAGGGTAGAAGAGACTCTTTAGCTATGGTAAGCAGCTCTT
>NC_090741.1:54311033-54318533 GCF_036898095.1 Palaemon carinicauda | reverse complement strand
TCATTCCTTTTTATTGATTAAAATTTAGCCACTAGTTTCACTAAGGGAATTTGATATAGAATTTATAGAATATTAAATTTTTCTTTTTAAATCAACACGTACAAGTAAATTGACAAGAACTTTAATATATTTTTAATCAGCTGGTGGAAGGATCATTGCTTTTTATTGACTAAACTTTGTCCAACAGTTTCACTAAGTGGATTTGATATAGAATTTATAGAATATTAAATTTTCCTTTTTAAATCAATACGTACAAGTTGATTACCACGAACTTTGATATATTTCTAATCAACTGGTGAAAAGATCATTCCTTTTTATTGATTAAACTTTGGCCAACAGTTTCACCAAGTGGATTTGATATAGAATTTATTGAATCCAACCATGAGAACGTATATCCACTGAAAATTAATTTATGATAAAAGCTTCTGGCTCGAGACAGAATTGAAAAGCAGAACGGGCACTTGGATTGTCGATAGTCTAAAGGGAAGATTGGTGGATATCTGGAAGTGAAGGAGAGGAGGAGGATAGATATCCTATTAACGTAAAACCTGTAAAAATCCTAGAATAAAAGATGCCAGTCATTTAACGTTTAGAAATAGATATTTTGACGTAAAGGAGTGATATTAAGGTCACCAGCACGTAAAGGGTCATAACAAATTCTGATAAAATTACGGTCATGAAAGTTATTTATTTTCAATGTATATATATATATATATATATATATATATATATATATATATATATATATATATATATATATATATATATATATATATATATATATATGTATATGTATATATATATATATGTATGTATATATATATATATATATACATATATATATATATATATATATATATATATATATATATATATATATATATATATATATATATATATAATACAGCTGAGATCAGTATATCTTCTACGGAGAATTTCCGATTAGAGTTATTTTTTTCTAATAATGTACATTTATTTTGCGGAATATCTTATACAAAAATCTTTGTATTATACTTTAACGAGAACCAAACTCCCTTATTACCTTTACATTTTAATTGCACACAGGTATTGCCTCCGATTATTTATTTATTTTAACAATATACATTTATCTTGCAGAATATCACACAAAATAATCTTTGTATTATACTTTAGCGCAAACAAAACCTTGATATCCGTTTTCTATATTATTTGAAAACGGGTATTGCCTCCAAGAACTGCTGAGAGTGAATACAGTATATCCCACAATCAATGTTTTTACCAGAGGAGCTCGGATACAAATACATCAAGGAATAACATCCCCTGATGGGGAAATATATTCATCAGAAGATTATTCTCTTGTTTTTTAATAACTGAAAAAGATCCAGACTTCATATGAGTGATAGAGATGAACATGTATGTAATATCTCCTGTTGTGAAAACATACTAGCTTGTCTTTTATTATTATTATTATTGTTATTATTATTATTATTATTATTATTATTATTATTGTTGTTGTTGTTGTTGTTGTTGTTGTTACTATTATTATTATTATTATTATTATTATTATTATTACCACCACCTGCTAAGCTAAAACCCTAGCTGGAAAAGCAGGATTCTATAATCCCTGGGGCTCCAACAGGGAAAAATAGCCCAGTGAGGAAAGGAAAACAGGAAAATAAAATACTTCCAGAAAAGTAACAACATTAGAATAAACATCTATATAAACTATAAAAACTCTAACAAATCAAGAAGAAGAGAAATAGTATAGAATAGTGTGCTCGAGTGTACCTTCAAACAAGACATAATTTGTTTCTCCTTAGTTCTCTTTGACATGGAAATTAATCTTGGCTTCAATTTACGTATGTTTAAATTATATCTGTGTTTTTTTATGGCTCTCTTTCTCTCTCTCTCTCTCTCTCTCTCTCTCTCTCTCTCTCTCTCTCTCTCTCTCTCTCTCTCTCTCTCTTTATATATATATATATATATATATATATATATATATATATATATATATATATATATATATATATATATATATATACTACCATGGCCACACTAATTTTAATCGAAAATTCTCAGTAAAATCATACTGTTCTCAGCCGTATTCAGTAAAAAACAGGCGACCGTAATTTTTACCCAACTTTATTATCAACTTATGGGTGTTGGAGACCGTAATATCACTTCTTTAGGTCAATATCATCCTCATTATCTCCTCCTATGCCTATTTACGCATAGGGTCTTGTATAGATTTCGCCAGTCGTCTCTATCTTGAGCTTTTAAATCAATACTTCCCCATTCATCATCTCCTCCTTCACGCTTCATAGTCTGTTTTTGTAAACGGTAAATGCTTGGCAACATTTATTCCAGGATTTTTACAGTTTTTTAAGGTATAATATTACGTAATAAGGGAAAGCTTATATGGCAACATTTATTCCATGGTTTTTACCGCCTTTTTTGCTGTATAATATTACGTAATAAGGTAAAACTTATATGGCAACATTTATTGTATGATTTTTACCGCTTTTTTTGCTGTATAATATTACGTAATAAGGGAAAACTTATATGGCAACATTTATTTCATATTTTTTACCTCTTTTTTTGCCGTATAATAATACGTAATAAGGTAAAACTTATATGGCAATATTTAGTCCATGATTTTTACCTCTTTTTTGCTGTATAATATTACGTAATAAGGGAAAACTCATATGGCAACAATTATTCCATGATTTTTACCGCTTTTTTGCTGTATGATATTATGTAATAAGGGAAAGCTTATATGGCAACATTTATTCCATGATTTTTACCGCCTTTTTGCTGTTTAATATTACGTAATAAGGGAAAACTCATATGGCAACATTTATTCCATGATTTTTACCGCTTTTTTGCTGTATAATATTACGTTATAAGGGAAAACTTATATGGCAACATTTATTCCATGATTTTTACCTCTTTTTTGCTGTATAATATTACGTAATAATGGAAAACTTATATGGCAATATTTATTCCATGATTTTTACCTCTTTTTTGCCGTATAATATTACGTAATAAGGGAAAACTTATATGGCAATATTTATTCTGTACCAACCGTGTTTCACACAATTGTACATAATTCCTTTTGTATATATTATGGTTGTATCTTCGCTCTTCCCTCGCACTAAAACGAACATGAAAATTCAAGTCTGGTTTTTCTTCTGTGATTTTGTCTGTCTTGTGAACTTGTCATGTCCTGTTGCCTTGAGGTTTTGTATATAGGGAGAGTGTTCCACAACAATATAACTCAGTCGTTTCCAATCTGCCTTTGATTTCACAACTCCTCTCTCGGCCCGTCACATTGGTGACCCCGGAAGTCGACTCGCTTCCACCGCCTTCCACCCCCACCCCCTCGCCACTCCATCGTTGGTACTATGACGGACTCTACGGCAGTTGGCGCTACGGCCTCTCCATTCAAACTTTCATCGTTTGCCAGCGGAGAGGCGTTTGCTTGGTTTCAGCGCGCAGAAGTCCAGTTTCGTATCAGGAGCGTGACTCGCTCAACCACCAAAGCGGATTATATTCTCGCGGCGATACCCGAGGACACCTTCCCAGAAATATCCGACTGGCTTTGTGAACAAGGAGACACCCCAATAGCGTATGACGACCTCAAATCATACCTTCTGCAACAGTACTCGCCGTCGCCAGCCGCCCGTATAGCAAAGCTTTTTCAGCTCTCGCAACAACCGTTGGGGGACCAAAGGGCTTCGCTTGCCCTCAGGGAAATGACCAGTATCGCTCGCCTTCAACCTGCCGCAGACGGCTCTCCTCGTGAGGTAAACCTACTCCGTGCCCTTTGGATACGCCGTTTACCTGAACCTGTGCGCGCTGCCATACCCAATGTCGATAGTTTACCCATAAAGGACTTGATGACCAAAGCCGACGCCCTTATGGACAGCCACTTCAAGACCTCCATCAACGCCTCCACCCCTGACGACGAGGATGCCTATTCAACGTACACCGAAGCTGACATGAATGCCGTAGGACATACACGCCTACCCCGTGACGTGCCGAAGCGGCGACAAAGCCGCCCACCACCCACCAATCGCTCGCGCCCCAACAAACGACTTTTACAGCCACTTACTACCTCCCATCCACCGCAGTTTTGCTACTACCACTTCAGATTCGGGGCAACCGCAAAGAAATGTGCCAAAGAGTGTCAGTGGCCAAAAAACGTGTAAGTAGGCCATCGCTTGTGGCGGTGGCCTCCCATGTTTCTAATCTTTTCTTTTTACAGGATGCAGGAACGGGCGTGCGATTTTTGGTAGACACGGGTGCTTGTCGTTCTCTTTTGCCAAGGAAACTCTTCAAGGCACGACGTAGTCTGTCTACATCTGCCGACGTCCGCTTGGTAGCTGCCAACGGATCTGCGATACCCACCTACGGTTACGAGAGCCTCACATTATCGTTCGGAAAAGGTAAATTCAATTGGAAGTTTCTTGTTGCTGACGTCACAATGCCAATCCTCGGTGCGGATTTCCTCTCTCATTTCCACCTTCTGGTCGATGTCGCCCACCGACGATTGGTCAACGCAGACTCGTACTTGTCGATACCTCTTCAACCCGCCCCCTCTAACCTCGCTCTCCACATCAGCGCACCCATGGATGCCTACGCCCACCTCCTCACGTCGTACCCGGAAGTTTTCCGTCCAGAACTTCGCCAAACGCCCACGGTTCCTGCTAAGCACGGTATTTATCACCATATCAAGACGACGGGACCCCCAGTCTTCGCAAAATTCAGACGTCTGGCACCGGAACGATTGGCCGCCGCCAAACAGACGTTCGCCGAAATGGAGAAAAAGGGCCTTTGCCAAAAGGCCTCCAGCCCATGGTCGTCACCCTTACACATCGTTCTGAAGAAAGACGGCTCCCTCCGTCCGTGCGGGGATTACAGGCGCCTGAACATGCAAACAGAACCGGATCACTACCCCCCTCCCAAACATTGCCGATGTAACCTCCTACCTGCACAAAGCAAAGGTTTTCTCTACGCTCGACCTCCTGAAGGGGTATTATCAGGTGCCTATGAACCCAGAAGACATCCCCAAGACCACCATCACCACTCCGTTTGGTACATTCACCTTCAATTACTCCTGTTTTGGCCTTCGTAATGCTGGGGCAACGTTTCAACGTCTCATGGATGGCATCTTAGGGGACCTCCCTTTCTGTGTATGTTATGTGGACGACATACTTGTGTTCTCCTCCTCAAAAGAGGAACACCTCCGTCACCTGCGCATCGTGCTCGACCGCCTGCAACAAAACGGCCTTGTAGTCCGGTACGACAAGTGTACCTCTGGCGCCAACGAAGTGTCGTTCTTAGGGCACCGTATCACTCCTGAAGGAGTCCATCCCCTCCCTGAGAAGGTAGCAGCCGTTCAGAATTTCCCCACGCCCTCGACCGTCAAAGCTCTGCAGGAATTCTTGGGCATGATCAACTATTATTACCGTTTTCTGCCAGCCATTGCCGCCACTCTTGCTCCCCTCTACGCCTCCCTCAAGGGCAAGCCAAAGGACTTGAAGTGGGGTCCCCTTCAAGAAGCGGCCTTCTGCAATGCAAAGAAGGCCCTATCAACTGCTGCGGCTCTCACTTTTCCTATCCCACACGCCCCTCTCCTTCTCTCCACCGATGCCAGCGACGTCGATATTGGTGCAGTACTCGAGCAGGTGGTCAAAGGCTCGCCCCGCCCATTGGCCTTCTTCAGCAGAAAACTGTCCAAGGCAGAATCGGGTTATTCTACCTTCGATCGAGAATTGCTGGCGGTGCACCTGGCTGTCCGTCACTTTCGCCATTTCTTAGAAGGTACGCCCTTCGTCATTCGCACAGACCACATGCCTCTGGTGCACGCCCTCACTCGACAGTCTGACGCCTGGTCCGCCCGTCAACGCCGACATCTCTCCGCCGTGGCTGAATACAATTGCACCCTCCAATACGTCCCTGGGAAAATGAATCCCGTTGCCGATGCCCTGTCAAGAAACACGTTGGCTGCCGTTCAACTGGGATTGGATTACAACGCCCTAGCTGAAGCCCAACGACAGGATCCAGAGTATCAACCTTGTAGGACATCCTGCACGTCCCTCCGTTGGGAGGATTTTCCCCTCGAAAACTCCAACACCACCCTCCTCTGTGACGTCAGTACTGGTAGACCGCGACCTTGGATTCCTGCTCCCATGCGCCGACAGGTGTTTGATTTCATCCACGGCCTTTCACATCCCTCGTGCCGTTCTACTGCACAGCTGCTGAAGGCAAAGTTCATTTGGCACGGCATTTCTAAGGATGCTAAGGATTGGGTCCGTGCCTGTACTTCTTGCCAAACTTCCAAAGTACATCGACGCACGGATTCAGGAGTGGGCACCTTTCCTCAACCTCAGCGTCGTTTCGCACACATTCACGTCGACGTTGTAGGCCCCCTACCCACATCACAAGGACATCGTTACCTGTTTACCGTCATCGACCGCTCCACTCGTTGGCCTGAAGCCATTCCCATGGAAACTGCAACGTCCGCCTCATGTACATCTGCCTTACTCTCTGGATGGATTTCAAGATTCGGTATCCCTGAGCATATTACTTCTGACAGGGGAACCACTTTCACCTCTCAATTATGGACGTCATTAGCGAATCTCCTGGGCATCACCCTACATCACACAACGGCCTACAACCCCGCTGCCAATGGAATGGTTGAACGTTTTCATCGCACCCTCAAAGCAGCTTTGATGTCCCGCTGCAAGGATTGCAACTGGTTTACTCAGCTTCCCTGGGTCCTCCTTGGACTAAGGACCACTCCTAAAGACGCCCTCGACGTCTCGGCTGCCGAAATGGTGTATGGCGACCCGTTGGTCGTCCCTGCCGAGTTTTTTCCTTCCACAAACTCCTCCAATGATCTCCAGCGCATACGTCACGTCGTGGGAAAATTTACTCCGTGCCGCCAGACTTACAAGCCCCCAGCGAAGCATCACATACCAACAGACTTGCACTCTGCAACGCACGTCTTCCTGCGCAACGACACCAGCAAGCCACCGTTAACGCCCCCTTACACGGGACCTTACCTTGTGATCCGACGCAGTCCGAAAGCATTCCTCCTAAACATTCGGGGCAAAGAAGACTGGGTCTCCATTGATCGTTTAAAACCTGCTTATCTTCTGCCAGATGACCCGCCTACAGTTCGCCTCTCTAGATCAGGGCGCCCTATTTAACATGTACAGTATGTCATTTTTAGGGGGGGAGCCATGTACCAACCGTGTTTCACACAATTGTACATAATTCCTTTTGTATATATTATGGTTGTATCTTCGCTCTTCCCTCGCACTAAAACGAACATGAAAATTCAAGTCTGGTTTTTCCTCTGTGATTTTGTCTGTCTTGTGAAATTGTCATGTCCTGTTGCCTTGAGGTTTTGTATATAAGGAGAGTGTTCCACAACAATATAACTCAGTCGTTTCCAATCTGCCTTTGATTTCACAACTCCTCTCTCGGCCCGTCACAATTCCTTGATTTTTA
>NC_090741.1:54301033-54306033 GCF_036898095.1 Palaemon carinicauda | reverse complement strand
GCCAGACTGGGGTTCGAGTCCCACTCAAACTCCTTAGTTCCTTTGCTCTCTACAACCTTGCCCTCCTTGTGAGCTAATGTTTTGGGGTTTGGGGAAGCCTATAGGTCACTTACTGAGTCATCAGCAGCCATTGCCTGGCCCTCCCAAGTCCTAGCTTTGATGGAGAGCGGGCTTAGGTGCTGATCATATATATGGTCAGTCTCTAGGGGCATGGTTCTGCTTGATAGGACAATGTCACTGTCCCTTGCCTCTGCCATTCATGAGAGGCTATTAAACCTTTCAATAATTGAAATAGCATTTGTAATTGATTAGATAAAGCAACGAGAACATATGATATGATAGTGTTTGAAGGTTTTGTGGATTACTGGTTAATTTAGGTAGATTACGAACTGTTTTTTAAGAACGAATATTATTATTATTATTATTATTATTATTATTATTATTATTATTATTATTATTATTATTATTATTATTAATTGATAAGCTACAACCCTAATTGGAAAAGCAGAATGCTATAAGCCCAGGGGCCCCAACAGGGAAAATAGCCCAGTGAGGAAAATAAATAAGGAAAAATATTTCAAGTATAAAATAAATATCTCCTATATAAACTATGAAAACTTTAACAAAACAAGAGGAAGAGAAATAGAATAGTGTGCCCAAGTGTACCCTTAAGCAAGAGAACTCTAATTCAAGACATAATATAGTGACCTGAGTACATTACATAAAATGTGATTATATTTTTTCCACTTAGGCATTCCTTTTGAATATGTATTTGCAGATTTCATAATGGTATCAAAAGGCATTTCATAAATCATTTTACATTTGATTGAAGAGAATATCTATGATTCTAGAATATGATAATTAGAGTATCTGATAGCATATGTGTGGTTATATTTTTGAATGAAATTTACTATAGCAATGCTTTACAAAGAATACAGTATTTACAGATTTCATAATGGTATCAAAAGGTATTTCATAAATCATTTTACATTTGATTAAAGAGAATATCTATGATTCTAGAATATGATAATTAGAGTATCTGATAGCATATGTGTTGTTATCTTTTTGAATGAAATTTACTATAACAATGCTTTAGTTAGAATATAGTATCCTTCATATAGGTTCAAGAGATAGAAATTTCAAATACAAGTCTCACACAATTCGTATATAGCTTGAAAGGATCCTTTGAATGTTCAAAGTGGAAATATTGCTTATGATACAAATATCTATAAAAAAGCGAGATGTAGTTTGCTAGAGAATTTCTTCAATGAAGGTTCTATTCAAATGGTATTTAGAAGCGATTCAATGTTGGTTAAAGGAGTAAATAATGTAATAATGTCTTTGGATGTTATAAATCCTTTCCATGTTATAAATGATACCTTAGTTTTAATATATATATATATATATATATATATATATATATATATATATATATATATATATATATATATATATATATATATATATATATATATGTATATGTATATATATATTTATTTATTTATATATATATATTTTCTCATTTATACATATATATATATATATATATATATATATATATATATATATATATATATTTTATTTTTTTATATATATATATATATATATATATATATATATTTATATATATATATATATGTATATATATATATATATATATATATATATATATATATATATATATTTATTTATTTATATTTATATATATTCATTTATTTATTTATATATATATATATATACATATATATATATATATATATATATATATATATATATATATATATATATATATATATATATATATATATATATATATTTATGTATATATATATACATATATATATATATATATATATATATATATATATATATATATATATATATATATATATATATATGTTTATTTATTTATTTATATATATATAAATATACATATATATATATATATATATATATATATATATATTTATATATATATATGTATATATATATATATGTATATCATAATCATCACCATCAACCCTTGCTAATCCCCAGCAGAACAAAGGCCTCAGACATGTCCTTCCACTCTCATCTGTTTATGATCTTTCTAGGCCAGTCTATTGCCACAAAATCATTAACTCTTCATAAACGTAATTCTAAAACATTCATATTTATCTTCGCATGAATTTAAAAATCCTTGGCGTAACTGTATCGATCATCTAGATAGAAAGAGAAATGAATGATTAAGTTCGTTTTATGGAACTATTAATAACACAATTATTATTCATTCAGCTCAAATGTGAGATCAGGCTTTCCCACTGAAAGAGTATATACATGAATTACGATTAATGATAATCCCATTGAACATCATTTTTATTTTTATTTCGAAAGAAACCTCTCCCGGATTATCTTAGCGTTTAATCCCATGACTAATGACGTTTTTGATTAATGGAGCGTCTCTTTACTTTATTTAATACTGAGGAATGAAGGGGGATTGAGATGAAATAGTAATATGTAAAGTAGATGTATTTTCAGTTCTTATGACTTGGTATTTATAATACATGCTATTAATGTTTTAACCTAGACAGTCCTGTTCATATTAGTTATGCATAGCTAGCACATTGAAGCTAACGCTTATTTTCACAAGTCAAACTGCTCTTACACCTGATATTACAAAGGACACCCCAAAATCAAATCATTGTTCTCTAGTCTTTGGTAGTGCCATAGCCTCTGTACCATGGTCTTCCACTGTCTTGGGTTAGAGTTCTGTTGCTTGAGGGTACACTCGGGCACACTATTCTATCTTATTTCTCTTCAACTTGTCTTGTTAAAGTTTTTATAGTTTATTTAGGAAATATTTATTTTAATGTTACTGTTCTTATAATATTTTGATTTTCTTGTTACCTTTCCTCACTGGGCTATTTTCCCTGTTGAGGCCCCTGGGCTTATGGCATCTTGCTTTTCCAACTAGGGTTGTAGCTTAGCAAGTAATAATAATAATAATAATAATAATAATAATAATAATAATAATAATAATAATAATAATAATGTTTATTTTCACAATTCAGACTGCTGTGACATCTGCTATTATAAAATTCTTTAAGCATCTGTTTGACTGGCACTGTTTGCTACAGTCACATTGGAAGAACCCTTGTCCACGAGATGATGTAGATCTGAGGGCTTGACGTCAAAGCTATTGTAAGGGAAAATGAATAACTGAAATTAAGATATTATTGTCAAATCAGATGTCGAATGAAGTTCCATCAGGGTTTTATTATTAAAAGTATTTCAAAGAAAATGTTATCAAACTTACTCTCTTCCCAAAAGCACTAGTAACGCGTGCCATTTCATAATAAAACTAGAGTGGCAATCAGTAGAGCGTAGACCTCCTCCGCGGCAGCTTATTTCTCGACCTTTTGCTCGACCTTGACCTTGACCTTTGGCCTTAACATGTATTAATTGGCGTGGATTTTCATACACTTAAACGTGAACCGAGTTTGAAGTCTTTGTGACAGCGATGTCCAAACTCATGGCTGATTACAAGTATTGGACATTTCGCTTGAGCGGGGTTTCGACCTTTGACCTTGACTTTTCAAAATTGAAAATTTCCAGCTTTATACGTAACAGTTAATCTTTGCAAATTTCATCACTCTACGATTAAGAATTTTGAATGCCATAGTCGTCAATTTTATAGATAAAATAAGTTCAAAATGTGTGAGAGAGATTAACTGTCCCTATAGTCGTTGATTTTATAGATCAAGTAAGTTCAAAGTCTGTCTGAGAGAGAGAGAGAGAGAGAGAGAGAGAGAGAGAGAGAGAGAGAGAGAGATCAGGTCTCAATTCAAATACGAGATTCAGTAAGATTATTAGGAGGACAAATATTTAATCTTTCCTATATAGATGAACTTTCTCTCATCTCTTTTGGGACTGCAATATCTTGACAAATTTGGATTCATCTTTGAATCTAATCAGTCCACTTGAGTTGGCAAACATGTTTCACATGTCATCATCTGATGCCCCCCCCCCCCCCACACTATCCCCCCCTCCCCCCCCTCCCCCCCCCAGGACAAAAAAAAAAAAAACTGGATGTAGATTCTTCCCAGAGGATATGTAGACAGGAAAATCTAATTCGCATGAGAGATGCTTTGGTAGTAATGGTGAAAATTTCCTTCATCACCCTCCGCCAACGAAGTTGGAAGGAGGTTATGTTTTGGCCCGTTTGTCTTTGTTTGTGAGTGTGTGTGCCTGTGTTTGTGAACAGCTTCCTGACCACAATTTAAACCGCAGAGTAATGAAACTTGCAGGGATTAATTTTTATGAAAAAAGCTAGAAATGATTAAATTTTGGAAGGTCAATGTCAAAGGTCAAAGTCACGGTCAAGCAAAAAATCCAATTCACGTATTCACCCATAAGTTTTGGATATCATTGTCACAAAGACTTTAAACTTGGTTCATATTTGAGTGTATGAATATCCACGCCAATTCATACATGGGATTATCGAGGACTAGAAAACATTGATTTGATTTTGGAGTGTCTTTCTAGAACTTATTACCATAGCTGAGAATAAGATTTTTCATACGGTTATTTCTATTTTGAAGAAGAAAAATTATGTAAGAACAGAAGCTGTTTCATCGCATAGAGCCCCAAGTTTCTATGTGGGATAACGACAGCACGAGAGAGCCTGACAATTTAGGCTTCTTGCTCAAATGAGGACAACCATAAAGGCAAGACACAGACCCATTTATAGCAATGGAATCTAGCACTCGTTCGAACCTGGAATCGATATAACATGCGTGGCTGATTCGTCAAATAGTGCTGGAGCTACGATACCACAGATCGTCATGGCGAAAGGCATTATCTTGAAGAGAACTTAATCTGGGAGCGACATAGTTCAATAGTTTAGATTTTCTGAAGTAGGCAAAGGACTTAAATTGTTTAGGCCGGGAGCACACTAGCGACTCTGTGGCGCCACAAAGCCACAGCATCGTGTGGCGGGGATGTGGTCTCCCATAGGTTTC
>NC_090741.1:54286033-54296033 GCF_036898095.1 Palaemon carinicauda | reverse complement strand
TATGTATATATATATATATATATATATATATATATATATATATATATATATATATATATATATATATATATATGCATATACATATATATGTATACACATATATATACATATATATATAAATATATATGTATATATATATACATATATATATATATATATATATATATATATATATATATATATATATATATATATATATATAGATAGATACATAGATAGATAGATAGATAGATAGATAGATTGATAGATAGATATTATAGAAAGTAATGTTGGTCCACCAGAAAAGAACAAAAGTTAGCAGGAATTAGTATATCAAGATAGATATGAATTATAGCTAGAAGAAAAAGGATAATGTATTATCTCATTAAAAGTATAGTCCAGTTAGTGAAAGTTTTGAAGAATTTCAATTTAAGCAAAATAAAGTTAAGCAATGTTATGCGAAAAATAGTGAACCTCTTTTGTAAAAGAGTCATGATAATGATGGAAGGAGAGTAAGGGGAAAGCCCAGATTTCCGATTGAAATATAAATTAGCAAAGGACATGATGGAAAAAAGGACCAAGATAAAGTAACAATAGACTATTACCGTTTTGAAGATCGGTTGAAAAGGAATTTCTTCGAAGATGAGTCTCGAGACTTTGATCAATCCCGCGGGGGAAGAAAACATGTTTTTAGTAGACTAGATTACCACTGATAGAGTAGGAAGAAGGCCTTCATAAAGAAGCCAATCAAATATAGGCTAAGGTGCTATTATGATGTGAATTTTTGTATTACTGGTTTTTGAGTCAATAAGTGGTAAAAAAAAAAAAAATATCTTTCATAATTACCTTCGCCTACGGAGTTTGAAGGAGGTTATGTTTTACCCACTGTTTGTGTGTTTGCTTAGTGAGTGTTTTTTTTTTTTTTTTTTTTTTTTTTTTTTGTGAACAGCTTCTTGTCCACAACTTTAATCGTGCACTAATGAAATTTGCAGGGATCAACTGTTATGTAAAGAGCTGGAAATTATAAAATTTTGGAAGGTCAAGGTCACAGTCAAGCAAAATGTCCAATTCACGTAATCAGCCATGAGTTTGGACATCGTTGTCACCGAGACTTTCAACTTGGTTCATATTTGAGTGTATAAAAATCCACGTCAAATAACCCTTTCACCCCCAAAGGACGTACCGGTACGTTCTTGCAAAACACTGTTATTTGCATGTTTTTGCAAATTTTTTATAACTTTATGAGAAACTTCAGGCATTTTCCAAAAGAATGAGACCAACCTGACCCCTCTATGACAAAAATTAAGGCTGTTAGAGCAATTTAAAATAAAATATATAGCTAAATGTGCTCGAAATTAATACATAAGGTTGAAGGTCAAAGTCAAGCTGCCTCCAAGAACATACATAAATAATCAAATTTTTTTTGAAAAAAAAAAAAAAAAAAAAAAGACCTCAGTTTAGTCCTTGGTTATATCATAAAATGAATCACCGTTTGAGTTTTGTGGCCATAAAAAGCTTGTTGTTTTTTTTATAATGTTTTAGACCTAACGTCATGAAAGAGACAAAGAACAGATACTTATGGTCCTCCTTTTAAATTGAAAATTTCTTCTTCAAGATTTCATGTCTCTATTTTAAAGATATCTTCCCTAAGATAACCGGTGTGAACATATATGAAAAATAAAATCAGCTTTGTAAGATTTCTCTGTATTTTGTAATGAAAGCTTAAAAAAACAAAATTCATTTTGGTCATTGGTTGAACCGTAAAATGAATCACCTGTTGAACTTTGTGGCTATAAAAACCTTGTTGCTTTTTTAATGTTTTTTTACTTTCAATTTACAAATTTCATCTCTGGGTCGGCTGTGGCACCCTAGCAGTACCAGCTGAACTAGGTTGATTCCCTTATCAGGCTGGGAGGAACGTAGAGAGTAGAGGTCCCCCCCCCCGTTATTTTTTTTTTTTTTTTGGTTGATGTCGGCTACCCCCCAAAATTAGGGGAAGTGCCTTGGTATATGTATGTATGTATTTAAAAGATATCTTTCCTAAGCTAGCCTGTGCATCAATACATTAAAAAATCAGATTATCTGAGTAAGTTATCAGTATTTTGTAACGAAAAGTTTGAAAAAGAATTTTTTTTTTCCATATTGGTCATTGGTTGAACCGTAAAATGAATCACCTGTTGAACTCTGTGGCTATAAAAATCTCGTTGCCTTTTTTAATGTTTTTTGACTTTCAATTTACAAATTCCATCTGTCTGTATTTAAAAGATATCTTTCCTAAACTAGCCTGTGCATCAATACATTAAAAAATCAGATCAACTTAGTAAATTTTCGCTGTATTTTGTAACAAAAGGTTTGAAAAAGATTTTTTTTTTCATATTGGTCATTGGTTGAACCGTAAAATGAATCACCTGTTGAACTTTGGGGCTATAAAAATCTCGTTGCCTTTTTTATGTTTTTGACCTGACGTCATGAACGAGACATACATCATTGTTCTCCATCGTTTTTTTTTTTTTTCCTTTTAATTAATCTGGGTTAAGTGTGTAGCTTTAACTCTGCCTCTTTAGTATTAAAAATGTTTTAACAATAGTTATGTTGTTTTGAGAACAAAGTAACAACATCTGGAACTTTATTATTTTTTTATATAAAAGAAAGCAGGAAATTTTATGTTCAAACTGAAGAAAGTCAAAAGAAAATTCAAATGATTTACTTCCTCATTTTACATTTAATGATAAACATTGAACAGATTTAACAAATATTCTAATCATTCGTATTAATTTTCCAGTTTTTTTTACTTATATATATATATATATATATATATATATATATATATATATATATATATATATATATACATCAGTCACAAAACTACACGTGACAGATATTAAAGTGTAAATTCCACAGGAAACAGGTAAGTAAAAGACCAGGTACCAAGCGCTTTCGTGTATTACGTACACGTACCCTCAAGAAGTGTACGTAATACACGAAAGCGCTTGGTACCTGGTCTTTTACTTACCTGTTTCCTGTGGATTTTACACTTTAATATCTGTCACGTGCAGTTTTGTGATCACAAACTATCGGATGATCAACATGAGATTCAATTTCGTTATTCTATTGTTACAAACTTTGAAAATCACCATTTTTGGGGATTAAAATCCTTAGTTTTCAGAACAATTATATTCATATTCAGAAGTTTAGTCTGACCTGTTTTGAAGTTATATTGCAGTGTAGCTGAAGTGGTAATCTCTATTAATAAGCCATTGATATCTCACATTGGGAATTCTGCCGTAGCAGACAATAGGTACTTTGGGCGAACCCTTTGTTTTTTCTTGGAAAACAGAATGAGATTATGAAAAGTAAAATGCCACTCTCTCTAAAAAAGAGTATTTGATCTGATGGTCGTACTAGTATTAACTTACGCGTCAGAGATTTAGAGCCTTAAAGCATAAGTTAGTTATAACTCAAAGAGCTATGGAAGGAATAATTTTGGGACAGAAGAAGAGGAACACACATATATATATATATATATATATATATATATATATATATATATATATATATATATATATATATATATGTATATATTTATATATATGTATGTATATATATTTATATACATATATATGTATACATATGTATATATACATATATATATATATATATATATATATATATATATATATATATGTGTGTGTACATACATATATATATATATATATATATATAAATTAATATATATATATATATATATATATATATATATATATAAATTAATATATATATATATGTATATAAATTAATATATATATATATATATATATATATACATATATACCGTATATATATGTATGTATGTATATATATATATATATATATATATATATATATATATATATATGTATGTATATATATTTATATACATATATATGTATACATATGTATATATACATACATATATATATATATATATATATATATATATATATATGTGTGTGTACATACATATATATATATATATATATATATATATATATATATATAAATTAATATATATATATATATATATATATATATATATATATATATAAATTAATATATATATATATGTATATAAATTAAATATATATATATATATATATATATATATATATATATATATATATATATATATATATACATATATACCGTATATATATGTATGTATATATATATATATATATATATATATATATATATATATATATATATATATATATATATAGATCACAGTTGGGTTCCTGCTATCATCTTCAGCTTATCTGTAATTGATACAATGTAAAATTCATAAAAATATCATAATTACACAATTAGGAAGATTTACTCATAAGAACTATCCAACCAATTATAAAACATAAAACTATATAAAACACCTCATTAATAATATCACTTAATTACCCACAGGGAAACGACGACTATAAACTCAGAGTAGCAACTCACAGACCCAGAAAACAAATCAATGGATCAAAGGCAACTGAACAGGTAAGCCCTCATTCAAGCTGTGTTTTGGATCACAGGCAACTGAACAAGTAAGTCCTCATTCAAGCTTCGTTTTGTCTTAAAAATGTACAAAGACTATAAGGTTTAAAGGTCGCTCATGAATGACAGAGGCAAGGGACAGTGACATTGCCCCTAGCAATCAGGACAATGCCCTAGAGACTGACCATATATTATATGATCAGCGCCCAAGCCACCTCTCCACACAAGCTAGGACCAGGGAGGGGCCAGGCAGTGGCTGCTGATGACTCAGCAGATAGACCTATAGGCTCCCCCAAACCCCCCAACCTTAGTTCACAAGAATGGTGAGGTTGCAGACACTCGAACCCCCGACTGGGAAACACCAGGCAGAGACGTTACCGATCAGGCCACAGCAACCCTAAGATTCTTATTTGTCTGGCGTTACTATATCAGTGATTTTTAAATTTTCATTGGAAATGGCATGACTAGATTTAAATGAATGGTCATAAATGTCCGAAATTGGGGTTATACTTAAAGATCTATTGGTTCGTACCGCTCTCCCCATGTGCTCCGAAATCCTACACTGAAGCTGTCTAGATGGGCTTCCAGTGTAGCACGCATTACAGAGTGCACATTGATAAGTGTATATGATACCTCAACACAAGGGGGTAGGTAGGCTATCCTTAGATTTCGAAAACGACCCAATTGATAGCATGTTCGTAAAGATAAGTTTTAAATCTATATGGGGATAACACTTCCCCACAACACTCATAATCTATGTTCTTGGTTTCTCTGAAACATAAACATATTACGGAAAGGAGACAGTTTTCTTACTGGCTATTCGAATTACTAAATTTTGACCCTAATATCTATTTAACAACTGTTTAACTTGGTTATAATACAAGTTCAGAGGGAGCCCGTTTATTATGAAGAATGACTTTAGAACATTTTCTTCCTCTTGAAACCTCAGATACATTAAACATGCATCGTAACATCTTTATAATGAGATTTTCATTGCCTTCATTTTGTGCATTTTTGGTTTTGAAATTAAAAACAAATAGAACTTAGTCCTGAAGATTTTTTCCTCCAAAATACTGACGGTTTAAAGGTATATCAATCAATCTATCTATCTATCTATCTATCTATCTATCTATATATATATATATATATATACATATATATATATATATATATATATATATATATATATATATATATATATACTGTATATATATATATATATATATATATATATATATATATATATATATATATATATACTGTATATATATATATATATATATATATATATATATATATATATATATATTTAACCAGTCATTCTAAAATATTTCCAACGTTCTAAAATACATCAAAAAAAGGATTATTGATCTATGACTCAGAGGAGAACGCCAAACTTAATCTAAATAACACAGTGAATGACTATTATTATTATTATCATTATTATTATTATTATCATTACTAGCTAAGCTGCAACCCTACTTGGAAAAGCAGGATGCTATAAGCCCAGGGGCTCTAACAGGGAAAATAGCCCAGTGAGAAAAGGAAACAATAAAAAGATAAAACATTTTAAGAACAGTAAGAAAATTAGAATAAATATTCCCTATATAAACTATAGAAACTTTAACAAAACCAGAGGAACAGAAACTAGATAGAATAGCGTGCTCGAGTGTACCCTCAAGCAAGAGAACTCTAACCCAAGACAGTGTAAGACCATGATGCAGAGGCTATGGCACTAACCAAGACTAGAGAACAATGGTTTGATTTCGGAGTGTCCTCCTAGAAAAGCTGCTTACCATAGCTGAAGAGCCTCTTCTACCCTTACCAAGAAGGAAGTAGCCACTGAAGAATTACAGTGCAGTAGTTAAACCCTTCGAGAGAAGAATTGTTTGGTAATCTCAGTGTTGTCAGGTGTATGAGGACAGAGTGGTAATCTCAGTGTTGTCAGGTGTATGAGGACAGAGTAGTTAACCCCTTGGGAGAAGAAGAATTGTTTGGTAATCTCAGTGTTGTCAGGTGTATGAGGACAGAGTGGTAATCTCAGTGTTGTCAGGTGTATGAGGACAGAGTAGTTAAACCTTCGAGAGAAGAATTGTTTGGTAATCTCAGTGTTGTCAGGTGTATGAGGACAGAGTAGTTAACCCCTTGGGAGAAGAAGAATTGTTTGGTAATCTCAGTGTTGTCAGGTGTATGAGGACAGAGTAGTTAACCCTTCGAGAGAAGAATTGTTTGGTAATCTCAGTGTTGTCAGGTGTATGAGGACAGAGTAGTTAACCCTTCGAGAGAAGAATTGTTTGTTAATCTCAGTGTTGTCAGGTGTATGAGGACAGAGTAGTTAACCCTTCGAGAGAAGAATTGTTTGGTAATCTCAGTGTTGTCAGGTGTATGAGGACAGAGTAGTTAACCCTTCGAGAGAAGAATTGTTTGGTAATCTCAGTGTTGTCAGGTGTATGAGGACAGAGTAGTTAACCCTTCGAGAGAAGAATTGTTTGGTAATCTCAGTGTTGTCAGGTGTATGAGGACAGAGTAGTTAACCCTTCGAGAGAAGAATTGTTTGGTAATCTCAGTGTTGTCAGGTGTATGAGGACAGAGTAGATAACCCTTCGAGAGAAGAATTGTTTGGTAATCTCAGTGTTGTCAGGTGTATGAGGACAGAGTAGTTAACCCTTCGAGAGAAGAATTGTTTGGTAATCTCAGTGTTGTCAGGTGTATGAGGACAGAGTAGTTAACCCTTCGAGAGAAGAATTGTTTGGTAATCTCAGTGTTGTCAGGTGTATGAGGACAGAGTAGATAACCCTTCGAGAGAAGAATTGTTTGGTAATCTCAGTGTTGTCAGGTGTATGAGGACAGAGTAGTTAACCCTTCGAGAGAAGAATTGTTTGGTAATCTCAGTGTTGTCAGGTGTATGAGGACAGAGTAGTTAACCCTTCGAGAGAAGAAGAATTGTTTGGTAATCTCAGTGTTGTCAGGTGTATGAGGACAGAGTAGTTAGCCCTTCGAGAGAAGAATTATTTGGTAATCTCAGTGTTGTCAGGTGTATGAGGACAGAGTAGTTAACCTTTCGAGAGAAGAATTATTTGGTAATCTCAGTGTTGTCAGGTGTATGAGGACAGAGTAGTTAACCCCTTGGGAGAAGAAGAATTGTTTGGTAATCTCAGTGTTGTCAGGTGTATGAGGACAGAGTAGTTGACCCCTTGGGAGAAGAAGAATTGTTTGGTAATCTCAGTGTTGTCAGGTGTATGAGGACAGAGTAGTTAAACCTTCGAGAGAAGAATTGTTTGGTAATCTCAGTGTTGTCAGGTGTATGAGGACAGAGTAGTTAAACCTTCGAGAGAAGAATTGTTTGGTAATCTCAGTGTTGTCAGGTGTATGAGGACAGAGTAGTTAACCCCTTGGGAGAAGAAGAATTGTTTGGTAATCTCAGTGTTGTCAGGTGTATGAGGACAGAGTAGTTGACCCCTTGGGAGAAGAAGAATTGTTTGGTAATCTCAGTGTTGTCAGGTGTATGAGGACAGAGTAGTTAAACCTTCGAGAGAAGAATTGTTTGGTATTCTCAGTGTTGTCAGGTGTATGAGGACAGAGTAGTTAAACCTTTGAGAGAAGAATTGTTTGGTAATCTCAGTGTTGTCAGGTGTATGAGGACAGAGTAGTTAACCCTTCGAGAGAAGAAGAATTGTTTGGTAATCTCAGTATTGTCAGGTGTATGAGGACAGAGTAGTTAACCCTTCGAGAGAAGAAGAATTGTTTGGTAATCTCAGTGTTGTCAGGTGTATGAGGACAGAGTAGTTAACCCCTTGGGAGAAGAAGAATTGTTTGGTAATCTCAGTGTTTGTCAGGTGTATGAGGACAGAGTAGTTAACCCTTCGAGAGAAGAAGAATTGTTTGGTAATCTCAGTGTTGTCAGGTGTATGAGGACAGAGTAGTTAACCCCTTGGGAGAAGAAGAATTGTTTGGTAATATCAGTGTTGTCAGGTGTATGATGACAAGAGTAGTTAACCCTTCGAGAGAAGAATTATTTGGTAATCTCAGTGTTGTCAGGTGTATGAGGACAGAGTAGTTAACCCTTCGAGAGAAGAATTGTTTGGTAATCTCAGTGTTGTCAGGTGTATGAGGACAGAGTAGTTAACCCCTTGGGAGGAGAAGAATTGTTTGGTAATCTCAGTGTTGTCAGGTGTATGAGGACAGAGTAGTTAACCTTTCGAGAGAAGAATTATTTGGTAATCTCAGTGTTGTCAGGTGTATGAGGACAGAGTAGTTGACCCCTTGGGAGAAGAAGAATTGTTTGGTAATCTCAGTGTTGTCAGGTGTATGAGGACAGAGGAGAATGTGGAAAGAATAGATCAGTGGAAGACTATGGAACAGAGGCTATGGTACTACCCAAGATTAAATGACAATGGTTTGATTTCGCAATGTCCTCCTAGAAGAACTGCTTACTATAGCTGAAGAGCCTCTTCTACCCTTACCAAGAGGAAAGTAGCCACTGAACAATTGCAGTACAGTAGTTAACCCCTTGAGACAATAAGAGCTGCTTACTGTAGCTGAAGAGCCCCTTCTACCCTTAACAAGAGGAAAGTGGCCACTGAACAATTACAGTGCAGTAGTTAACCCTTCGAGAGAAGAATTGTTTGGTAATCTCAGTGTTGTCAGGTGTATGAGGACAGAGCAGAATATGTAAAGAATAGCTCAAATAACATCGCTGTACCCAAGATGGTAAATGAATCATGTTCTCGTCTCCCAGTCAGATATATAACTTCATCGGTAAGATAACGGGAGAAAACCGAGTCACTGGAGCATGAAATTGCTTCTGCAATTTCATTTGCATTATGTCATGGCCGTATCAGCGAAGAGGTGAAAGAATTAGATTTTGGGAACTAAGATACCGCAGTGCGATTTCAACGTTTCTTTTGTTTTCTTTTATTGATTTTTTAACTTTTGAGTTTTTCCATAGGTTTTATTTGTGGTATGGAATTGAGAGAGAGAGAGAGAGAGAGAGAGAGAGAGAGAGAGAGAGAGAGAGAGAGAGAGAGAGAGAGAGAGAGAGAGAGAGAGAGAGAGAGAGATATGAACAAAGATACAATAGGGCGTTTTCGATGTTTTTTTATTATTTTTATTTCAACTTTTGATTTTTTCCATAGGCCAGATTGAATAGGGTTTTACAGTCGTTATCGAATAGACAGAGAGAGAGAGAGAGAGAGAGAGAGAGAGAGAGAGAGAGAGAGAGAGAGAGAGAGAGAGAGAGAGAGAAAGAGAGTTATTAAAACTTGTAGAACTGAAGACAAAAATTGGGTCTTAGTTTGAGGTGGCCTATTGGAATCGTCTCTGCCTGGGGTTCGAGTCCCTCTCCAACTCGTTAGTTCCTTTGATCGCTGCGACCTCACTATCCTTGTGAGCTAAGGATGGAGGGATATAGGGAAGCCTTTATATCTACTAAGTCAGCATTAGCCATTACCTAGCCCTCCATGGTCCTTGGTTGGGTGGAGAGGGGGCTTGGTCGCTGATCATGAGTATA
>NC_090741.1:54266033-54268533 GCF_036898095.1 Palaemon carinicauda | reverse complement strand
TTTTTTTTTTTTTTGGCAAATTAGCTCTGATGACTTTTTCCTGAAGGATACACATTATTCAACATTTTTTTTTCTTTTGGCAAATTAGCTTTGATGATTTTTTCCTGAAGGATACACATTATTCAACAATTTTTTTTTTTTTGGCAAATTAGCTCTGATGACTTTTTCCTGATCTAGTAATATAAAGGGATTGTGCATCGCCATGACCAGCAAACTGTACTAGTCAGGGTCATTAAAACTAGGTTGGTTTGCTTTGAATAGTCAGAGTTAAGTCTCCCACCATCACCAAATCGTAATGGTCAGCCAAACCAAAGATATGAGTAAGGACATGTACCAACCGTGTGTCACACGATCGTACATAGTTCATTTTGTGTATATATCATGCTTGTATCTTCGTTCTTCCCTCGCACTAAAAAGAACCAGAATAAACATGTCTGTTTTTCTCACCGGTAACGGTGTCTGTTTTTGAACATGAAATTCCTTGTTGCCTTGAGTTTTTGTATATAAAGGAGAGTGTTCCATAATAAATTTACTCAGTTGCTTTCATACTGTCTTTGAGTCACAACCTTCTCTCGGCCCGTCACATTAGGAGATATCTGAATCCTCTCTCCTATAGTCGAGTAGAAATGACTGGATTTGTTGTTGTTGTTGGTGTTGTTGTTGTTGTTGTTGTTATTGTTGTGGTGGTGGTACGCATTCCCAGATAATTCATTATACCTTCTAAGTCTTTGAAATATAGTTATAAATCTCATGTAAAGTCAATATAGAAACTGAACAATTATTCATTCATTTCCTTGTATTGTTGTTGTTGCTGTTGTTGTTGTTGTTGTTGTTGTTGTCGTACACATTCTCAGATAATTCATTATACCTTCTAAATCTTTGAAATATAGATATAAATCTCATGTAAAGTCAATATAGAAACTGAACAATTATTCATTCATTTCCTTGTATTGTTGTTGTTGCTGTTGTTGTTGTTGTTGTTGTTGTTGTCGTACACATTCTCAGATAATTCATTATACCTTCTAAATCTTTGAAATATAGATATAAATCTCATGTAAAGTCAAGAGAGAAACTGAACAATTATTCATTTATTTCATTGTATTGTTGTTGTTGCTGTTGTTGTTGTTATTGTTGTTGTTGTTATTGTGGTATGTATTTTCAGATAATTTATTATACCTTCTAAGTCTTTGAAATATAGATATGAATATCATGTAAAGTTAAGATAGAAACTGAAAAATTATTCATTTATTTCATTGTATTGTTGTTGTTGCTGTTGTTGTTGTTGTTGTTTTTGTTGTTGTGGTATGCATTCTCAGATAATTCATTATACCTTCTAAGTCTTTGAAATATAGATATAAATCTCATGTAAAGTCAAGATAGAAATTGAACAATTATTCATTTATTTCAGTGTATTGTTGTTGTTGCTGTTGTTGATGTTATTGTTGTTGTTGTTGTTGTTGTTGTCGTACGTATTCTCAGATAATTTATTATACCTTCTAAATCTTTGAAATATAGATATATATCTCATGTAAAGTCAAGACAGAAATTGAACAATTATTCATTTATTTCAGCGTACCAAAATAATATTTTTTTTCGCATATAAAACTCTAATACCATTATACACAGCTAGCTAAAAGCTATTTCCCCTTTAGGAATTAAATCTCCTCAATGGGAATTGTTCTATACATTTCCCCTAATTGCAATTCCATTTACATTTGATGCTGGCTACAATAAACGAATTCTATTTATATGATTTTCCTGGAAGAATTAAGGAATTTTCTTCATCCCTTCCTAATCTCTACAATATACGTATTATTATCAGCAGCTTCTGTTCTCTCGTATGCTGGAGAGGTTTCCTGAAAGGACACATCAGTCAGGACTAAACTCTCTCGCGACATGGATCCCTTGCTTTTTCGTCTTCTTATTTTTTTTTTACTTTTTTACGTCAGTTAGGAATAAGCGTATTTCTCCACTAAAGTATATGTATATGTATATATATATATATATATATATATATATATATATATATATGTATATATATATATATATATATATACATACATACATACATATATATATATATATATATATATATATATATATATATTTATATCAATATGTATATATATGTATATATACATATATACTGTATATATATGTGTTTTTAAATACATATATATATGTATATATATATATACATATATATATACATATATATATATGTATATATACATATATATATATATATATATGTATATACATATATATATATATATATATATGTATATATATGTATATATACATATATATATATATGTATATACATATATATATATATATATATATATATATCTATATATATAAACATATATATATACATATGTATATATACATGTATATATATACACACATATATATATATATATATATATATATATATATTTATTTATTTATATATATATGTATATATATACATATATATATATATATATATATATAT
>NC_090741.1:54258533-54261033 GCF_036898095.1 Palaemon carinicauda | reverse complement strand
TTTTAACAGTGTACCATGGCCTTCCACTGTCATGAATTAGAGTTCTCTTGCTTGATAGTACACACGGGCACACTATTCTAACTCATTTCTCTCTCTCTCTCTCTCTCTCTCTCTCTCTCTCTCTCTCTCTCTCTCTCTCTCTCTCTCTTTCTCTCTCTCTCTCTCTCTCTCTCTCTTTTTTTTTAAGTGTTTATAGTTTATACTGTATATGGAAGATCTAATTAATGTTGTTACTATTTTTAAAACATTTTATTCTGATTGTTTATTACTTATATTGTAGTTTATTTATTTCCTTGTTTCCTTTCTTCACTGGGCTATATTTCCCCATTGGACCATTTGGACTTATAGCATCTTGCTTTTCCAACTAGGGTTATAGCTTAGCTTGTAATGATAATAATAATAGTAACAGTTCATTTTAGGTTATTTTGCGCATTATGTTACGATTATGAAAATGTGATTTAGGAATTACGTATAATTCAGAACTGTTATTTCTGCATAATTCTTCTTTAGTCATGTGTATTTATTATTGTTGGTTCTTCTTTGCATGAAGAGTTCAAAATATATGTATTTATTTATATTATTCTTGAGTTTTCTAATACTTGTGTGTATGTTGTGGAATGATCTTCCTAATCGGGTAGTTGAATCAGTAGAACTTCAAAAGTTCAAAGTTGGAGCAAATGTTTTTATGTTGACCAGGCGGACATGAATCTTTTTATAGTTTATATATGACATATTTGTTTTTGACGTTGTTAATAGTTTATATATGATATATCTGTTTTGACGTTGTTGCTTTTTTTAGAATGATTTATTGTTAATATGATCTCTTCATTTATTTATTTCCTTATTTCCTTTCCTCACTGGGCTATTTTTTCCCTATTGGGGCCCCTGGGCTTATAGCATCTTGCTTTTCCAACTAGGGTTGTAGCTTGGATAATAATAATAATAATAATAATAAAAATAATAATAATAATAATAATAATAATAATGTGTTTTGTGTAGTATGCGTGTGTGTTTGTAAGTCATGAATTACACTAAAACATTTGCTTTCAAAAACGGTAAAAATCCTGGAATAAATGTTACCAGGCCTTTACCGTTTAAAACACGGACATACTGACGTAAAGGAGTGATATTACGGTCACCAACCCGTGAAAGATGATAATGTAGGGTAAAAATTACGGTCGCCTGTATTTTACTGAAATACGGCTGAAAACATTGTATTTTTTTACGTAGAATTTCTGATTAAAATTATGGTTTTTTTTTAAGTGTTGGTTCTTCTTTGCATGAAGAGTTCAATATATATATATATATATATATATATATATATATATATATATATATATATATATATATATATATATATATATATATATATATATATATATATTTATATTATTCTTAAGTTCTCTAATACCTGTGTGTGTGTGTTTGTTTGTGGTTTTCGTGTGCGTGTGTAAGCCATGAATTACACTGTTAAAAGTTTGCCGTAAAAAAACGACAAAAATCCTGGAATAAATATTGCCAGGCATTTACCGTTAAAAAAAAAAAGAAATAAAAAATAAATAAATAAATAAAAAAAAAAAAAGAATATATTGACGTCAAAGAATGATATTACGTTCAATAACCCTTAAAAGATAATAACAAAGTAGGGTAAAAATACGGTAGCCTGTGTTTTACTGAAACACAGGTGAGAAAAGTATATTTTTTACGGAAAATATCCAATAAAAAATGACAGTTTTTTAACATTGTTAATTGGATATTGTAACAACCTAAAAAAGGTAATTAATTACACTTTACCTCCGAAGAAAATAATTTCTCTGAATTACATTTTAAACCCATACCTTGTGTGGTTATTATGTCCGATGTGGTAACGTTCCTGACTGGTGAACACCAGACTGGGGTTCGAGTCCTGCTCAAACTCATTAGTTCCTTTGGTCACTGCAACCTCACCATCCTTGTGAGCTAAGGATGGGGTGTTTAGAGGAGCCTATAGGTCTATCTGCTAAGTCATCAGCAGCCACTGTCTGGCCCTCCTTGGTTCTATATTGGGTGGAGAGGGGCCTTTGGTGTTGATCATATGTATATATGGTCTATCCCCAGGGCATTGTCCTGCTTGATAGGGCAATGTCACTGTCCCTTGTCTTCATGAGCGACTGGGGTTCGAGTCCTGCTCAAACTCGTTAGTTCCTTTGGTCACTGTAACCTCACTATCCTTGTGAGCTAAAGATGGGGTGTTTAGAGGAGCCTATAGGTCTATCTGCTGAGTCATCAGCATCTTGCCTGGCCCTCCTTGGTCCTATATTGGGTGGAGAGTGGCCTTTGGCGCTGATAATATGTATATATAGTCTGTCCTAGGGCATTGTCCTGCTTGATAGGGCAATGTCACTGTCCTTTGCCTTCATGAGCGACTGGGGTTCGAGTCCCGCTCAAACTCGTTAGTTTCTTTAGTTGCTGCAATCTCACCATCCATTTGAGCTAAGGATGGGGTGTTTGGAGGAGCTAT
>NC_090741.1:54243555-54248033 GCF_036898095.1 Palaemon carinicauda | reverse complement strand
ATTTTTTTTAAAACCTGCTTAACTCCAATACCATCACTATAAAAAATTATCAAAAAGGAATTTCATTGCTTAATGTTATTTTTTTCTCCTAATAGTATTTTTGTTTATTTTTTCTTTTAGAGAAGAATTCAATGTTATTCCTTTTTTTTTGGTAAGTTCAATTGTATCACTATAAAAATTATCGAGAGGAAATTTCATTGCTTAATATTATTCATTTTCTCCCAGTAATATATTTTTTTTTTTCAGAGAATAATTCATTCTTTCTTTATGTAACTTCAATTCTATTACTATAAAAATTATCGAAATGAAATTTCAGTGTTTCATTGTTATTTTTTTTCCAGATATTCTTTTTTTTTTTTTTTTTTGAAAAGAATTCATTCGTTCTTCACTTCAATATCACCACTATAAAAAAATTCTCGCAATGAAATTTCCTCGCTTCATTGTTATTTAATTTTCTCCAGTAATATTTATTCTATTTTTCCTTTCCTCGAAATGAAATTTAATTGATTCATTGTTATTTTTTTTCTCCAGATATTATCTTAGTTTATCTTTTTTTTTTTTTTTTTAGGGAAGAATTCAATTAATTCCTTCTTTTTTTTTAACTTCAATTCTATCACTGTAAAAAATTATCGAAATGAAATTTCATCGCTTCATTGTTATTTTTTTCTCCTGATATTTTTTTTTTTTTTTTTTTGGAGAAGAATTCAATTCATTCCCTCATTTTTTGTAACTTCAATACTATCACTGTAAAAAATATCGCAATGAAATTTCCTCGCTTCATTGTTATTCATTTTCTCCCAGTAATATTTATTCAATTTTTCCTTTTCCTCCCATTTTTCATCATCATCAAAGTGCACTCCTCCAGGCACCTCTTGAAAGAAAAAACTCAAAACTCCTCAGATATATTCAAAGAATCTAAAAAGATTTATTTTAGTCGTCCTTCGTCTAAATACGAAGCCACCGCGCGTGGCGGTCGAGGAAAAGGAATAATTATATCAGTTGAATAAAGAAAAAAAATTTCTGAGGAACTTCTTTTTCTATGACTATTTTTCTTCCTGTTACAATATTGAGGTTCTTTGCCTTCATTTTTCCTCCTCTTTAATTTCCTTTTCTAATTTGCATTACATTACCCATTTGAACTCTCTCCCTCTCTCTCTCTCTCTCTCTCTCTCTCTCTCTCTCTCTTCAGCGTCAATGACCTTAGATGTCAGGATGCCAAAAAACTTTCAATCAATCAATCAATCAATCTCTCTCTCTCTCTCTCTCTCTCTCTCTCTCTCTCTCTCTTCGGCGTCAATGTCCTTAGATGTCAAGATGCCAGAAAACTTTCAATCAATCAATCAATCAATCTCTCTCTCTCTCTCTCTCTCTCTCTCTCTCTCTCTCTCTCTTCGGCGTCAATGTCCTTAGATGTCAGGATGCCAGAAAACTTTCAATCAATCAATCAATCAATCAATCTCTCTCTCTCTCTCTCTCTCTCTCTCTCTCTCTCTCTAAGAGCAAATGGAGTCTCCATTGATGGATTAAAAAGTCTTTGAGATATCCAAAATCCCCGTACCGCACACACACACACACTCTCTCTCTCTCTCTCTCTCTCTCTCTCTCTCTCTCTCTCTCTCTAAATGTTTAAAGTAATTCGCTCTACCCAAGAGCAAATGGAATCTCCTTGGATGGAATAGAAAGACTTTGAGAGATCCAAAATCCTTGAAACTCTCTCTCTCTCTCTCTCTCTCTCTCTCTCTCTCTCTTCATATTTTAAAATCAATTACGAAAAGAACCTTAGAAAACAAAGCTAGCCTTGCGTTCCCTGCCAAGTGTTACATGAAGAATCTTATACGTCTCCAAGAAAAAGAAAAAGACGTTAGTACGATATAACCAGAGAACAGCCATAAAACTTCACTTTTCGGGGATAACTCGTCTTTGCAAACGCCTTGGTCGACCAAAATTCCTGGATATTGAAATTCAACTCGTTTTGAATTGCCTTAGTGGTGGAAACTTGAAGCGCATTGTGCTTTTCACTTTTTTTTTTTTTTTTTTTTTTGCAGTGGAGAAAAGTTCGTGAAATCTATTTTTTGCTTTAGATTTTTATTTCGTAGTTCTATTTAACTTGGAAAAATAATCAGCTATAGTTAGAATAATCATAAAATTGAGATTTAAATGCTTAATAATTTTCAGTATCATGGTATATATATATATATATATATATATATATTACTTCCTAAGCTACAACCCAAGCTGGAAAAGCAAGATGCTATAAGCGCAAGGGCTCCTACAAGGAAAATAGCCTAGCGAGGAAAGGAAATAAACTACACGAGAAGTTTAAGAACAATAACAACATTAATCTATATATATTATATATATATATATATCTCATACCTAACTCACGTTTCTAAAAAAAACATATGTTAGGTATTTCTAAAGCAAAAATATGTCACATTGGTCGATATGATATATATCATATTTCACCATGATTATTTAATCGAAGGTCTGAGAAGGCATATGAAAAAATACACACAGAAATGGCAGTTTCACTATTAAATCAGCGAGATATAAAGAACTTGGACAATTCTGTCATGTTTTATGGCCTTTTTTATTGCCTACTTTATATTTTCTTTCATATTATATGTCGTTCGTAAGGTAATGGTTTATAGTTATACATTTTTTATTCGATGAGGCGATATCACTATACTCAATTTAGCTCACAAGGATAGTAAGGTTACAGACACTAATGGCACTAACGAGTTTGGGCGGGACTCGAACCCCAGACTGGCAAATAACAGGCAAAGACGTTACTAATCAGGCCACGACAACCCTAGCGTAGTAAGAGTTGGCCAAGGCACCAGCCACCCATTAAGATACTATGAAATGAACAAAATACAACACTCGGGAATGCATCTAAATTAGTATAGACCAGTGATCACTTGATTTTAAAGGTTTAAAGGCTGCTCATGAATGGCAGAGGCAAGGGACAGTGACATTGCCCTATCAAGCAAGACAATGCACTAGAGACTAACCATATATACTTATGATCAGCGCCCAAGCTAGGACCAAGGAGGGCTAGGCTAGGCTGCTGATGATTCAGCAGATAGACCTATAAACTTTCCTGAGCTACCACGCCACTCCGTAGCTCACAAGAAGGTGAGGTTGCAAGGACTAAAGGAACTAACGAGTTTCAGGGGACTCGAATCCCAGTCTGGCGACCACCAGTCAAAGACTTTACCAAATAGGCCACCGCAATCATAAAACCTTTTAAAAGTAGATAATTTGATTTGATATTCCTGATTGAGGTTTTACATACAATTATTATTATTATTATTATTATTATTATCATTATTATTATTAGTAGTAGTTAGTAGTAGTACTAATATCATTATTACTATTATCATTACTAATATCATGATTATTATTATTATTATTATTATTGTTATTATTATTATTATTATTAATTAGTAGTAGTAGTAGTAGTAGTAGTAGTAATTGTTGTATTATTATTATTATTATTATTATTGTTGTTACTAATATTATGATCATGATTATTATTATTATTATTATTATTATTATTATTATCATCATCATTATTATTATCATTATTATTATCATTATTATTATCATTATCATCATCATCATCATTATTATTATTATCAAGCAAACATTTAATCACCCATATTTGAAGGTCAGTCATAAATCCCCCAATGAAGTACCACAAACAAGGCCAAAATGGCGTCAGATTCGCCTCCAATAATATCCAGGGAACAATCAGGAGTGAAAGAGGTTGTTACATTATGCATGAAACCGACATGAAACAGAAAAAAGAAAAATTGATTTACCTTCCATTATTGGATTTAAAAAAGTTAAACCTAAAAGTATTCTATTATTCATTTGATTAAAAGGCTCCTGCTTTTAGAGTGTTATTCCATGATATATGTTATTTTTTGTTTATATTATTAGTATATATTATTAGGCTTGGAAATTTGCTTTCTGTTAACCCTTTTACCCCTAAGGTAAGGTTAAATTTCGAGCACATTTTGCTATATATTTCTTTTTAAATTGCCTCTAACAGCCTTAATTTTTGTCATAGAGAGGTCAGCTTGGTCTCATTCTTTTGCAAAATGCCTGAAGTTTCTCATAAAACTATCAAAAATATGCAAAAACATGTTAAACCAAGTCAATGTAGGTATATAAAATTGACAGAAGAGAAATATGTCTCATTTGATTGGATAACTTTATTAAAATACTCCAGCTTTTAGAATATTTCATAATAGATATTAATTTTCTTTTATATTATTAGTAATATTATTATGCTTGGAAATTAGCTTTCTGTTAAACCAAGTCAATGTAGGTATATAAAATGAATAGAGGAGAAAAATGTCTCATTTGATAGGATAATTTTATTAAAATACTCCCGCTTCTAGAATACTATTCCATAATAAATGTTAGTTTCTTTTTATATTATTAGTAAATATTATTTTGCTTGGAAA
>NC_090741.1:54231055-54238555 GCF_036898095.1 Palaemon carinicauda | reverse complement strand
GAAATTCCCCTTTTATATAAGAATAATATAATTATAATAACAATTGAACCAAATTTCAAAGTTAACACGTTGGCTTTCGTTTTCTCTTTTCCCGGCTGCCATGAAGAAAAAAAAACCGAATGCTATAAATTTTCGAGTTTGGCCCTCCGGGAAATTCGGCGAAAATAAATCACCTGTTGAACTTTGTCGTTGCTGATAATAGCAGCTGCTATTTAAGGCAGTGACGGTTGTATATGTTTTCTGTTCTTGAAATTGTCTCTGAATGAAGAGCCAGGTGAAAACTGCGATAGTGTACTAAGAATATGTTTGCAGTAGCTTCGTTTTGTGATTTTTTTTTTTTTTTTGTGACCAGTTCTTGGATGAAAATTTTCACCAAGAAATCAATTTTGATGATAGAAATACAATTAAATTCATGGAGAATTGTATTTGCTATAAAATACTAAACATATGTTTGCAGTAGCTTCGTTTTTTTTTTTTTTTTGACTAATCAATTTTGATGATAGATATACACTTAAATTCATGGAGAATCGTATTTGGAATAGAATACTAAAAAAAATATATGTTTTTAATAGTTTCGTTTCATGATTTTTTTTGCGAGTGGGTCTTGGGTAAAAATTTCACTAAAAAACTAATTTTGATGATAGATATACACATAATTCATGGAGAATCGTATCTGGAATAGAATACTAATAAAAATTAAATTTTTAATAGTTTCGTTTTGTGTGTGTGTTTTTTTTTTAGTAGGTCTTTGATAAACATTTTTCACAACAAATTAATTTTGATAAATATATACAGTTAAATTCATGGGGATTCCTATTTTCAATAGTTTATTAACTAAAATTATGTTTTTAATAGTCTCCTTATGTGATTTATTTCTATATTTTATCTGTTAAGTTTGCAATCGAGTTCCAGTGTATTTTCAGTGCAGGTTTGCCAATGCTCGTCCTCAACGTACTGAAGTTACCTTTGGATACTGTTTGGGAAACTGCACAGCTACTCTGTGAGCATTCGGTTTTATAAAGTGTATTTATTCAAATGTGGGAGGTTGGGCTGTGGCACCCTAGCAGTACCAGCTGAACTCGGCTGAGTCCCTGGTATATGTATGTGTGTATGTGATGTATTCAAAGAGGGTTAGTCTTAACCTCCTGGCTAGTACAATGGTAACCTAGTTGCCTAGCATTCGCATGGCAGCAGAGCGATCCCCTACCCAAGACCTTGAATTTAAGCTGTTTACTAGGGAGGACACTTGTGTGGTTAGGCATCGCGGTTGGAGGGTTGAGCTTGCCTGGCTGACATTCTGGTGAGCATCTATTCTGGTTCTACTGGAACTGAAATCAGAGACTTTTATCCTATACCTTCACCCTTGACATTGTACCAACCGTGTGTCACACGATCGTACATAGTTCATTTTGTGCTTGTATCTTCGCTCTCCCCTCGCACTAAAAAGAACCTGAAATATCATGTCTGCTTTTTTCCTCTGTAACAGTGTCAATATTTGAACATGAAAATTCTTGTTGCTTTGAGATTTTGTATATAAAGGAGAGTGTTCTTTAATAAACTAACTCAGTTGCTTTCACACTGCCTTTGAGTTCACAGCCTTCTCTCGGCTCCGTCACAATATACATCTGCATATAAGAAGTGTAAAAACTACTCCGATTTTTTTTTCTTTTATTTATCATTTACTATTGTTTGCATTGGTTACAGGAAAGGACCAATATAAGAATATACTGATAAAAAATAGATTTACATACTCTACTTATCCAAGGTAATATATTGCAAATTAATGTTGTGGTAGCCTCATGGTAACGTCTTTGCCTGGTGATCGCCTGAGTGGGTTTCCAATCCCACTCAAATTCGTTAGTTCCCATGGTTGCTGCAACTTCACCATCCCATGTTTTGCTGTCCTAGTGTTATTGCTAGAAATTATAACGAGTTAGGGCCTCTTGGTAACGTCCTTGCCAGCTGATTGCCAGAGTGGCGTTCGAGTCCCGCTCAAACTCGTCAGTTCCCTTGGTCGCTTCAACCTTACCATCCTATGCTTTCCTGTCCTAGCGCTAGACTCTCTTGCTAGAAATTATAACGCGTGAGGGCCTGTTGGTAACATCCTTGCCTGGTGATCGCCAGAGTGATGTTCGAGTCCTGCTTAAACTCAATAGTTCCCTTGGTCCCTGCAACCTCATCATCCTATATTTTGCTATCCTAGCGTCAGACTCTCTTGCTAGAAATTATAACACGTGGTGACCTGTTGGTAACGTCCTTACCTGGTGATCGCCAGAGTGGTGTTCGATTCCAGCTCAAACTCATTAGTTCCCTTGGTCGCTGCAACGTCATCATCCTATGTTTTGCTATCCTAGCGTCAGAGTCTCTTGCTAAAAATTATAACACGTGGTGACCTGTTGGTAATGTCCTTGCCTGGTGATTGCCAGAGTGGGGTTCGAGTCCCACTCAAACTCGTTACTTCCTTTGGTTACTGCAACCTCACCATCCTATGTTTTGCTATCCTAGCATAGACTCTCTTGCTAGAAATTATAACGCGTGGTGACCTGTTGGTAACGTCCTTGCCTGGTGATGGTCAGACTGGGGTTCGAGCCCCGCTGAGACTCGTTAGTTCCTCATCACCAGCCATTGCCTGTCCCTCCCTGGTCTAAGCTTAGGTGGCGCAAGAGCTTGAGCGCTGATCATATGTATATGGTCAGTCTCTACGGCATTATCCTGCTTTATAGGGCAATGTCACTATCATTGGCCTCTGCCATTCATGAGTGGCTTTTAAACCTTTAAAACTTTAAATTGTTAGGACGCCAATATAATGCAATATCATTAACCGTTAATAATGTTGAATGTTCTATCAGGATATAACATTAACCGTTAATAATATTGCATGCGAATAACAACGCCATCTTCCTCTTTAACAGGAAATCTGCATTTCTCGTTAAACTAATTCAACATTCCCTTAAGTGCTTCAATTATAAAGGCAAATTAGACCGTGAATGCATTTCGTATTCATGGGAGAGAAATTTCGGCTTAACTAATTTTGTATTCATGGAGAGGTTGACACTATATACGTCCAGAAGAGTCCTAACACAGGTGATGGGTTATGATTATGTCATACACTTTTTTGTGGCGTGGTATTCCCAGCCTGATATTTCCGAAGGTTTGAAGTTTCAAGGCATGGCTATATCACAGGTCCTATTGCTACTACTGTGACTAGAAGTAGTAGTAGTAGTAGTAGTAGTAGTAGTAGTATTAGTAGTATTAGTAGTTGTAGTAGTAGGTAATAGTTCGTTAATAGTTTGTTTGGGACATGTCTGTTTGACTTTGTTACTGTTTTTAGAATGATTTATTGTTAATTTGTTCTCATCATTTATTTATTTCCTTATTTCCTTTCCTCACTGGGCTATTTTTCCCTATTGGAGCCCCTGGGCTTATAGCATCCTGCTTTTCCAACTAGGGTTGTAGCTTGGCTAGTAATAATAATAATGATAATAATAATAATGATAATAATAATAATAATAATAATAATAATAATAGTGGTAATAGTAGTAGCACTACTACTAGTACTACTACTAATACTTCTACTACTACTGATAATAATAATAATAATAATAATAATAATAATAATAATAATAATAATAGGGACCAAACAACATAGGAAATTATCATATATTGAAATATGCTTGATTTGTTTTAACCATGTTTAATGTAAGCAACATAACACATTCTTAAAATTATATATTAAAACACGATAGTGCACTGTTAACAAAACTGTAATTTTAATCGGAAATTCTCCGTAAAATATATACTGTTCTCATCCGTATTTCAGTCAAATACAGGCGACTGTAATTCTACCTTACATTGTTATCATCTTTTACGAGTTGGTAACCGTAATATCACTCCTTAACGTCAATGTATCCGTTTTTAAGAAGGTAAAAATCCTGGAATAAATGTTGCCAGGCACTGTTTTCTCAATGCAAATTTTTTTACATTTATTCTGTTCCCGTTTCCTCATTTTAATAGTTATTTGTCTTAACCATTTTAAAGTGAAGAAAATAGTAAATTAGTAAAATTATATATTAAAAAACGATCGTTATTAATCCCCTTTCCTTTACAAAATCTTATACTTTCTCAAAATTTCTGAAATTTTGCAACATTACAAGCAAAAAAAAAAAAAAAATAAATAAAACCAAATCCCCTTTCCTTTATAAAATCTTATAGTCTCAAAATTTCTGAAATTTTTCAACATTATAAGCAAAAAAAAAACAAAAAAAAAAAGAAAAAATTATCGTATTTTCAATGCAAATTTTTTTACATTTATCCTATTCTCATTTCCTCTTTTTAATAGTTATTTGTCTTAACCATTTTTAAAGTGAAGAAAATAGTATATTAGTAAAATAATATATTAAAAAAACGATCGTTCTTAATCCCCTTTTCTTTACAAAATCTTATACTCTCTCAAAATCTCTGAAATTTTGCAACATTACAAGCAAAAAAAAAAAAAAAAAAAAAAAAAAATCCCTTTCCTTTATAAAATCTTATACTGTCTCAAAATTTCTGAAATTTTGCAACATTACAAGCAAAAAAAAAAAGAAAAAAAAATATTACCGTATTTTCAATGTAAATTTTTTTACATTTATCCTATTCTCGTTTTGCTCATTTTAAAAGTGATTTGTCTCAACCATTTTTAAAGTGAAGAAAATAGTATATTAGTAAAATTATATATTAAAAAACCCTCGTTATTAATCCCCTTTCCTTTACAAAATCTTATACTGTCTTAAAATTTCTGAGATTTTGCAACATTGCAAGCCAAAAAAAATAAAAAATAAAAAAGTCCATAACACATTGGTAAACCCCTTGCTGTTTTTCAGGGCAGAAAACCTGCTTCTCTTGAAATTCGGCTAAATATTGTGTAATCCAATGCTAAGGACCAAATAGCAGAGGAAATAACCATATATTGCAATTGGCTTGTTTTGTCTTAACCATGTGATGAAAATCATATATTCTTAAAATTACATATTAAAAAACGATCTTAAATTGACCCTTTCTATTACAAAATCTATTTATATTATCTGGGAGTTAATCTATTGCTAAGGACCAAACAACATAGGAAATAGCCATATATTTAATTTGCTCAAGCTGAAAATAATATATTCTTAATATTACTTATTAAAAATTATCTTAAATAGACCCTTTCTATTACAAAAACTATTTATATTATCTTGGTAATCTATTGTTAAGGACCAAACAACATAGGAAATGGCCATATATTGTAATTTGCTCAAGCTGAAAATAATATATTCTTAAAATTACTTATTAAAAATTATCTTAAATTGACCCATTTTATTACAAAATCTATTTATATTATTTCAGAAATAATCCATTGCTAGGGACCAAAAAACATAGGAAATGGCCATATATTGTAATTTTCTCGCTTGCTTTAACCATGTTTAAATGTCTTAGCCATTTTTAAAGTGAGGAAAACAATATATACCTAAAATTAAATATTCTAAGGACCAAACAACATAGGAAATGGCCATATATTGCAATTTGCTCGGTTGTTTTAACCATGTTTAAATGTCTTAGCCATGTTCAAAGTTAGGATATTAACATATTCCTAAAATTGAATATTAAAAAAACGATCTTAAATGAACCCTTTCAATTAAAAATTTTTTAAATGTCTAAAACATGTTTAAAATAAGGAAAATAATATATTCTTAAAATTAGATATTAAAAAACAATCGTATATGACCCTTGTTTCAACCATGTTTAAATGAATTAACCCTGTTTAAATTGACGAAAATAGTATATACTTAAAATTAAATATTAAACGACGATCTTAAATACACCCTCTTCTATTACAAAATCTTCTTACACTATCTGGGAATTTCTCGAAAGGAAGCTCTCCACAGAAAACATAAACCTCTTACTGTGCACGAGAAATTTCCCAGGTGCGCAATCAAGGAGCTGATTGCTCCACTCTAGAAAAAAAAAAAAAAAAAAAAAAAAACTTACGACCTGCAAGAGTTACACTTTTACCCATTGACTTCTTCAATTGCTCTCATTAAGGCGAATAGCTTGAAACAAGGTTCAAGCTGCTTCGAAAACTTTGAGCATTTGCTGAGGATAAAAAAAAAAAAAAAATATTGAGGGTATTTTCACAGACTGGCGTTGATTATTAGGTGTTCACGAGTTGCTGTTAGTGTTTAGTACGGAATAATCAAATGAAAATATTTATATTCTTATTTAAATACACTTTATGTATAATGTTGTAGCTTACCTAACTATAACAATAACTATAACTATATAACTATAGCTATAACTATAACCATAATTATAACTATATAACCATAACTAGGGCTATAACTATAACTAAACTATAACTGTAACTCTAACTATAACTAAACTATAACTATATAACTATAACTATAACTATAACCATATAACCATAATTATAACTATAACTAAACTATAACTGTAACTATAACAATAACCATAACTGTAACTATAAGTATAGTAATGACAGCAATAATAATAATAATAATAATAATAATAATAATAATAATTGGAAAAGCACGATACTATAAGCCCAAGGGCTCCAACAGGGAAAAATAGCTCAGTGAGGGAAAAAAAGGAAATAAATAAACTTATAAAGAAGTAAAGAACAATTAAAATATTTCAAGAACAGTAACAACGTTAAAATAAATCTTTCATATATAAACTATAAGAACTTGAAGAAAAAAACAAGAAGAAGAGAAATAAGATGGACTAGTGTGCTCTAGTTTACCCTCAAGCAAGAGAGAAACTCTAACCCAAGGCGATGGGAGACCATGGCACAGAGGCAATTCTATCCTGTTCGTAATACTAGGCTGGCAGTTAATTCTAATAGCCAGGCCTATTCCATCATAAGACTCAATACTACGCAGTATTCTAGAAGTTTTATTCCAGCTGTTACCAAGTTGTGGAATGATCTTCCTAATCGGGTTGTTGAATCAGTAGAACTTCAAAAGTTCAAAGTTGGAGCAAATGCTTTTTTGTTGACCAGGCGGACATGAGTCTTTTTATAGTTTATATATGACATATTTGTTTTTGACGTTGTTAATAGTTTATATATGACATATCTGTTATGACGTTGTTACTTTTTTTAGAATGATTTACTGTTAATTTGTTCTCTTCAGTTATTTATTTCCTTATTTCCTTTCCTCACTGGGCTATTTTTCCCTATTGGAGCCCCTGGGCTTATGGCATCTTGCTTTTCCAATTAGGGTTGTAGCTTGGATAGTAATAATAATAATAATAATACGGCTGTATCCAAGACTAGAAATTAATGGAGGGTGAATTAGCCCTCCCGGTATGTCTGTATGCCTGCCTTGCTCTCCGACCTCGCTCTCCGACCTCGCTCTCCGACCTCAACCCTTTCGCTTCTACGTTGCAATTTCCTGCACCGGACGAACCTCATTGAGTTCCTTAAAGGTAAGTTACTCGGTTCTCATTCCGCCAAATGAGGTT
>NC_090741.1:54216055-54226055 GCF_036898095.1 Palaemon carinicauda | reverse complement strand
ATTTCTTTACTAGCAAGACGTTTGCCTATTAAAATCTGGCAGATAGAATCCTGGATAGCCATCGAGGCTAATTCAAATTTATAGTTTATTTGGAAAAATTTTAATAGCAATAAAATACTAAGTCTTCATTGGATTGAAAACCATTCAGTTCTTATATTTGTTGTTTGAATCCACTTTTTAAGGCTTAATTGTATTGTCTTCAAATAAATTTTTTCTTACTACGTGGTTGTCATATTTAATTTGCATTTAAGCTGTATATAAGAATTTAATGGTATTTTTGGTGTAAAGTTGAAAATTTTAAAAGTTGAAAATTCATAATTTAATTTAGCCATTTTTCTTCAGTACTAAAACTCCTGTTTTAGAAAGGTGACTTTGCTTTGCAATAAAAGAAACTTCATGGTGACAGCCAAAACCATGAGAGCTGTTATATGAAAGCTCTTAAATTAGATTTTTTCATTGTATAGTTTTAATGATTTCATATGGAAAAAACCTTATTACCATCTTGTTAACCAACAATTTACTGATTGAAAAAGGTTATTGGCTTCCTTGTTAACAAACTATTCAACCC
This sequence comes from Palaemon carinicauda, assembly GCF_036898095.1. Taxonomy (NCBI): domain Eukaryota; kingdom Metazoa; phylum Arthropoda; class Malacostraca; order Decapoda; family Palaemonidae; genus Palaemon; species Palaemon carinicauda. The sequence goes on along the minus strand of NC_090741.1, from coordinate 54,225,487 downwards.
TTGAAAAGATTGTTTGGAGTTTTAAACTAAGCTAAAAATAAAGCTTAAATGGATATTTCAATTTTATTTTCGTATATTTCAATATACGAACTGGGAAACAGTCTGCATCAAACAGAATTGAGAGTACTTATACCATGGTTTGAAGTTTGGTATATTGGACGAACATCCTTACTAATATGGTTAAGGAGAGTATTGTTCCAACATTGATGACTAAAAGGTGAATTGCCAATCATTGTTTCCTTAGACTTCTGTTTATATGGTTACTGCTGTGTTTTGTGAATGTCTTGGCTCTCAAATACAGCGTAATGGATTAATTTAGTGTTGGTATAGCCCATAATAGCTAACTTGTATGAGGAAAACTGAAGAATTTAAGGACAGTGTTTAATGTTAAACTGTAGCTGAAGACAGCTTAGCACTTCATGGTTTATTCATATATTTAGTAAACTAGATTTTGTGGGTAATAACATATTTTAGGTCTTGGAAGTTGTATATCAGTACAAAGGAAAAACTTTTAAATAGTTATGACTATTGAAATAGTTTTGACTATTGGAATCCTGGGAAGAAGAGAAAAACGGGGTAGATAATCATACAAGCAATTCGGAAGTTAAGCACAACGGAAATTAAAAAAAAAGAAAAAATTATGGTATAAATTAGGATAATTTTAAGAAATTTTAGTTTTGCAAATATATGGTAAAAGTTAGTTAAGAGACAATTATAAGTTTTAGTTTATGAATCCTAATTTCTATTTACGTAATTAAGCAAGTTTACCTTTTTTTAATTTTTTATTTTTTTCTAAACTTTAAAACAGCAGCAATTTTAAAAGAAATTTGTAAAACTTCTGAACATATTAAAAGTCAATCTTGAAACTTGGGAGTTAAGGTTACTTTGAACTCTTCTTCCTTAATTCGTTTGTTTATAGCAATTTTTTTATGGATACAGCAGAAATTTAGGGTAAGAGTTCGTATCTGGGGAAATAATCTATTTCCAGGATCATTAAAGTGTTTATGGGGCTAACGGCTGCAGTAGATATGAAACGGCCTCTTATGTTATATGGGCAGATACGTCTGCAGCTTCAGCATTATAAGGCTTTCAAAACGGGTGTGATATTTGTCAGTATTCTGTACAACGATGTAGTAAAGACTGTTCTAGATTGTAAGGAACTAAATTATTTCCTGTTGTCGGATGAGTTTTTCATAACTCTACTTTAGAACTAAGATATTTTGGAATTTCCAACTTTTGCATACTGTTGTTTAAACTTTATATTGAGAGATGACACACTAGTGAACCCTGATGTGTGTGTGTGGGGAGGGGGGGGGAGAGATCTAGATTGTAAGGAACTAACTTATTTCCTATTGAAGGGAGCATTTTTTATAACTACTTTAGAACTAATATTTTGGAATTAACAGCTTTTGCATACTGTTGTTTAAACTTCTATTAAGAGATGACACACTAGCGGACGCTGATGTGTGTGTGTGTGTGTGTGTGTGTGTGTGTGGGAGGGGGGGGGGGGGAGAGAATTACGATCACCCTTAAAAAGTAGAACTTGGGATTTACACGAAAAAAAAGTTTGACTGGTAAACTTGGTCATGGGTGGAAAAAAATACTGATTTCGCTAATTATCTTTAGTTTCAGGTCTCATTCAGTATAAACTTCATTTTGCATTATATCAGGTTTTCCCACGACAGTCTTCTTGTTCGAAAGTTAAAACTATCTTTGAATAAACATTCGAAAGTGAATTTATAATATTCACGACTTCAGTGTCAAAACCCTTCTAAATACGAACTTGATATTGTCATATATATGCACAATATACTCAAAATTAACTCCTACCACTTCATTGCACAAGTTCTCTAAGTTTATTTCCTTTTTGTTATGACTCATGCATAACGATTTTCATAAAACGGATTTTTCCTTCGTCTTCATTCTAGAGACAGAGTTCATTTGAAATCTTAAACTATTTGTGGTTGAAAGCATGAAAGTCTCATATGTTAGTGATTTCAAACTCGCTTTGGTAAAAATATTCCTAATCGTTAATCATGCTCAATAGAAAATAGTGCACTACGTGTACTTTATTATGAATGGAAAATAATAGTAATTATGAAAATGACTTGAGCTACGTGTACTTTATTATGATTGGAAAATAATAGTAATAATGAAAATGACTTAAGCTACGTGACTTTATCATGATTTAAAAATAATAGTAATAATGAAAATGACTTAAGCTACGTGTATTTTATTATCATTGGAAAATAATAGTATTAATGAAAATGACTTAAGCTACGTGTATTTTATTATCATTGGAAAATAATAGCAATAATGAAAACTATTTGAGCTATGTGTACTCTATTATGATTGGAAAATGATAGTAATAATGAAAATTATTTGAGCTACGTATACTCTTATTATGCTTAGAAAATAATAGTGATAATGAAAATGACTTAAGCTACGTGTACTTCATCATAATTGGGAAATAATAGCAATAATGAAAATGACTTGAGCTACGTGTACTTTATTATGACTGGAAAATAATAGTAATAATGCAAATGACTTGAGCTACGTGGACTTTATCATGATTTGAAAATAAAAGTAATAATGAAAATGACTTGAGCTACGTGTATTTTATTATGATTGGAAAATAATAGTAATAATGAAAATGACTTGAGCTACGTGTATTTTATTATGATTGGAAAATAATAGTAATAATGAAAATGACTTGAGCTACGTGTATTTTATTATGATTGGAAAATAATAGTAATAATAAAAATGACGAGCTATGTGTACTTCATTATGATTGGAAAATAATAGTAATAATGAAAATGACTTGAGCTACGTGTACTTTATTCTGATTGGAAAATAATAGTAATAATGAAAATTACTTGATCTACGTGTATTTTATTATGATTGGAAAATAATAGTAATATTGTAAATGACTTGAACTACGTGTACTTTATTATAATTGGAAAATAATAGTAATGATGAAAATGACTTTAATTACGTGTACTTTATTCTGATTGGAAAATAATAGTAATAATGAAAATGACTTAAGCTACGTGTATTTTATTATGATTGGGAAATAATAGTGATAAGGAAAATGACGAGCTACGTGTATTTTATTATGATTGGAAAATAATACCAATATTGTAAATGACTTGAACTACGTGTACTTTATTATGATTGGAAAATAATAGTGATAATGAAAATGACTTGAGCTACGTGGACTTTATTATGATTGGAAAATAATAGTAATAATAAAAAATGACGAGCTATGTGTACTTCATTATGATTGGAAAATAATAGTAATAATGAAAATGACTTGAGCTACGTGTACTTCATTATGACTGGAAAATAATAGTAATAATGAAAATGACTTGACCTACGTGTACTTTATTATGATTGGAAAATAATAGTGATAATGAAACTGACGAGCTACGTGTACTTTATGATTGGAAAATAATAGTGATAATGAAAATGACTTGAGCTACGTGTATTTCATTATGATTGGAAAATAATAGTAATAATAACTTGAGCTATGTGTACTTTTTTATCAGAAAAAACTTTAATGTATTATAGACAATTCTGAAACGTTCAGAGAAAAAAAAAAAAACATTAGTTAATTACAAAAAGAGATAAAGATCGACTATGCTCAACAAACACTTATTCTGTGTAAAGCTTTTTGTGGATGAAATATCACTTTTAATGTCTTTTCGGTCTTTGTAGGATTAGCTAAGCAATAGGATTTATCTTCCAACTTTCCTGCATTAGTAAGTGCTTTAGTCTGATTGAAGCCTAAATGGTTAATTAAAGAGTTGATTGGACTCCCGAAGCAAATTAGCCCTGACGCATACCCTTTGAATTTTCGGCCTTAATCAGGAACCTCATTATCTCAGGCTCTTTGATGGCAAAGCAATCGACTTGGAGGGTTTGCCACAAGCCAGATTTGATCACAGAAGGGCCCTCAGATTGCCAAGAACGCATACACATACTAACGGTTAAATGCACATTAAGGAAAGTGTCTATGTGGCGTTTGAGGGTAATCCAGAACTCCCTCTAGTGATAGTTGTGAACGCACATTAAGAAAAGTGTCTTTAATGTGGCGTTTGAGGGTAATCCAGGGCTCCCTCTAGTGATAGTTGTGTCGTCTTTAACATGAAGACTAATTCTAACATCTTCAACGTGAAAATGAATGATAACAACACCCTCAACGGATAGATTAATTGCAAGCACATCTTCAACATCAAAATTAACTCCAACCACATCTTCAATGTGAAACTCCATTCCAGTCATATCTTCAACGTCCAAGTGAATTCCAACCACATCTTCAATATCAAAATTAATTCCAACTACATCTACAATGTCAAAATTATTTCCAACTACATCTACAATGTCAAAATTATTTCCAACTACATCATCAATGTCAAAATGAATTGCTACGACATTTTCAACGTCGAAATTGATTCCCACCACATCTTTAATATCAAAATTAATTCCAGCCACATCCTCAATATCAAAATTAATTCTAGCCACATCCTCAATGTTAAGAAGGCATTAGAGAGGGTGAATCAGGCAACCGACCCTTTAATGTATAGTGGAGTCCTGTTGGAGCCCTGGGTGCATACCATCCTGCTTTTCCAATTAGGGTTGCAGCTTAGCAAGTAATCATAATAACAATAACAATAACAGCAACAACAATGTATGAAAATGCTCTTTTTCCGGGGTCTGATTTGCTTCTAAATGTCTCCGGTACTATTCCATCGTATACTAAAAGTTTGTTTCTCTCCACGAATTTTAATTACTATCCAAGTCTGGATGTATAAAATCCAAGGTATTTCCGGCTATTAATGTACTAAAAAAATTGATTATCAATTAATATAATCATTATACTTTATAAACATACTATGTTCTAAAATACTTCTTTTCAGCAATTTTCTGTAAGAGACTAAAACATTGTATGATTCAAATCGAATAAATTTTATGTTAATATTAACATAAAAAGATAACTTTATAATTTGTTAAATTTCTATTGACTAGTTTATGTGCATATACTTAAAGACAAGATCCTGTATATGATAAAAAGTCTTATATACACAAAGGTGTTAGAACCAAACACAGCCCCCATCTCTCTCTCTCTCTCTCTCTCTCTCTCTCTCTCTCTCTCTCTCTCTCTCTCGGTGTTTTGTTTGCATATTTGGATCAGAGTTGTAGGTCTGAACGTTACAACCAAACACCCACTCTCTCTCTCTCTCTCTCTCTCTCTCTCTCTCTCTCTCTCTCTCTCTCTCTCTCTCTCTCTCTACAATTAGGTGTTTTGTTTGTATATCTGAATCCGAGTTGTAGGTCAGAACGTTAGAACCAAACACCCCTCCCCTACTCTCTCTCTCTCTCTCTCTCTCTCTCTCTCTCTCTCTCTCTCTCTCTCTCTCTCTCTCTCTCTATATCTTACTGACCTTAGACATCTGGTGTTGTATAATTGGCCTAATGAGTTGTGGCAGAGAATGTACACTCCCTATTACTGTGATTGTTGACATTCGCTCAGTTTCGGACCACATGTTACCATCATTTGATTTCCAAGACCTCTGTGTTGATTCAGGTTGGCAGAAGCGCAACGTTATATTTACCTTTTCTTACTTATATGGGTTCCACTGCCTTGGGTTAGGGTTCTCTTGCTTGAGGGTACACTCGGGCACACTATTCTATCTTATTTCCCTAACTCCTTTTTTGTTAATTTTGATGTTGTTTATATAGGAAATATTTATCTTAATGTTTTTACTCATCTTAAAATATTTTATTTGTCCTTGTTTCCTTTCTTCACTGGGCTGTTTTCCTTGTTGGAACCCCTGTGGTTATTGCATCCTGCTTTTCCAACTAGGGTTGTATCTTAGCAAGTAACAACACCCACAACAACAACAACAACAACAACGACAATAATAATAATAATAATAATAATAATAATAATAATAATAATAATAATATGGATTACATAAGGCCTTACTGCCCGTGTTGCTCCTCTTACAAAATTGGTCATAAAGCGTGTATGTTTAGTATAAGTAGTATTGTTCATTTTAATTAAGTTAAGTATCAGGTTCAGTATATCAGAATTTAGCAGATTAGAATATGAGGATCCATAAATAGTATATTTCTTGGATTTTTTTTACTTTTATATAGTAAATAGTTAAAGTTAATTCAACCCAGAGTGAATAAGTGAAAGTAATATATGGTATTATTATCACCATGGTAGTTTTCTTGCCCTTTATCGGTATTTATTATATTAAAGAGATATGTAGTTCATTTAGTTATCAATTTTCCTTATGTATATAATTATATGAATATGAATCAATTCAATATTCCTTACGTATAAAGCTTTTTATAGATATGATTAGTGCATTTAATGAATCATGGAATAAAGAGCTCAGTCTCCTTGGAAGTCAATTTATAGTACTGGATACCGTCAAAAACATTTAGTTAATTACATTATTTAATTATATGTTTCACATTCCAGTTTCTTGGTGGCATTGTTAAGTATCCTACCCACCACTTCAACTCCTCATTGACCTGGCGTGGCGTGGCTTTGAAAACAATGGAAACCTATGGGAGACCACATCCCCGCCACACGATGCTGTGGCTTTGTGGCGCCACAGAGTCGCTAGTGTGCTCCCGGTGAGGATAGAAGAGACTATTTAACTATGGTAAGCAGCAGTTTTAGGAGAAGGACACTCCAAAATCAAACCACCTACCCATTGTGATACTACCACTAGAGAGTTATTGGCTTGTTTGAATGGCCAGACAGTACTACATTGGATCCCTCTCTCTGGTTACGGCTCATTTTGTCTTTGCCTACACATACACCGAGTAGTCTGGCCTATTCTTACCACATTCTCCTCTTTCCTCATACACTTGATAAATGGTTTACTCTTGCAATGTAATTGTTCAGTGGCTACTTTGCTCTTGGTAAGGGTTGAAGAGACTCTTTAGCTATGGTAAGCAGCTCTTCTAGGAGAAGGACACTCAAACATCAAACCATTGTTCTGTAGTCCTGGGTAGTGCCATAGCCTCTGTACCATGGTCTTCCACTCTCTTGGGTTAGAGTTTTCTTGCTTGAGGGTGCACATAAGCAAGCTATATCTATCTTGTTTCTCACTCTTTTGTTTTTATGAAGTTTTTACAGTTTATATATGATAGATTTAATTTAATGTTGTTAATGATATTAAAATACCCAATTTTGATTGTTATTACTTCTCTTATGGTTTATTTATTAACTTGTTTCATTTCCTCACTGGACTTTTTTTCCTGGTTGGAGTCCTTTGACTTATAGCATCATGTTTTTGCAACTAGTTTTGTGGCTTAGCGAGTAATAATAATGATAGTATGAAAGTGAAATTCTACATTTGATAATATAATACGTTTAAATTCACAATGGAAAGCAAGAGGATTTTTGTCCAAGTATAACAAAATATTACATACACGAGAAAGGACTTAAAAGTATTTAACCTTCATTTAGAACTTTGCTTATGACTTGAGGTCTGTTATTTTCACAGCAAAATGTACTTGACATAAATTGCTGGATGTTGCATTACATAGAAAATAAGTAAATACACTAGAACATTAATGCATTGTGGTAAGCATTTCACTAAAACAACTTCAAGCTATGTATAAGCTTTAATATTAATTCAAACCTCTTCGTTTTACATTTTTCCTAGATCCTGTTTCATTTATGTTGTCTATTTTCTGAACTAAAGAATAACAAAAGAAAAATGACCCGTAACCAAAGAGAGGGATCCAATGTAGTACTGCCTGGGTAGTCAAAGGACCCAATAACTCTAGCGGTAGCCTCTGAACAGATGTCTGGTGCTCTGGCCAACATAGTACCTATATATATATATATATATATATATATATATATATATATATATATATATATATATATATATATATATATATATATATATATATATATATATATATATGTATATATATGTATATATATATATATATATATATATATATATATATATATACATATACTGTATATATATATATATATATATATATATATATATATATATATATATACATATATATATACATATACTGTATATATATATATATATATATATATATATATATATATATATATATATATATATATTATATATATATATATATATATATATATATATATATATATATATATGTATGTATATATATATACATATATATATATATATATATATATATATATATATATATATATATATATATGTATGTATATATATATATATATATATATATATATATATATATATATATATATATATACATTAATTAAAACCTCTTTATTTCACATTTTTCCTAGATCCAGTTTCATTTATGTTGTATATTTTCTGAACTAAAGAATAACATGAAATCTTGCATGGCTTTTACTAAGCCATCATAGCCTCTTGTTTTATAGTGAATGTTATTTAAGGCTTGGTAGTATTTTAAAGGAAATTAAATTTTGCTCGAACAGGAGACTGCTCTTATCACCTTTCAATTATAAAGCAATTTTTATTCTTGTTCGTAGATCTCTCTCTCTCTCTCTCTCTCTCTCTCTCTCTCTCTCTCTCTCTCTCTCTCTCTCTCTCACCAAATATATTTTCAATTATAAAGAAGTTATAATTTGTTCCATTTGTACAATCCTCTATTGAAATGAAATGTAAATGCAGATTTATTTACAATTTGGTCAATAACATAAATTTTACCCAGATATCTCTCTCTCTCTCTCTCTCTCTCTCTCTCTCTCTCTCTCTCTCTCTCTCTCTCTCTCTCTCCTCTCTCTCTCTCTCTCATGTGCATAAAAAGTTTAGACCTTTATTTTCTTAACATTATATTTCAGTTTCCAGTTAACCGAAAATCTGTTTTGGTTTTACTTGTAAATGACGGAAAGTTCAATACAAAAAAAAATTTAACATTGACCTTGTAAATGACGGAAAGTTCAATACAGAAAAAAATAATCTAACATTGTCCTTGTAAATGACGGAAAGTTCAATGCAAAAGATAATTTAACAGTGTCCTTGTAAATGACGGAAAGTTCAATACAGAAAAAAATAATTGAACTTTGTCCTTGTAAATGACGGAAAGTTCAATACGAAAATAATTTAACATTGTCCTTGTAAATGACGGAAAGTTCAATAAGAAAAATAATTTAACATTATTTTGTAAATAACGGAAAGTTCAATAAGAAAAATAATTCAACATTGTTTTGTAAATAACGGAAAGTTCAATAAGAAAAATAATTTAACATTGTTTTGTAAATGACGGAAAGTTCAATACAAAAAATTATTTAATGTCCTTGTAAATGAGGGAAAGTTCAATACAAAAAATAATTTAATATTGTCTTTGTAAATGAATCCCTGGAGATATAAAGATTATTTTCCATGACATTAAGTATAATATGAA
>NC_090741.1:54206055-54211055 GCF_036898095.1 Palaemon carinicauda | reverse complement strand
TGCCTGACCATATGAGGCATGATTCTTCATAAGCAGTGAGTTGTCATATTTTTTTTTTTTCCGAATGGTTCAAGCGAGAAAATTACACTGAGAATATGTTCAGCATAATCTACTTCTCAGGAAAATAATCATAAATCCAAGTACATGCTTGCTTGTGTTCATGCTTGTGTTCATGCTTAGCTTAATTACATATTGTATGCTTGAAAAAGCATCCCCTTGTAATGATAATTATACTTCGCTGTTGTTCTGGTAGTTTATCTTAGTTAGTGTATGATGATTTATGATATTTTATGTATCATATCTGTATGAACATTACGAATATGTTTCTATCATTATCTTCACAATGCATTTGCATAGAGTATTTTAAGATTATATTTGTTTCCTATATCTTACTATGATGTATTTGAGAGTGATGTTTTCAAAGTTCTCGTTTGTTTTACCTCTGCAACATTCGAACATTTTTCTCTACACCAAGAAGGTTATAAAATCAAGTCGGTTTGTTTAATTTGTCTATCTGTCTGTGGACAGGATCACGTTAAAAATACCAAATGGATTTTGACGAAATTATCATCATAGATAGATCTTAGCTCATGGACGACCCAATTAAATTTTGGTGATGATTCAGTTGTTTTGTTTGTATAGTTGTCTATTTTTCTGTGGATAGGATTACGTTAAAAATACAAAATGGATTTTGACGAAATTTTCATCATAGATAGATCTTAGCTCATGGACGACCCAATTAAATTTTGGTGATGATTCAGTTGTTTTGTTTGTATATTTGTCTATCTGTCTGTAGACAGGATTACGTTAAAAATACCTAATGGATTTTAACGAAATTTTCATCATAGATAGATCTTAGCTCATGGACGACCCAATTATTTTTTTAGAGATGATCTGGATTAAGATACGGATTCTAGGTGCAGATTTGCAGTTTCGTTACTTTAAAGAACAATATCAAGTCAAAGCTTCTCTACGGATTTTGACTAAATACTCACCTCAGATATATCTAAGGTCATGGATGATCACATTAAATTTTGGAAATTATCCGGATCCTGAAACGGATTCTAGAGCCTGTTTTGCATTTTCGCTATTTTAAGGTTAACGTTAAAACAAATTGACAGATTTTGACAAATTTTCCACTACGGATAGATCTATCCGTGGTGAAAATTTTATCAAAATCCGTCAATAAATGATATATGTTAACGGCAGTTAATTTAATGGTATCACACTGTGAAAAAAAAAACCACCGTATTTTTAATTGGAAATTCTCTGTAAAAATATACTGTTCTCAACCGTATTTCAGTAAAATACAGGCAACCGTAATATTACCCTAATTCGTTGTTATCTTTTACGGTTTGGTGACCGTAATATCACTCCTTTGCGTCAATATATCCGTTTTTAAAACGGTGAAAATTCCAGAATGAATGTTGCTAGACATTTATTGATTTTCTAATGCAAATTTTTAACAGTGTATACACCTAAAAATTAGCCATAAAAAACGGTAAAATACCTGAAATAAATGTTGCCAGGCATTTACCATTTTAAAAACGGATATATTGACGTAAAAGAGTGATATTACGGTCACCAGCCCGTTAAAGATAATAACGAAGTATGGCAAAATTACGGTCGCCTGTATTTTACTGAAATACGGGTGAGAACAGTATGTTTTTTTTACGGAAAATTTCCGATTAAAATTACGGTTATTATTATTATTATTATTATTATTATTATTATTATTAGCCAAGCTACAACCCTAGTTGGAAAAGCAAGCTGCTATAAGTCCAAGAGCTCCAATAGGGAAAAATAGCCCAGTGAGGAAAGGAAATAAGGATACAAATAAATGATGAGAACAAATTAACAAAAAATCATTCTAAAAAACAGTAACAACGTAAAAATAGATATGTCATATATAAACTATTAACATTTTATCTACAATTATAAAAACCTGAAGTGCTCCAACAGGGAAAAATAGCCCAGTGACGAAAGGATATAAGGAAATAAATAAATGATGAGCACAAAGTAACAATAAATCATTCTAAAAAAGTCACAACGTCAAAATAGATATGTCATATATAAACTATTAACAATGTATCTACAATTATAAAAACATGAAGTGCTCCAACAGGGAAAAATAGCCCAGTGAGGAAAGGAAATAAGGAAATAAATAAATGATGCGAACAAATTAACAATAAATCATACTAAAAAACAGTAACAACGTCAAAATAGATATGTCATATATAAACTATTAACAATGTATTTACAGTTATAAAAACAGTGAGGAAAGGAAATAAGTAAATAAATAAATGACGAGAACAAATTAACAATAAATCATTCTAAAAAACAATAACAACGTCAAAATAGATATGTCACATATATACTATTAACAATGTATCTACAATTGTAAAAACCTGAAGTGCTCCAACAGGGAAAAATAGCCCAGTGAGGAAAGGAAATAAGGAAATAAATAAATGATGAGAACATATTAACAATAAATAATTCTAAAAAACAGTAACAACGTCAAAATAGATATGTCATATATAAACTATTAACAACTTCAAAATAGATATGTCATATATAAACTATTAACAATGTCAATATAGATATGTCATATATAAACTATTAACAACGCCAAAATAGATATGTCATATATAAACTATTAACAATGTATCTACAATTGTAAAAACCTGAAGTGCTCCAACAGGGAAAAATAACCCAGTGAGGAAAGGAAACAAGGAAATAGATAAGCTACAACCCTAGTTGGAAAAGCAAGATGCTATAAGCCCAAGAGCTCCAACAGGGAAAAATAGCCCAGTGAGGAAAGGAAATAAGGAAATTGATAATTGATGAGAACAAATTAACAATAAATCATTCTAAAAAAACAGTAACAACGTCAAAATAGATATGTCATATATAAAGTATTAACAACGTCAAAATAGATATGTCACATATAAACTATTAACAACGTCAAAATAGATATGTCATATATAAACTATTAACAACGTCAAAATAGATATGTCACATATAAACTATTAACAACGTCAAAATAGATATGCCATATATAAACTATTAACAACGTCAAAATAGATATGTCATATGTAAACTATTAATAATGTATCTACAATTATAAAAACCTGATGTAACTGAGACTGAATATATAACCCACAGTATTTCGTATGCGTCAGAGCTCCTCGACTCCTGAGTATAACAGACGAGAGAAACTCTCCGCTTCATCCCTGGAAGGATCGTCCAGGAATCTCTGGAAAATTGCGTTAAGTCCTATTTATGTCGGAGTCTCCTCACGTCTCCTGGTTCATAATTCCTGGTGGGGAGGAACATTGTTCCTCACAGTTTCATTTAGTGGGATTTAATCCTCATATGATTAAGCTTTATAAGGTTTATTGTGAAGAAAAGAATATGTGTATATTTAAGTTTAGTAGATTACTGAGTAATTATTTTGTTGAATTATATTAATATTCATAAAAAATAACTATACAGAATATTTTCAATGATTTGTATTGGATATATATATATATATATATATATATATATATATATATATATATATATATATATATATATATATATATATATATATATATATTTATGTATGTATATATACGTACACATATATATATATATATATATATATATATATATATATATATACATATATATATATATATATATATATATATATATATATATATATATATATATATATGTATGTATATATATATATATATATATATATATATATATATATATATATATATATATATATATATATATATATATATATATATATATATATATATATGTATATATATATATGTGATAAATCTAAGATAATAATAATAATAGTAATGAAAATAATAATAATAATAATAATAATAATAATAATAATAATAATAATAATAATAATAATAATAATTATTATTATTATTATTATTATTATTATTATTATTATTATTATTATAATCACAACAACAACAACAACAACAACAACAACAACAACAACAACAACAACAACAACAACAACAACAACAATAATAATAATAATAATAATAATAATAATACCATGAGCTTATGTCTTATAAAACAAAACGTTAAATATTCAACCAGCCACCTCACCCTTCCATTATTTATTTCCTCCCCGTTTAGCGCTGCCAGTCTCCATTTTAAAGATATTTCAACATCGACTTTTTGACCAGCAAGAGAGAGAGAGAGAGAGAGAGAGAGAGAGAGAGAGAGAGAGAGAGAGAGAGAGAGAGAGAGAGAGAGAGAGTTCGCTGTTTCTTTGAAGCCCTGTTAGTTTTTCGAAAACGGGGAATTGTATTAATTAACATTATAACCTTATGAAAAATCATTGAATAGCTACATTATATTTTATAGTTTTTAATATTCGCTATAGAGAAATGTGAAAGTTTATTCTAATAGAAGTTATTATTTAATTTTAGAGGCAGGCTTAAGCATTTTGACTATGTATGGTGTAGAAGATATATATGAATATGTAGGTAAATGAATAATATATATGAATATATATATATAAATATATATATATATATATATATATATATATATATATATATAAATATATATATATATATATATATTTATATATATACATACATACATATATATATATATATATATATATATATATATATATATATGTATATATATATATATATATATATATATATATATATATATATGTATATATACATATATATAGATAGATAGATAAATAGATAGATAGATAGGTAGACAGACAAAACACCATTTTCATTGAAAACGGCTTCGGTGAAATGAGGTCCTCTTTTCGTGAAGCAATTGTTGTTGTTTGATCATAAATTTCAGTCGGGGAGAAAATGACTTAAGTAAATATGTTAATTTGAAATTTAAATTTTCTATTTACTGTAGAATTAATGTTGTATTTCCTTCATTATCTCAAGTTTGTCATATCAATATATCTTCTCATTTTATCCTTATGCAAGCAA
>NC_090741.1:54198555-54201055 GCF_036898095.1 Palaemon carinicauda | reverse complement strand
ATATGTGTGTGTGTGTGTGTGTGTGTGTGTGTGTGTGTGTGTGTGTGTGTAGAAATCACGAAAGCTGACACGTGATGAATATAAAATGTATTATAGCCACGAAAGGAAAAATGAAAAAGACTTGATTGGAGTTAGTACTTTCATCCACTCAGGACATTATCAAACTCAGCAATGAGAATACATATACAAAGACATCGTATTTATACAGGAGAAGGGGATCCAACTGACAGCTGTTGGATCCCCTTCTCCTGTATAAATACGATGTCTTTGTATGTGTATTCTCATTGCTGAGTTTGATAATGTCCTGAGTGGATGAAAGTACTAACTCCAATCAAGTCTTTTTCATTTTTCCTTTCGTGGCTATAATACATACATACATATATATATATATATATATATATATATATATATATATATATATATATATACATATATATATATATATTTATATATATAAACTCACACACACACACATACATATATATATATATATATATATATATATATATATATATATATATATAAAGTATTTTGGTGTAAAGGTGATTTTTCTACTCCAGTTTAGCCTTAATTTTTTTTTCTTACAACGCCATGAATTCAAAAACAAAAATGAAAGGATCTTATATTAAATGTTCGACAAGAACAAGAACATTCAGTTATTCCATGTACCGTCAATAATTGCTAACATTCAAGAGAAATACAAGTTTTATTTCAAAACAAATTCATTGGATTCTATTGCTGGCCTTGATGGAAGCAATCATCATAAAAAATAATAATTTATTTCTCAGCGCGATTGACTTTGTAACTCAATATATATAAAACTGTTTCAAAAGAGGGAAAAGTCTCATATATGTCACCATGTTACAGAATTGCTAAACGGATATCATAGAGGAGATTGTATGGTTTCAATTCTCTATGCAATTAATTGAATTTAACAGAAATTTGAAAAATATGAATTACCCAGTTAAAATCTATCGAGTTACTCTCTTTGCTGTGGCCTGATTGGTAACGTCTCTGTCTGGTGTTTGCCGGACGGGGGTTCGAGTCCCGCTCAGAATCGTTAATGCCATTAGCGTCTGCAACCTTACCATCCTTGTGAGCTAAGGTTGGGGGGGTTTGAGAGAGCCTATAGGTCTATCTGTTGAGTCATCAGCAGCCACTGCCTGGCCCTCCCTGGTTCTAGCTTGGGTGGAGAGGAGGCTTGAGCGCTGATCATATAATATATGGTCAGTCTCTAGGGCATTGTCCTGATTGCTAGGGCAATGTCACTGTCCCTTGCCTCTGCCATCCATGAGCGACCTTTAAAAGAGTTTAGTCCACCAAGCGTTTAGTTGGGCTCCAAAAGGCACTAGAAGAGTTGGAAGATACAGGCCTACATGGCTGAGGACTATGAAGCGCGAAGTAGGAGATAATGAATGGAGAAGTATTGATTTAAGAGTTCAGGATAGAGACGACTGGCGAAATCAAACCGAGGCCCTTTGCGTCAATGGGCGTAGGAGATGATGATGATGATAACTCACTCAGGTAGGAACACTAATTATAAAATGCATTCTCACTTCGATATACATTGCTACAATTAGGCTACACAAGTCACTAGAAGAGTTAGAAGAGCCAGGCCTACATGTCTGAGGACTATGAAACGCGAAGTAGGAGATGATGAATGGAGGAGTATTGATTCAAAATCTCAAGATAGAGACGACTGGCGAAATCAAACCCAGTCCCTTTGAGTCAATAGGCGAGGTAGGAGGTTATGGTGATGGTGATGATCCATAGCCAATATACAATTAAATTGAACATTATGTAATCCAAATGAAAATAAGCAAAGGATATATTGACAAACCGATTAAGGACTTTAAAGGTTTAAAGGCCACTCATGAATAGCAAAGGCAAGGGACATTAACATAACCCTATCGAGCAGGACAATACCCTAGAGACTGACCATATATACATATGATCAGTGCCAAAGTCCCCTCTCCACACAAGCTAGGACCAAGGAGGGCCAAGCAATGGCTGCTGATGACTCAACAGATAGACCTATAGGCTCCCCCAAACTCCCCATACTTAGCTCCCAAGGATGGTGAGGCTGCAGCGACCAAGGAAACTCTTGAGTTTAAACGGGACTCGAACCCCAGTCTGGCGTTCACCAGTCAGGGACGTTAACACATCGACCACAGCAACCCTAAAAATTATAAAAGAACATTGAATCCCTTTTCAGATATTGCACCTGTTTTCAAGTCCCACTCTTTAGTATCCTGAATTTCAGGTAAAGATTCCGACCGCCCTTTAACCTATGAGCAGAGTTATCTCTAATAATATTCTCATCATTCAGACATTATCTATAAATTCACGTCATTTGATCTTAGATTAAATCAATTACCAATCTATTCCCTTATAGATGAACTTGTTATACTCAATTTTTTCTCCGCTCCTGAACTTATTGAGAAATATTGTACTTCAGGTATCATATATCATGTCATTAATTCTCAATCCTTAATCAGCC
>NC_090741.1:54181055-54193555 GCF_036898095.1 Palaemon carinicauda | reverse complement strand
ATTTCCATTTGTTTTTATGTCTACTTGAGCTAAATTTTGGGGGATATACACTGTTAAGGATTTTCCGTAAAAAAAAAAAAAAAAAAAAAAAAAAAAAAAAAAAAAAAAAAAAAAAAAAAAAAAAAAAAAAAAGAATCCTGGAATAGAATACATGTTGTATCCCATATTTTTTTTTTCTTTTTGTCTTTTCAAAATATAGAATTTGTTGGAAAATGAAAAGTTCCATTTGCTTTTTATGTTTACTTGAGCTAAATTTGTGGGCATACATTTGAAAATTTGCCATAAAAAAACTAAAAATTATGGAATAAATCCCGTATTTTTTTTCCAAGATACAAAATTCGTTGGAAAACGTAAATTTCCATTTGCTTTTATATCAACTTGAGCTAAATTTTTTGGGGGATATACACTTGAAAAATTTATCGTAGAAAACGGTAAAAATCCTGGAATAAATATTGCCAGACATCTATCGTTTTAAAAACGGATATATTGACGTTAAGGAGTGATATCACGGTCACCAAACCCGTAATTACGGTCCCCTGTATTTTACTGAAATGCGGCTGAGAACAGTATATTTTTACGGAGAATTTCCGATCAAAATTAGTGTTTTTTTTTTTTTTTTTTTTTTTTTTTTTTTTTTTTTTTGCGATAACAGCGCACTGAGTGGAAATTCTGGTACAAAAATAAAAGAATGTGCCATATGATCCGTTATTCACAAGGACCTAAATTAATTACTGTATGCGAAATTCATTTTTGCCCAGGTAAATAAATATTCTTTTTATATCAGTTAACAGCATGAATTATTTCGGTTGCTAGCGTAGAATACCAGTGAAAAATGGAGTCACTAATTCTTTCAGGCAAACGAAAGCTGTTAACTTGGGGGACTGTTAATCTGTATGCAAATTGGCTTCATCTGTAACAGCTTTTTTTTTTCCTTCAGTTGTGTATATATCCGTTTCTGATGAGGCTTATCTAGGGCATAATGAAACTGCACCAATTTATATCATAGACAGAGTTTCGAAATGAAAAGGGAATGAAATTTCATTATTTTAAGTTATAGTTTTTTTGTTTTTTTTTTAATGCGTTGAAGTATAAAAAAGGAATACTGTTTTAAGCTCAGATGTTAGTTTTTTAAAGACGATTCCAGAAACCTTGTCGTCTGCTATATGAGTTAGGAAAAATTCCGGTTACGACTAATGCCAGGCTGACACTTGCACGAATCTGTGACACGCATTGGCACGACTCGAGTCATGCCAATGCGCAAACTAGTCGTAAACTTGCGTGAAGGGTACGTAAACCCATCGTGACTTCATGGCCTGTCCTGAAGAGAATTTTGAAATGTTAAAAGTTTTGGTCACTACAAAATTTCGAGACCGGGTCGTGAATTATGCGCAAACTGTTCGTGAACTCGTCATGACTTCGTCGGGAAGATGCGAGAGGATGCTTGCCAATGCGTGGCAATGCGTGCCATGCCACGACTTTCACGAACTGCCACGAATAGCTCACAAACAGCTCACGTCGAGTTCACGAGGAGTTGACATGTTCACGAATATGCGTACGTCGCAGCGTGGCCGTGCCTTCCCACTCACATGGTCATGTGTACTTCACGCATTGATGGCACGATTAGTTCACGACTAGTTTACGCACTTCCTGAACAGTTTGCGCATGGCACGGGCAGTTCACGATTAGTTCGCAAACTTTGCGCAAACTATGTGTGACCGTTCGTGTCAATGTGGAGACTGATGGGCACGCATTCGTGAACTATTCGTGAACTCGTTGTGAACTCATCGTGAACTAGCCGTGAACAGTGCGGGAGCCTCCCAGTTCGTGCCCCAAAATGGCACGACTTGCCACGACAAATTCGTGGCCAAAGGTCGTGCAAATGTCAGCCTGGCATAACTTATATCATATCGTTGAAATTATGATAGCGAAATTTTGGCTTGCAATAAATAGCAGTATAATAGATCTCCTGAAATAAATGACTTAGAAAAATTTTCTATCTTAGAAAGTAAGCGCACGAGAGTGATTAAAAAAAAAAAAAAATCCCCAAAAACAAAGATTACGGGTAGGCCTTTTCGTGAAAGTATTTTCACCTGGTAAATTTAATTAAATCGCAATAGCTTTATGCTGGAAGATAGACAATTTAATTAGCCATTCAACAGAACATATTTCATTACAATAGGATTTTTATTGTGTACGAAATAGAGGTTAACTTATAACTACATTGTTAAAAAAAAAAACCGTAATTTTAATAGGAAATTCTCCATTCTCAACAATATTTCATTAAAATATGGGCGACCGTAATTTTAAATTACTTTACTATTATTTTTTACGGGTTGGTGACCGTAATATCATTCCTTTACGTCAATATATCCAGTTTTAAAACAGTAAAAATCCTGTAATAAATGTTGCGAGACATTCACCGTTTTTTTAGAATGCAAATTTTTAACAGTGTACTGTATTATAGCGTTAAAACTAGGACAGCGTAGTTTGATTTACCCTAATTAAAATGCAATCAATCCCTTTCAATAAGTGACAAACTAGATGTTTCTTTCTTGATAACTATAAGTTCATTTCTTTTATCGAGGCAGATTTGCACCGACTCGCAGCGGTGCCCTTTTTAGCTCGGAAAAGTTTCCTGATCGCTGATTGGTTAGAATTATCTCGTCCAACCAATCAGCGATCAGGAAACTTTTCCGAGCTAAAAAGGCACCGCTGCGAGTCGGTGCAAATCTGCATCGCTGAAAGAAATTGACTATAAGCACTTTAGAGCAATGTCATAACAAGCTTATTTCCCCCATAAATAGAAATTCCTGCGCATTTTTGTGTGAATATTTTCACCGGTTAGATTTAATTTAATTGCAATAGCTTTATATTAGAAGATAGGTAATTTAATCAGCCATTTTACTAATTATACTTTATTACACTAGAATTTTTACTGTACACGAAATAAAAATGTACACCAAGGTAAAATAAAATTCCGATTAAGGATAACTTATAGCTACTTTATTATAGTTTTAAAACTTCGAAAGCAAAGTTTGATATACACTAGATGAAAATTTAATCAATCCCTTTCAATAAGTGACAAACTAAATGTTTCTATCTTGAAAACTAAGCGTGCATATGCAATATCAAAACAAGCTTATTTTCCCCCTGACAACCTAGACTAAAGTCCAAATGGAAATTTTGGGTAAGCATTTTTATTTGAATATTTTCCCCAGTAAAAACTATTCTAAATGTGATATCATTATACTGCGAGAAAATAAATTCATTCGGCTATTCAACAACAAAAATATTTCATTAGCTTAGCACTATTTGTTTCCGAGCATGGAATACAAATGATGACGGATGTAAGAAAAATGTTTTTTTTTTTTTTTTTTTTTTTTTTCTTTTTTTTTTTCAAGGCTAACTTCAATTTGCTGTGTTGCGCTGCAATAATTCCGGTAAGTCCAATTTCAATGGGCCATACGAATTATATTCTTTCGTAATTTAGTTAATATTTTCTTGTTCAAAAATAAAGAAATAAAAGGTTGTTAAAAAAATCTTTATTATTTCAGAAAATGTAACAAACTTTTAAATGGGTCCCTAGATATTGCAAAAGAACAGGTGGAAGAAAGAGAAGACGATGGATTGACGAGGTAAGAAAATGCGTGGGTTATGCTCTGGGCAAATATCACGGAATGTGTAATATCAATACTAATAAAAGTATGTACATTGAATGAGGGAAAATATGATGATGTCTTTCAGGTATTGCCACAGCCTCTGTACCATGGTCCTTCACTGTCTTGGGGTAGAGTTCTCTTGCTTGAGGGTACACTCTACACACTATTCTATCTTCTTTCCCTTATTTTATAGCTTATATATGGAATATTTATTTCAATGTTGTTACTGCTCTTAAGATATTTATATTGTTAATTAATTTTCTTCTAGTTTCCTTATTTCCTTTTCTCACTGGGCTATTTTCCCTGTTCCATGGTCTTTCCATGTCTTGGGGTAGAGTTCTCTTGCTTGAGGGTACACTCTACACACTATTCTATCTTATTTCTCTTATTTTATAGTTTATATATGGAATATTTATTTCAATGTTGTTACTGCTCTTAAGATATTTATATTGTTAATTAACTTTCTTCTAGTTTTCTTATTTCCTTTCCTCACTGGGCTATTTTCCCTGTGGCATACCTCGGGCTTATAGCATTCAGCTTTTCCAGCTAGGGTTGTAACTTAGGAAGTAATGATAATAAAGCCTAACTGTAAATGAAATTTCAGAGAACCACTGACAGTTCAGGAGGGAAGTCACTTCATTACAGGCTTCCTTTGGCAGGATGTTGACAAAGTAACTTGGCTTTAATGGACGCAATGAGAAATTGGAATATATAAGCGAAGGATGTTGCAGGACAAGCTTATCAGGAGTACTAATTACATCCCTTGAAATAGATAACAATTCATATAATGGTTTCATTTGCTTAATGCATGATGTTATACAGGGTGTCTCTAAATAATGTATACACTCTTTGGATTGTTACAACGTGTTCAGTTTATTGATTTTAACGTGGAAAACAGATTCACAGAAGAGCAACAATGCACAGTGAAAAAGTAAGGATACATGGGGCAATTTGAGAATGTAAAAAAAAAAAAAAAAAAAAAAAAAAAAAAAAAAAAAGGAGTCTGTTTTCCACGTTGATATCAATAAATTGAACAAGTTGTAACACTCCAAAGAGTGCATACAGTTTTGGGATACCCTGTATATTAGATCAACCCATAATTTACTTGAAATAGCTTCAGCTTACGACAGAATATTTCCAAAACAAATAACCAGTTTTTTTCCACATTGAAAACTTATAGATTTGAATTTGAATGCGGAACAAATATCTATTCTAAACTTCCTCATTCCTGTTTTCCTGAGGCTAAACTAACTAGTTTAGCTTTTCGATCTCGTGAGATTAAAGCTCTGTTGATGGACCTGATGCTTATGGTGGTGTAGACCCAAATGGTATTTTTCCTTTGTTTTTTATAAAGACAGCAGATTTCTTAGCTCCAAGGTTATCTGTTATTTTGCGCAAGTTAGCAAGAAGAGGAGCTTTTAGAACTTGTTGGAGAATTAGTAATGTTACTCCTCTATGTAAATGTGTGTGTGGTAGCTCAAGTCCCACTGATTACCGCCCAATTTCCATAACTCCCATATTATCTAAAGTTTTTGAACGTCTTCTGGCAAAATGTCTTAATAGGTTTGCTGAAGGTAATCATCTACTCCCTAGTTTGCAATTTGGTTTTCGTAAAGGCCTTGGAGCATGTGATGCCCTTCTTACAATCTCTAATGCTGTACAGAAGTCCCTTGATTGTGGTCAGGAAGTGCGCATGATTGGCCTTGATTTTAGTGCTGCCTTTGACCGTGTAAATCATGAGGCCCTTGTTTTCAAACTGAAACAGTTGGGAGTGGGTGGGTCGTTTCTTAGCGTTATTATTGATTTTTTAAGTAATAGATCTCAAAGAGTTGTTGTTGACGGGCACCATAGTGAGTATAGGAATGTGATATCCGGTGTTCCACAGGGTAGTGTTCTTGGCCCATTACTTTTCATACTATATACACATGACATGTGGTTTGGCCTAGAAAACAAGCTTGTTGCATATGCAGATGATGCTACTCTCTTTGCTTCAATTCCATCCCCTGAATGTAGATCTGGGGTTGGTGAATCCCTTAATAGGGATTTAGCTAAAATTAGTGCATGGTGCAAATTATGGGGTATGAAGTTGAATCCTAACAAAACTCAAAGTATGATTGTAAGTAGGTTAAGGACGGTGGCTCCTCAACATCCGGATCTCAGTATTGATAATGTTTCTTTAAATTTGTATGACTCTTTCAAAATTTTAGGTGTGATTCTCGACAGCAAATTTAATTTTGAGAAACATTTAAGGTCTGTGTCTTCTTCAATTGCACAAAAAAATGGCCTATTGGGATAGTCTTTTAAGATTTTTGGTGATCAATCTATTCTGAAGAAGTGTTTTAATTCTTTCATTCTACCTTGTTTTGAGTATTGTTCTCCTGTCTGGTCTTCAGCTGCTGATTCTCATCTTAATTTGTTGGACAGAAACTTATGATCTATTAAATTTCTTATTCCTGATCTAGATATTAATCTCTGGCACCGTCGTTCAATTACTTCATTATGCATGTTGCATAAGATTTTTCATAACTCTGACCATCCTTTACATTCAGATCTCCCTGGACAATTCTATCCTGTTCGTAATACTAGGCAAGCAGTTAATTCTAATATCCAGGCCTTCTCCATCCTGAGGCTCAATACTATGTAGTACTCCAGAAGTTTTATTCCAGCTGTTACCAAGTTGTGGAATGATCTTCCTAATCGGGTAGTTGAATCAGTAGAACTTCAAAAGTTCAAAGTTGGAGCAAATGCTTTTTTGTTGACCAGCCGGACATGAGTCTTTTTATAGTTTATATATGACATATTTGTTTTTGACGTTGTTAATAGTTTATATAGGACATATCTGTTTTGAAGTTGTTGCCTTTTTTAGAATGATTTTTTGTTAATTTGTTCTCTTCATTTATTTATTTCCTTTCCTCACTGGGCTATTTTTCCCTATTGGGGCCCTTGGGCTTATAGCATCTTGCTTTTCCAACTAAGGTTGTAGCTTGGATAGTAATAATAATAATAATAATAAGAAAATGAAACAAATATCTTGATTTAAGCATGAATTTATTGTCTTGGTGGTTATTGTCCTTTGTGCATTCATGCAAAGACATCATTAACCTCAATACAAAACAATAAAAAAAAAAAATTGCCACAATAGTCCACTATACTCCGCATAACTTTAGCCTTGTGTTTCATCCCTTAACTTCTCTCCTATTGGAGCTCCAAATCTCTTTGGTGAAAGCTAATTATACAGTTGGCTTCATTAATTCCGATACATTTCAGGGGAAACTAAGGAGACGTCTGGCAGGTGTACATTGTAATTGTTTTATGAATTCGCCCAGGTTGGAGAAGTAGTATAGTAGTGTTGGCTGATGGTGTAACATCCCTGACTGGTGAACGCCAGACTGGGGTTCGAGACCAGCTCAAACTTGTTATTTCTTTTTTGTCGCTGTAACCTCACCATCCTTGTGAGTTAAAGAGTGGGGGTGGGTTGGGGGATCCTCCTTGGTTTTAGCTTGGGTGGAGAGGGGCCCTAGTTGCTGATCATATGTATATATGGTCAGTATCCAGGGCATTTCCCTACTTAGTAGGGCAATGTCACTGTCCCTTACCTCTCCCATTCATGGTGGGGTTTGATCCTATAGGTCTATTTGCTGAGTCATCATTAGCCATTGCCTTGGCCCTCCTTGGTCCTAGCTTGGGTGGAGAGGGGCCTTGATTGCTGATCATATGTATATATGGTCAGTATCCAGGGCATTGCCCTACTTAGTAGGCCAATGTCACTGTCCCTTGCCTCTCCCATTCATGGGCAGTCTTTAAACCTTTAAAACTGTAAAAATCCTGGAATAAATATTTCCAGGCATTTACCGTTTTTTATAATGCAAATTTTTAACAGTGAAATTCTTCAAAAAGTCAACGATGATGGAAAAACCCGAGCACTTCCAGCACCCAGTTTGTGTTACACCTTTTTGAGTCCATTCACGTCCAGTCGTTCGAGTTGATTCGCATCTTCACATCCAGTCGCACCATCTTTTTTTCTATTTGCTCGCGACAATAATTGCCTGAGTTGAGCTCTTGGGAAACCTTTCTGCGTAAGTATATTTTTTCAAAGTATGTAAAAGAGTTCTCTTGCTTGAGGGTACACCAGGGCACAGTATTCTATTTAAATTCTCTTCTTCTTGTTTTGTTAAAGTTTTTATAGTTTATATAAGAAATGTTTATTTTGATATTGTTACTGTTCTTAAAATACTTTTTTCCTTGTTTCCTTTCCTCACTGGGCTATTTTCCCTTCTGGGGCCCCGGGTCTTATAGCATCCTGCTTTTCCAACTAGGGTTCTAGCTTAGTAAGGAATAATAATAATAATAATAATAATGATTTGGATGTAGGATTTTGTCTTTTTGAATTGTTCCTTAGACTTCGTCAGGGTGGTCTAATGTATTCCAGTATTTCAGGACTGCATGGTATTAGAGACATCACAGTTGTTTCCAGACAGTAGGATATTCTATTTAAACCTTTAACCTTAACCTTCAAAGTTTGAAGGTTAAGGTTGATGGTGTCTGGTTTCAGTTCCAGTTGCCTCAGAATAGATGCTCACTAGACCATCACCCGGCCAAGCCCAACCCTCCACTGTTGTGCCCAATCACAGTAGTGACCTCCCCAGTAAACAGCTTAAACTCATGATCCCGGGTGGGGATCGATCTAATGCCATGCGAATTCTATGCGAACACGTTACCAGGAGGCTAATACAGTTTTTTCAAATGAGGCCCTCGTTTGAGCTCCTATTCCAGGTTTTTAAGGAACCAATAATTCTGGAACGCGACGCAATTGCTAAGGGCATGGGGTAATGGCGGCTTGTATTAGGACTGAGTACCTGCTTCTCATAAGTCATACTAAGAATTTGGATGTCATAAGAGTCTCAATATTTTGACAGGCATGATAACTTTTAGTTGTGTTTCATCTGTCGGAACCTAGTCATGGATGATTTTATCTTTGATTGTCTCCCTGCTATTACGGCTAGGAAACAAGAGGAGGATAGAAAGGCTTCTTTTGCCCTTCTTGGGGATTTGAATGCTCACCATAAGGAGTGGAAAAACTCTGTTTCTCCTACTGATCGCCATGACTTAAGAGCTTTGGACTTTGAATGCTCACCATAAGGAGTGGAAAAACTCTGTTTCTCCTACTGATTGCCATGGCTTAAGAGCTTTGGACTTTGAATGCTCACCATAAGGAGTGGAAAAACTCTGTTTCTCCTACTGATTGCCATGGCTTAAGAGCTTTGGACTTTGAATGCTCACCACAAGGAGTGGAAAAACTCTGTTTCTCCCACTGATCGCCATGGCTTAAGAGCTTTGGACTTTGAATGCTCACCATAAGGAGTGGAAAAACTCTGTTTCTCCTACTAATCGCCATGATTTAAGAGCTTTGCACTTTGAATGCTCACCATAAGGGGTGGAAAAACTCTGTTTCTCCCACTGATCACCATGACTTAAGAGCTTTGGACTTTGAATGCTCGCGATAAGGAGTGGAAAAACTCTGTTTCTCTTACTGATCGCCATGACTTAAGAGCTTTGGACTTTGAATGCTCGCGATAAGGAGTGGAAAAAACTCTGTTTCTCCTACTGATCACCATGACTTAAGAGCTTTGGACTTTGAATGCTCGCGATAAGGAGTGGAAAAACTCTGTTTCTCTTACTGATCGCCATGACTCAAGAGCTTTGGACTTTGAATGCTCGCGATAAAGAGTGGAAAAACTCTGTTTCTCCTACTGATCACCATGACTTAAGAGCTTTGGACTTTGAATGCTCACCATAAGGAGTGGATAAACTCTGTTTCTCCTACTGATCGCCATGACTTAAGAGCTTTTGACTTTGAATGCTCACCATAAGGAGTGGAAAAACTCTGTTTCTCTTACTGATTGCCATGGCTTAAGAGCTTTGGACTTTGAATGCTCACCATAAGGAGTGGAAAAACTTTGTTTCTCCTACTGATCGCCATGACTTAAGAGCTTTGGACTTTGAATGCTCACCATAAGGAGTGGAAAAAACTCTGTTTCTCCCACTGATCGCCATGACTTAAGAGCTTTGGACTTTGCCTCTGAATCAGGCTATAACCAAATAAGTGAAGCTCTTTATTGGTCTTGTAACTGCTTTGACTTATTATACACTGACTCCACTAGTATTTTATTTGATAGTGAAGGCTGGAATCGAAGTAATCTTCAATTGATATCATTTAGCAGGTCTAAGAATTCCCTTTTAATCATATCAGTTTCATACAATTCAAGTTCATAGACCTTCCTACTTGAATATATTTTCACAGGAATAACATCACCGCTTCCTTATGCTACTCCATATTACACTGTTAACCCTTTTACTCCCAAAGGACGTACTTGTAAGTTTCACAAAACCCATCCTTTTACCCCCATGGATGTACCGGTACGTCCTTTCAAAAAAATGCTATAAAATTTTTTTGGCATATTTTTGATACTTTTTTGAAAAAAGTCAGGCATTTTCCAAGAGAATGAGACCAACCTGACCTCTCTATGACAAAAATTAAGGCTGTTGAAGCAATTTAAAAAAATTATACTGCAAAATGTGCTGGGAAAAAATAACCCCTTGGGGGTTAAGGGTTGGTAATTTCCAAAGAGCCTGAGGGTAAAAGGGTTAACAAAAACTGTAATTTTATTCAGAAATTCTCCGTAAAAATATGCTGTTCTCAACCATATTTCAGTAAATACAGGCGACCGTAATTCTTACCCTACTTTGTTACTATATTTTACGGGTTGGTGACCGTAATATCCCTCCTGAACGTCAATATATCTGTTTTTTGAAACGGTAAATATCCTGGCAACATTTATTCCAGGATTACTACAGTTTTTTAAAGGCAAATGTTTAGCAGTGTAGATCCCTAACGTAGGTGTTAAAATTCATCAGTTATATACGTAGTATATCTTAAAAATGCAAAAGCTTCCACACTTTTTACAAAGTGCCTCTTCATCTTCTGCATTTTTAAAATATACAACGTATATAACTCTGGATTTTTAATACCCAAGATTGTTAGACAAGGCAAGATATTTTAATCAAGTTATCCGATCCTTAAGATATTTGAAATAATATAATAACAAACTCCTTTTAGTAGTAGGGTATTTCTCTAGAACAGAGTAAACATTTATAAACATCAAAGTTAGAATACAAAAATTCAGAAAATAAGATTGTTGTAGAACTCATCTTATTCAGAAGGTAAAAGTGTTGACAGACTCCATTTCCGGAAAAGAATGCACACACGAGTGCTCTAACGACCCTTTGTGAAGAATCTTAGGAAAACTTCAAGAAACATTCTTACAATGCAAAGTATTTCTGCTGAGAGACGTTTCTGTGGTAGGCAAGAATATTATTATTATTATTATTATTATTATTATTACTACTACTACTACTACTACTACTACTACTACTACTACTACTACTACTACTAGCTAAGCCACGACCATAGTTGAAAAAAGCTGGATGCTATAAGCCAAAGGGCTCCAACAGGTAAAAATAGCCCAGTGAGGAAAGGAAACAAGGAAATAGATAAACTAACTGAAAAGTAATAAACTATTGAAATAAAATATTTTTGGAACAGTAACAACATGAAAACATCTTTCATATATAAACTATAAAAAGAGACTCAATGTTTTAACTTGTGTTTGACTCAAATTTGGATTGAATATAGAATAAATTGTATTTCCCTAAATTTTCTACTATGTTCGGCATTTTCTTTCTAATATCAATAAGTTAAAGAAAATTTAGAATCAAATTCCTAGGGGCTGAAAATTTTCAAACAACCTGTTTCTGGCAAGAGGGGCCAGTCGATGGAAAATAAATTTAGTTTTTTACATATAATTTCTAGGATTACACAGAGAGAGAGAGAGAGAGAGAGAGAGAGAGAGAGAGAGAGAGAGAGAGAGAGAGAGAGAGAGAGGTTTGAATTAGTTAAATGTAAGTCTACTATCATAGAAGAGGCTCATGAAGGATTTAGATGAGATAAGAAGTAAACTTTGATAATGAATTTTGGCAGATACCACGGTCACATAGTAAAGCAAGTGAAGCCAATTATTATTATTATTATTATTATTATTATTATTATTATTATTATTATTATTATTATTATTATTATTATTATTATTATTATTTCTTGGTAGGACACCCTCCTTCAAACAGGTGGAGTTGAATACTATGGCTGCATAGACAGAATTCAATTTCTTGTCTAATTTCTCAATTCTTGTCCGTAGAATTGAGAAATTGGACAAGAAATTAAATTCTGCCGATGCAGCCATAGTATTCAACTCTACCTATTATTATTATTATTATTATTATTATTATTATTATTATTATTATTATTATTATTATTATTATTATTATTATTATTATTATGACATACCACATACTTCAATGAAGAAAATGTCTAATTATAGCCATTCTAAATTATTCAATATTTTACAAACGATATTATCACCCTCAAATTTAAATAAGAAAAGACCTTTTCACCCAGAGTACAAACGATTGTATCCCTTTCCCATGGCAGTGAAATATTGCTCCAGAGTAATTTCCCTAAAAGCATCTACTGTGCTTCTCTCTCTCTCTCTCTCTCTCTCTCTCTCTCTCTCTCTCTCTCTCTCTCTCTCTCTCTCTCTCTCTCTCTTTTGAATATTGTATCTTTGTGAAATAATTTTGTTCATATACTAAATCAAAAGGTCCTATACTTAAGGCATAGAGCAAACACATTCTCTCTCTCTCTCTCTCTCTCTCTCTCTCTCCTCTCTCTCTCTCTCTCTCTCTCTCTCTCTCTCTCTCTCTCTCTCTCTCTCTCTTGACTATTGT
>NC_090741.1:54153555-54171055 GCF_036898095.1 Palaemon carinicauda | reverse complement strand
ATTGTCCTGCTTGATAGGGCAATGTCACTGTCCCTTACATCTGCCAATCATAAGCAGCCTTTATACCTTTGAACCGTAAAATATTGGACCGAGGCATATTTCATTTCTAATGTGTGCAAGGGAAACAGGACGTCAATGTCACAGCTGTCGTTTAACTGCCCTGCCGAACAGGGACCAATAGTTTCTTGGTATATCTAGGAGCAGAGCTCATGTCATTCACATGTCAAGGCTTCTGAAATGGTGGATGCATCCAGTTTCTGTGTGACCTATTACCTTTTGAAAACAAAAAATGTCATTGTTTGGCTTGCATATTTTTATGTTTTGTCTTTTCCTTAGTTATTTTTTTATTATGAGAGATTTGTATGATATCATATACAATACTCAGTGTCACTTAATCACGAAATATATCCTTAAACACAATTTTTCATTCATTTCTGAGTTATTTTTTTGCTGGGGTGAGGTTATAGCATAAGTAATTAATGGAACTTCCTCTGGAACTTTGTATTAATTGATCTTTTAATAGTCTCCTGGCTAGTAGTGTCAGTAAATCACGGAATATATTCTTAAATACAATTTTTCTTAATTTCTGAGGTATTTTTTTATTTTTGCTAGGGGAGTTGGTGCATAATCAGTTCATGGAATTTCCTCTGGAACTTTGTATTAATTGATCTTGTACTAGATTCCTGGATAGTACAGTGGTAAAGTGCTCGCCTAGTATTCGCATGACAGCAGATCAATCTCATCCCGGGACCGTGAATTTAAGCTATTTACTGGGAAGGTCACTGCTGTGGTTGAGCACCGCAGTGGGTGGTTAGGCTTTCCCTGCTGACGTTCTGGTGAGCATCTGTTCTGATGAAATTGGAACTGAAACTAGATATCTTTATCTTTTATAATTGCTTTACTGAAAAGTTATGTATTTTCGTTGTTACAGTCATAAATTTAATTTGTAAATTTTGTGATATTCTCCATGACTTATTATTACTATTATTGTTAGATGCTAAACTACAACCCTAGTTGGAAAAGCAGGATGCTATAAGCCCAGGGGCCCCAACAGGGAAAATAGCTCAGTGAGGAAAGGAAACAAGGAAAAATAAAATATTTTAAGAATAGTAACAACATTAAAGTAAATATTTCCTATATAAACAATAAAACCTTCAATAAAACAAAAAAAAAAAAACGAGAAACTAGATGGAACAGTGTGCCTGAGTGTACCCTCAAGCAAGAGAACTCTAACCCAAGACAGTGGAAGACCATGGTACAGAGGCTATAGCACTACCCAAGACTAGAGAAAAATGGTTTGATTTTGGAGTGTCTTTCTCCTTGAAGAGCAGCTTGCCATAGCTAAAGAGTCTCTTCTACCCTTACCAAGAGGAAAGTAGCCACTGAACAATTACATTGCCGTAGTTAACTCCTTGTTCGTTTTAATAAAAGGGTTTTTTTTTACGATTATATAATTATTTTTTTATGATTGTAGTTATATTTGATACATCCTTCTTGTCAGGTATATTTAATTACATTGGTAAATTTCACATTGTTCAAAACTTCATAGTCAGATCAAGTCCTTGTTTAAAGTTTAACAATATCTTGCAAGATATTTCATAGATGATCATCCATTTATATTGATCCTGTAACCTATCAGAGTAATACAGATTTATATTTGCTATATAATTGTAAGAACTAGCTTTGAATTCAAGCTTTGAATTAAACAGGGTCGCCTTTGATAAGAAGAAATACAAGTTATATAAAGGATAAACTAGAGAAGTACTCTGAGAGTGCAGACCTCCACCAAGGCAGCTTATTTCTCGAAACCAGCTTGCCTTTCCCTGAATCAATTTATACCGTATGTGTATTTGAAGTCTGTGCCAACCATGTGCGAGCTTGGGGTTAAGGTTGAGGTTAATTCGGTCGAACTTTTGCTCAAGGTTGAGGTTAATTCGGTCGAACTTTTGCTCAAGGTTGAGGTTAATTCGGTCGAACTTTTGCTCAAGGTTGAGGTTAATTTGGTTGAACTTTTGCTCAAGGTTGAGGTTAATTCGGTTGAACTTTTGCTCAAGGTTGAGGTTAATTCGGTCAAACTTTTGCTCAAGGTTGAGGTTAATTCGGTCGAACTTTTGCTCAAGGTTGAGGTTAATTTGGTTGAACTTTTGCTCAAGGTTGAGGTTAATTCGGTTGAACTTTTGCTCAAGGTTGAGGTTAATTCGGTTGAACTTTTGTTCAAGGTTGAGGTTAATTCGGTTGAACTTTTGCTCAAGGTTGAGGTTAATTCGGTCGAACTTTTGCTCAAGGTTGAGGTTAATTCGGTCGAACTTTTGCTCAAGGTTGAGGTTAATTTGGTTGAACTTTTGCTCAAGGTTGAGGTTAATTCGGTTGAACTTTTGCTCAAGGTTGAGGTTAATTCGGTTGAACTTTTGTTCAAGGTTGAGGTTAATTCGGTTGAACTTTTGCTCAAGGTTGAGGTTAATTCGGTCAAACTTTTGCTCAAGGTTGAGGTTAATTCGGTCGAACTTTTGCTCAAGGTTGAGGTTAATTTGGTTGAACTTTTGCTCAAGGTTGAGGTTAATTCGGTTGAACTTTTGCTCAAGGTTGAGGTTAATTCGGTTGAACTTTTGTTCAAGGTTGAGGTTAATTCGGTTGAACTTTTGCTCAAGGTTGAGGTTAATTCGGTCGAACTTTTGCTCAAGGTTGAGGTTAATTCGGTTGAACTTTTGCTCAAGGTTGAGGTTAATTCGGTCGAACTTTTGCTCAAGGTTGAGGTTAATTCGGTTGAACTTTTGCTCAAGGTTGAGGTTAATTCGGTCAAACTTTTGCTCAAGGTTGAGGTTAATTCGGTCGAACTTTTGCTCAAGGTTGAGGTTAATTCGGGTGAACTTTTGTTCAAGGTTGAGGTTAATTCGGTTGAACTTTTGCTCAAGGTTGAGGTTAATTCGGTTGAACTTTTGTTCAAGGTTGAGGTTAATTCGGTTGAACTTTTGCTCAAGGTTGAGGTTAATTCGGTTGAACTTTTGCTCAACCTTGACATTTCAATTCTCGATAAGTAAATACCGTCAGTCCCACTGGCTCTCCCTTCTACTAACGCTGCAAGTCTCATCTACATCAGTTGATGTATATTTAGTAAATCATTACAATTTCGAACAGGGTGGATGTGAATGTCTTAGCTTGCAATGTAAAATCAACTTTGTTTACTTAGTCGTAAAATATATTTCAAGTCAAAATGAATATAAAATTTTATAGAGAATAGATCAATCTATATTTTCCCTTTTCTAGGATCTCATAAATAAATACTTAAGTCCATATTTCTAGCAATTGACTTCAAATTGGGTTAAAAGCTTTTGGAGACTATTTCCATAAAATGTCCCCACAGTTCAAGCTGCGCTTTCTCTTCCCAACAAAAGAAACTATATCACTATTGGAACTCCCTTTTCCAATTGCAGTAAACCCGAAAAATAGGAGAGAAAACTTCAGAAAAGGATCACGAGCAACGTGACGAAAGTGTAAAGTGTTCTATTTCATTTCATTGAAAGGTTTTTGTAAGCATTTACAGTTGGGAATACTGTATGGAATGACTATGGAAATCCATAAACCTCAAACTGTATCCTATGCCTTATACCAAATATTCTTTTCTGCGTGAAATGTATTTTAGAAAAAAGGAATCGTTCTACAATCGGCTATTTTTAAAAATGGATTTTCTCATGAAGTATAGACTATATGATAAAAGGATTATAATCAAGGAGCGTCTGGATTTTTACCCATGTGAATTTCAAAAGTGTTAGGTGATTCAGCTTGTTAGAATCCAACAAGTTCCTCACTATTATGTGCTGTTTCAAGTAGAGAGCTCATCGTGATTCCTGGGGATGTATCGGCTCCTTCTTTCTAAAGACTCCTTTTCAATGATTTAGGTATGGCCCCAAGTATTCCAGTGATCATTGGCACTACTGCCACTTGATAATGTCCAAAGCCTTCTGAATTCAACTCGTAATTACCTCCGCCAGTGAAGTTGGAAGGAGGTTATGTTTTACCCTCTGTTTGTGTGATTATGTGTTTGCTAGTGAGCACCTTTCTGGCCACAATTTTAATTGTAGAGCAATGAAACTTGTAGGGATTAACTGATATGTAAAACGTTGGAAATCATTAAATTTTGAAAGGTCAAAATCAAAGGTCAAGTTCACAGTCAAGCAAAATGTCCAATTCACGTAATCAGCCATAAGTTTGGACGTCTTTGTCACAGAGACTTCAAACTTGGTTCATATTTAAGTGTATGAAAATCCACCCCAAATAATACATGTCAAGGTCAAAGGTCAAGGTCAGGTCGTGCAAAAGATCGAGAAATAAGCTGCTGCGATGGAGGTCTGCGCTCTACTGAGTGCCTCTCTAATTCTAGTTTATGAATTTATATTCTGAATTATAAAGTTACTGATTATTTCCGTATACCTTTTTTATTTATTTTTAATATCTAATTCACCTAGTGGGCTCATCTCACCATGATTTCATTTGGAATTAGTTATCCCAGTATTATTAAGTTTAGAGTATTGAGTACTTGTTAGTATAAGGAAATAAGTATAGGGATTTGTCAACGAAGCTATACTCTCTTGACGAATGCAAGTGATTTGAAGCACTACTGAGTGCCCCTCTATTTTTTTTTTTTTTTTTTTTTAGTTCCACTGTACAGCAATATCTATGAGTAATAATATCTTTGTTGCCTTGTCGACCAAAATGACGTCTGGGTGATCTGCCCGTGTCAACCTGCCAGTCTTGATATTGTAATCTCAGAATAATTTTGCCTGGTCCTTTTACGTGAACGTTATTGTTTCTTATGTTTTCGAAATTTATTATGGATGTTATCTGGGCCAGCTTGATGCTGAAAGTTATGATTATCATGATACATATTTTGAAAAAGATTAATTTTCTATACATCAATTGAGATTGAATTTAAAATTAGAGAAGGACACTTAATTCTTTTTATAGTTGAGATTTTAATTTACTTCATCTCTGTCTGTATTGTATATTAAAAAGGAAGATAGTCCCTTAAATAATGATGAAAATATTTTCAAAAATTTCTACTCGAGAATTATTTAGCTATTCATCCTCACTGGTCTTGAGGTAGTATCCCATTTTTGCTGATTCGTCTCTCCTTTTCTCTACACAGCCAGTTTTCTACTTGAGAACTATTTAGCTATTTATCTTCACTGGTCTTGAGGTAGTGTCCCATCTCTGATGATTTATCTCTCTCCTTTTCTCTACACAGCCAGTTTTCTACTCGAGAACTATTTAGCTATTTATCCTCCCTGGTCTTGAGGTAGTGTCCCATCCCTGCTGATTTGTCTCTCTCCTTTTCTCTACACAGCCAGTTTTCTACTCGAGAACTAATTAGCTATTCATCCTCACTGGTCTTGAGGTAGTGTCCCATCCCTGCTGATTTGTCTCTCTCCTTTTCTCTACACAGCCAGTCAACGTTTGCTCTCGGGTGCTTATCACTATCTGAATGATTGTTCAAGATAAGATTCATAATACAAAAAGAATCTCTTGCTCGTGATATCAGCCAACAAATTTACCAATGATATAAAGCATATTTCTTTTCTAAATGGACTAGTAAACATTTCAAAATTCTCGGCACGCATGGCACGCATCGGCACGCATGGCACGCATCGGCACGCATGCCACGCACCGTTCACGTCAAGTTCACGCCAGTTCCCACATCGTTCACGCCAGTTCACGCCACAATGCGTGCCAGTGCGTGCCAGAAATGCGGGCAAGTGTCAGGGGGGCTTAACAGTTATTTTCCTACAGAAAACAAAAGAAAAATCTTTTAGTGGATAAAAAAACCAATAGAAGGGACCAGAGTACCCAATTTGAGCAATAAAGCTAAGAGAATCTTTTGAACATATATGGTAAAAAAAATTCTCAGCCAACCTCTTCACGAGGAAAATACAAATCCCAATGAAGGTTTAAAAGTTTAAAGGCCGCTCATGAATGGCAGAGGAAGGGACAGTGACACGGCCCTAGCAAGCAAGACAATGCCTAGAGACTGATTATTAATAGGAATATAGGATAAAGGAATATATGTTAATTCAATCATGCAAGGATTCATTATAATAATAATAATAATAATAATAATAATAATAATAATAATAATATTATTATTATTATTATTATTTTTATTATTATTATTTACCTGAATAAATTTTAAGCGTAAATTCTAACGTTGACAAACTGAGTGTCTCTCTCTCTCTCCCCCCCCCCCCTCTCTCTCTCTCTCTCTCTCTCTCTCGGATCAAGAAATGCGAGCACTAACGAGCATATTCAGAGTTTATGCATAATTAGACTCCAGCCAACCCACATTTACCTCACCGAACACAGAAAATCTTTGTCCGTATCGATTTCCAATGACTTCAACCCTTTGTTTTGGCGTTTTGGTTAGGAAATACTGTCTCTCGATTATCTATAGTAATGATAATTTGCTTTGGAGTAATGAGACATTGAAAATATAATGTACTCTTGACGATCTATCGCTGAAATATGCTAAGAATATATTGTCACTATGCTGGGAGAAGGATCAGAAAAACGAAGGTTTGGACTAGCGCTTTCGTATTTTCAAAAGAAGGATCAGAAAAACGAAGGTTTGGACTAGCGCTTTCGTATTTTCAAAAGAAGGATCAGAAAAACGAAGGTTCGGACTAGCGCTTTCGAATTTTCAAAAGAAGGATAAAAAAAACGAAGGTTTGGACTAGCGCTTTCGAATTTTCAAAAGAAGGATCAGAAAAACGAAGGTTCGGACTAGCGCTTTCGTATTTTCAAAAGAAGGATCAGAAAAACGAAGGTTCGGACTAGCGCTTTCGAATTTTCAAAAGAAGGATCAGAAAAACGAAGGTTCGGACTAGCGCTTTCGAATTTTCAAAAGAAGGATCAGAAAAACGAAGGTTCGGACTAGCGCTTTCGAATTTTCAAAAGAAGGATCAGAAAAACGAAGGTTCGGACTAGCGCTTTCGTATTTTCAAAAGAAGGATCAGAAAAACGAAGGTTCGGACTAGCGCTTTCGAATTTTCAAAAGAAGGATCAGAAAAACGAAGGTTCGGACTAGCGCTTTCGTATTTTCGAAAAGGATCAGAAAAACGAAGGTTTGGACTAGCGCTTTTGTATTTTCAAAAGAAGGATCAGATAAATGAAGGTTTGGACTAGCGCTTTCGTATTTTCAAAAGAAGGATCAGAAAAACGAAGGTGTGGACTTGCGCTTTTGTATTTTCAAAAGAAGGATCAGAAAAACGAAGGTTTGGACTAGCGCTTTCGTATTTTCAAAAGAAGGATCAGAAAAACGAAGGTGTGGACTTGCGCTTTTGTATTTTCAAAAGAAGGATCAGAAAAACGAAGGTTTGGACTAGCGCTTTTGTATTTTCAAAAGAAGGATCAGAAAAACGAAGGTGTGGACTTGCGCTTTTGTATTTTCAAAAGAAGGATCAGAAAAACGAAGGTTTGGACTAGCGCTTTCGTATTTTCAAAAGAAGGATCAGAAAAACGAAGGTTTGGACTAGCGCTTTCGTAATTTCGAAAAGGATCAGAAAAACGAAGGTTTGGACTAGCGCTTTTATATTTTCAAAAGAAGGATTAGGAAAACGAAGGTTTGGACTAGCGCTTTCGTATTTCCAATTGGCACTGAAGAGGTATGAAAATGCGAAAGTGCTAGTCATAACCTTAGTTTTTCTGATCATTCTTCCAGCTTATTGACAATAATTTACTGATTCTACACATATTGACAACGTTTTGAATTACTTTTTATTTTGTTCGTATCTACATACAGCCATTATTTTTAATTATCTTACATAGTTTTTTAATAGTATTTGCTTCAACATAACGATACTTTAACTTCCCATATTGATTGATAAATCGATTATATTTCGTATATACGAACAAATACTGTTCAGAATCTCTGCAGTTTCACCCATAAAGGTTATATTAACCGTTTAAAGGCTTAAATACTGCCTATGAATGGCAGGAAAAGACACTGAACAATAACATTACCCTACCTAGCAAAACACTGCCCTAGAGACTGACCATATACACATATGATCAGCGCCCAAGACCCCCTCTCCACCCAAGCTAGGACTAGAGAGGGCCAGGCAATGGCTGCTCATGACTCACCAGGTATACCTATAGGCTCCCCCAAACACCCCATCCTTATAACACAAGGATGGTGAGGTTGCAGACACTACAAGAAACCATTTAGCTTGAGCGGAACTCGAACACCAGTCCGGTGATCGCCAGGCAGGGACGTTTCCAATAGACCACCACAAACTCTTGGCTAGCAGTGGTCAGTTTATCATCAGCTGGTGAAATATATTTACGGTCCAAAGATACTAGACGAAGAATAATACACCACTAAGATGACTAAAAGCCTCTAAATATTTCCCTAAGTATTCTAGGCGCGATATTTCACGAATAAGAAAAAAATAAACATACTTATCAATTTGAACAAAAAATAAAAAAAAATAAAATATATATATATATATATATATATATATATATATATATATATATATATATATATATATATATATATATATATATATACAGTATATTAAGCTAAAAGAGCATATTCTTTATTTTGTTTCTTATTTTTTGTGCCAAAGAAGCAGACTTCAAACCATTTTGTGGATAAACAATTCTCAGCTCCGGAGCCCATTCTCGCGTTCTGGAATCCTTTCAAGGCTCCGGAGCCTGTCTTCGGCTCCGGAACGAGATTCCTTCTTCGGGTTAAAGGCGTTTCCATGGTGACATTTTCCTCGTAGGAATTGCTCCTCGTCGTCCTATTGTAACGTCTGCAGTTAATTAAAAGAGGCGAAAATATATCTGCTTCATATCTCCCTGGATGCCATTATATATCTTTAGGAATCCTGGATTCATTTGGATTTCTTTCATGGGTTTCAAATCATTTCATCAGAGCCATTGGAATTTATCTAATTTGTAACTGACGATCCATAGTTACAATACTGTCAAATAACAAGAAGTAGACTTCAGGATATCTAGTATCTCTTTTTTTTTAGACAAGGGAAAACAGACGTAAAGTTTGCTAGAAGTATTATATTATTATTATTATTATTATTATTATTATTATTATTATTATTATTATTATTATTATTATTATTATATAAGCTAAAACCCTAATTGGAAAAACAACCAAGATGATATAAGCCCACGAGCTCACACAGAGAAAAATATCCCAGTGAGGAATGGAAATAGCATATTTTCAATAGTGTTTCTAGGAAGAGTTCATAAGTGAAGTTGGATTTTGTAATTAAGAGGGAAGGAATGAAAAGAAAAATAACATATATTTTTCTAGTCATACCATAAGATACCTAGAGAAGATTTGCTTCATAGGCGACGTTCTTAATATACGTAATATCTTAATATTCTTAATATATTTCTAATATTCTTAATATGTAAAGAATGAGAAACAACACTCTAGTCATGTAAACATCACCAAGATTCTGTTTGAAGAGAATCATCACTTATTAACAAATATTTTAATTTCTAGCTTATCAGAACTGAAAGAAAATAGTAAAAACAAATAAGGGATTTAGGAATCAATACAGACCAAGTGAGAGATCTATATGCAAATATGTATAGCATATATATTTTTTGTAAATTATATCCCTGAAATAAAATTTCCGATGGTCGAATTATAGCAAAGGTTTTGTGTTAATTAAAGAAAAACACTAATATTTGTTATAATATCATGCGTACTATATATGTTTCTTATAGATTATATACCTGAAATAAAATTTCCGATGGTTGAATTATAGCAAAGGTGTTGTGTTAATTAAAGAAAAACATTAATATTTGTTATAATATCATACGTACTTTATATGTTTCTTATAAATTATATACCTGAAATAAAATTTCCGATGGTAGAATTATAGCAAAGATTTTGTGTTCATTAAAGAAAAACATTAATATTTGTTATAATATTATGCGTTCTATATTTGTTTCTTATAAATTATATCCCTGAAATAACATTTCTGATGGTCGAATTATAGCAAAGATTTTGTGTTATTTAAAGAGAAACACTAATATTTGTTATAATATCATGCGTACTATATATGTTTCTTATAAATTATATACCTGAAATAAAATTTCCGATGGTTGAGTTATAGCAAAGGGATTGAGTTAATTAAAGAATAACACTAATATTTATGTATACTATACAGATTTCTTGCAGATTATATCCCTGAAGGGAAAAAAGAAGTTGTTGAAAGAATAGCAAAAGTTTTGTTCAGATTAAACGAGAAAGAGATATGTAATATGAATGGTCGGTCTCAAATTGGCACATACCATATCAAAGAGATTCTATGAAATTCTAAACCATATCAAAGAGATTCTATGAATTCTAAACCATATCAAAGAGATTCTATGAAATTCTAAACCATATCAAAGAGATTCGTTGAATTCTAATATCTCGATTCGCTCAGAGGTATATTGAGCTTCATTATAAATCAGGGATGAATCACGCATCACAGATATGTTCCAATCACTTAGAGAAAACCACTGAAGCATGATTAGAAAAAGGCACTAGTTGATTGATCGCCAAGATCCGGGTGAATGTAGACTGTATCTCATAATCTTATGTAGCAATAAATTGGTATTTACGTTTTAACAAACACATTTATTTTAATAATATTGCAAGGATTAATTAATTAATTTTATTAGTAATAAGAGAGAGAGAGAGAGAGAGAGAGAGAGAGAGAGAGAGAGAGTTACAGGGATTTTAGATATCTCCAAGACTTTTTAGTCCATCCATACGGACTCCATTTGCTCATGGGTAGAATGAGTAATTTTAAACACGTAGAAAGAGAGAGAGAGAGAGAGAGAGAGAGAGAGAGAGAGGGGGGATTTTAAGATATCTCAAAGACTATTTAGTCTATCCATACGGACTCCATTTGCTCATGGGTAGAATGAGTAATTTTAAACACTTAGAGAGAGAGAGAGAGAGAGAGAGAGAGAGAGAGAGAGAGACAGAGAGAGAGAGAGAGAGAGAGGGGGGGGGGGGAAGGTTACAGGGATTTTAGATATCTCAAAGACTATTTAGTCTATCCATAAAGACTCCATTTGCCTTTGGGTAGAATGAGTAATTTTATACACCTATAGAGAGAGAGAGAGAGAGAGAGAGAGAGAGAGAGAGAGAGTTACAGGGATTTTAGATATCTCAAAGACTATTTAATCTATCCATAAAGACTCCATTTGCACTTGGGTAGAACGAGTAATTTTAAACACTCATAGAGAGAGAGAGAGAGAGAGAGAGAGAGAGAGAGAGAGGGGGGATTTTAAGATATCTCAAAGACTATTTAGTCTATCCATAAAGACTCCATTTGCTCTTGGGTAGAACGAGTAATTTTAAACACTCAGAGAGAGAGAGAGAGAGAGAGAGAGAGAGAGAGATCAAAGACTATTTAGTTCATCCGTAAGAACTCCATCCCTTGCACTATTTGGAGAGATGAATTAAATATCGTTAGCTGCTCGTGAAGATTTCCCATCTCTTGTGCTGTTTGGAAAGGTGTATTAAATATCGTGTTCCCAAAAAAAGATTATGTTGAGTAATCATGTACGAAGAAATGGTGCTGACGGTTCGAAAAAAAAAAAAAAAAAACCTATTGAGAGGGGAAATAACTTTTTCCGGGGACGTAATTTGAATTTTAGATGAACTCGGAAGTTTAGAATTAGGATTAGCATATTAGAGAGGGAAATAGGACTACTCCTGAAAACCACATTGCTCTTCGTCGCCTCTGAAGATAAAGATGAAATATGATTTATATAAAAAAAATAGTTGTCAAAGACGAGGTCTGTTTTTTTTTTTTTTTTATTTGCGAAAGGAGAAATGAGTTCAGAAAGTGTATAAATGTGAGGCAAAAACTTGAAATTTGTGTATTTCCATTCCTTATTGTTATTTACTGTATATATATATATATATATATATAAATAATATATATATATATATATATATATATGTATATATATATATATATATATATGTATATATTATTTACAAACTTTATCAATATTTCTAATCTAAAAGCCCCTTTCCTCTAAGGCTTTTTATATTTACAAACAATATCATTATTTCATAATTTAAAAGCCCATTTCCTCTTAGTTTTTTAAAAAAAAACATTATCAATATTTCATAATTTAAAAGCCCTTTTCTTCCTAGGTTTTGTTAATAGGCATTATCAATATTTCATTATTTAAAAGTCCCTTTCCTCTTATTTTTCTTTACAAACATTATCAATATTTCATCATTTAAAAGCCCTTTTCCTCTTAGTTTTCTTTATAAACATTATCAGTATTTCATCATTTAAATTCCCTTTTCCTCTTAGTTTTCTTTACAATATTACCAATATTTCATCATTCTAATTCCCCTTTCCTCTTAGGTCTTTTTACAAACATTATCAATATTTCATAATTTAAAAGTTCCTTTCCTCTTATTTTTCTTTACAAGCATTATCAGTATTTCATCATTTAAAAGCCCTTTTCCTCTTAGTTTTTTTTTTATAAACATTATTAGTATTTCGTTATTTAAAAGCCACTTTTCTCTTAGTTTTCTTTACAATAATATCAATATTTCATCATTTAAAAGCATTTTCTCTTAGTTTACAATATTATCAATATTCCATCATTTCAAAGCATTTTTCTCTTAGTTTACAATATCATCAATATAACATCATTTCAAAGCATTTTTCTCTTAGTTTACAATATTATCAATATTTTATCATTTAAAAGCATTTTTCCTCCTAGTTTTCTTTACAATATTATCAATATTTCATCATTTAAAAGCCCCTTTCCTCTTAGTTTTCTTTACAAACATTATCAATATT
Source organism: Palaemon carinicauda (assembly GCF_036898095.1). Classification (NCBI taxonomy): domain Eukaryota; kingdom Metazoa; phylum Arthropoda; class Malacostraca; order Decapoda; family Palaemonidae; genus Palaemon; species Palaemon carinicauda. Next base: position 54,158,201 of record NC_090741.1, on the reverse strand, counting down.
CCATCATTTAAAAGCCACTTTTCTCTTAGTTTTCTTTATAAACATTATCAGTGTTTCATCATTTAAAAGCCACCTTTCTCTTAACTTTCTTTACAATATTATCAATATTTCATCATTTAAAAGCCCCTTTCCTCTTAGTTTTCTTTACAATATTATCAATATTTCCTAATTTAAAAGCCCTTTTCCTCTTAGTTTTCTTTACAATATTACCAATATTTCATCATTTAAAAGCCCCTTTCCCATTAGTTTTTTACTTACAAACATTATCAATAGTTTTTTCATTTAAAAGCCCTTTTCCTCTTAGTTTTCTTTATAAACATTATCAGTATTTCATCATTTAAAAGCCCTTTTCCTCTTCAATTTCTTTATAAACATTATCAATATTTCATCATTTAAAAGCCACTTTCCTCTTAGTTTTCTTTATAAACATTATCAGTATTTCATCATTTAAAAGCCACTTTCCTCTTAAATTTCTTTACAATATTATCAATATTTTATCATTTAAAAGCCACTTTTCCTCTTAAATTTCTTTACAATATTATCAATATTTCATCATTTAACAGCATTTTTCCTCCTAGTTTTCTTTACAAACATCACCAATATTCCATAAATCCCCGTGTATTTCCCCGATTGCTCAAGATGAAATCCTATCCCAATTCCATCCCTGTGGCAATCAAAATGAATCCCTTTCCTGACTCGGAGCTTCATTAACCCTCGTAAATGTAACGCGAATTCTCATAACTGGGTCTTCGTCTCGTACCCTGATGGGTTTGTGATCCCAATGCGGCGCTCATACAGTTCACTAAAGCTGTCAATCAATTATAATTAATAGGGAATATGGCTCTAAAGGTAATGAAGTAAACGAATGGGGTTTCAATTTGAGGGAAGGAAATATCCATGTTAGAAAAAAACCGTAATTTTAATCGGATATTTTCCTTAAAAATATACTTTTCTCAACCGTATTTCAGTGAAATACAGGCGACCGTAATTTTACCTAACTTTGTTATTATCTTTTATGTGTTGGTGACCGTAAAATCAGTCTTTTACGTCAATATATCTGTTTTTAAAACGGTAAAAATCCTGGAATTAATGTTGCTAGACATTTACCTTTTTTTAATGTAAATTTTTAACAGTGTTGTTAGATTGCAGAATTGTTAATTGTTTTATACATTTACTGAGGAATACGATGTTAAAATACTTGTGGTAAGTGAAATATTCCTTAAAGGTTTAAAGGTTTAAAGGTCACGCATGAATGGCAAAGGCAAGAGACAGAACAATACCCAAGACACTAAATATATATATATATATATATATATATATGATCATCGCCCCAAGTCCTTCGCTAGTAAGTGAAATATTCCTTTAAAGGCTGCTCAAGAATAGCAAAAGCAACACAGGACAACCCTAGAGACTATATATATACATATGATCAACGCCCAAGCACCTCTCCACCCAAACTAAGACCAAGGAGGGCCAGGCAATGGCTGCTGATGTCTCAGCAATGGCAAAAGCAAGTTAAAGGACAATACCCTAGACACTGTATATATACATAGAATCAGCGGACAAGCCACTCTTCACCCATACTAAGACCAAGGAGGGCCAGGCCATGTCTGCTGATGACTTAGCAATGGTAATGGCAAAAGACAGGACAATGCCATAGAGACTGTATATATACATATGATCAGCGCCAAAGCTCCACTCCATCCAAACTAAGACCAAGGAGGGCCAGGCAATGGCTGCTGATGACTCAGCAATGGCAAAGGCAAAAGACAGGACAGGACAGTGCCATAGAGACTGACTATATATACATATGATCAGCGCCAAAGCTCCACTCCACCTAAACTAAGACCAAGGAGGGCCAGGCTATGGCTGCTGAGGACTTAGCAATGGCAATGGCAATGACAGGACAATACCCTAGAGACTGTATATATACATATGATCAGCACCCACCCCATCTATATCCAAACTAGGACCAATGAGGACCAGGCAATGGCTGTTGATGACTCAGCAGGTAGACCAATAAGGTCCCCCAAACCTCTCATATTTATCTCACAAAGATGGTGAGGTTACAAACACTAAAGAAACCAATGAGTTTGAGCAGGACTCAAGGCAGGGACGTTTCCAGTAGGCCACCACAACATTTAAGCTGTATTGAATGAAGAAAATCAGTTATAATGGCAAATGAAAAGTCTCTCACAATAATAAAGTTTTCCTTCTTTACCAACTTAATTTCTCGTTAAAATCTTGACTTGTTTCGTTTATTGCGAAGAGAAATACAAGGAAATAAGCATAACTATTATTACTGAATAGGTTACCCTTGGTTGTTCCATTATTCTCTCTCTCTCTCTCTCTCTCTCTCTCTCTCTCTCTCTCTCTCTCTCCTAAGATTAAATTTCGTTTGATGAAAGGTTTATCCACTCAAAGTAATATAATTAGAGCCTTTTAAAACCTCAGAAAAATAAAACGTTTACTCTTTATTTAATTTATTCAGCCTAATTAAAAGAGACTAAGAAAAAAAAAACTTTTATAAGTCGAGGAACAAATCTGAGTTTGAATTTTTAAAAGGAAAATTAAATTACAGTTTGGGTGCAGTTTTGTAACTTGTTATGTGTATAAGATTTTACAAGAGAAGGTTTTGTAATAAATCTGAAGTTCATTTACTTCTGTTCCTTGAAATTTCACGGTTGGATTAACCCTTTTACCCCCAAAGGACGTACTGGTACGTTTCATAAAACTCATCCCTTTACCCCCATGGACGTACCGGTACGTCCTTGCAAAAAAATGCTACAATTTTTTTTTCCATATTTTCAATAACTTTTTGAAAAAATTCAGGCATTTTCCAAGAGAATGAGACCAACCTGACCTCTCTATGACAAAAATTAAGGCTGTTAGAGCAATTAAAAAAAATATATACTGCAAAATGTGCTGGGAAAAAAATAACACCCTGGGGGTTAAGGGTTGGAAATTTCCAAATAGGCTGGGGGTTAAGTTACTTTGTTCTTATAGAATTAAAAGATATTTGTAAAGATGGGGTGGCTGGTTTAAAGGCCTTGAAGGTCGCTCCATGAATGGCAGAGGCCAGGGACAGTGACAATGCTCTATCAAGCAGGACAATGCCCTAGAGACTGATCATATAAACATATGATCAACACCCAAAGCCACTTTCCACCCAAGCTAGGACCAAAGAGGGACAGGCAATGGCTGCTGATAATACTACCACTAGAGAGTTATGGGAACCTTTGACTGGCCAGACAGTACTACATTGGATCCTTCTCTCTGGTTACGGTTCTTTCCCTTTGCCTACACATACACCGAATAGTCTGGCCTATTCTTTACAGATTCTTCTCTGTCCTCATACATCTGACAACACTGAGATTACCAAACAATTCTTCCTCGCTCAAGGGGTTAACTTCTGCACTGTAATTTTTCCGTGGCCATTTTCCTTTTGGTAAGGGTAGAAGAGACTCTTTAGCTATGGTAAGCAGCACTTCTGGGAGAAGGACACTCCAAAATCAAACCATTGTTTTCTAGTCTTCGGTATTGCCGTAGCCTCTGTGCCATGGTCTTCCACTGCTTTGGGTTAGAGTTCTCTTGCTTCAGGGGTACACTCGGGCACACTGTTCTATCTTATTTCTCTTCCTCCTGTTTTGTTAAAGTTTTCATATTTTATATTTGTTTTAATGTTGTTACTGTTCTTAAAATCTTTTATTTTTTCCGTTTCTTTTCCTCGCTGGGATATTTTCCTTGTTGGAGCCCCTGGGCTTATAGCATCCTGCTTTTCCAACTAGGGTTGTAGCTTCGCAAGTAATAATAATAATAATAATAATAATAATAATAATAATAATAATAATAATAATAATATTAATATTAATAATAATAATAATAACTCAGAAGATATACCCAGAAGAATACACTGGCCATAAAAAAATATAATAATAATAATAATAATAATAATAATAATAATAATAATAATAATAATAATAAAAATAATAATAATAATAATAATAATAATAATAATAATAATAATTATAATAATAATGATAATAATAACTCAGAAGATATACCCAGAAGAATACACTGGCCATAAAAAAATATAATAATAATAGTAATAATAATAATAATAATAATAATAATAATAATAATAATAATAATAATAATAAATCAGTACCAGAAACAATTGCGTAAAACCCCCCAATTTTTTTTTATTTTTTATTTATTTATTTTTTTTTTTTCAGTGAAAAACAAAGAGATCCCTTTTTGCATCGCAGACTTCATATACTCACGCCTAAGTCTTGTCAAAAGTCGCGTCCCTTTGACAGCCAGATGCTGGGAAACTTTGAACTCATCATTCCTAGTTTAGAAGATATTCTTGAGGGCCTTTCCGGGGATTCAGTTTTCGTGAGAAATCCTAATGTACAGGGGATGTCAAAAGTTTTTGAACTCTTCGTTGGTGAGATTTCTCGGGGAACATTCAAAATCCAGTGGCGAGGAGAGATAGAGAGAGAGAGAGAGAGAGAGAGAGATAATATGTATATATATACATACATATATATATATATATATATATACTGTATATATATATATATATATATATACATATATATATATACCAACATACACACACACACACACATGTATATATATAT
>NC_090741.1:54146055-54148555 GCF_036898095.1 Palaemon carinicauda | reverse complement strand
CGGTCACCAACCCGTAAAAAAAATAAAAACAAATTAAGGTAAAATTACGGTCGCCTGTATTTTACTGAAATACGGTTGAGAACTGTATATTTTTATGGCAAATTTCCGATTAAAATTACGTTTTTTTTTCTATCGACAGAGGGAGCAACACCAGAAATAAAAGAAAAATCATGAGAGAGAGAGAGAGAGAGAGAGAGAGAGAGAGAGAGAGAGAGAGAGAGAGAGAGAGAGAGTGTGTGTGTTACCTTCATGAACAAATTAAAAAGTGTTTATTATTTACCGTTATTTGTTTAAAAAAAAATAACCGACCTCGATTATCACAATACATTAAATAAGAAAATAATTCTGAATTATAGATTTTGTAAAAGCCCTTCTGTTTTATAAATACCTTTGGGCGAATATTTTTTCAATTGGGAGCAAATTATTACGTACAATGAAGTCTTATTTCTCATGATTTCTTTCCACTTCTCATTTCCTTCCTGCTTCGTCTTAAATATTGTATATTAATACATAAAAAGCTTCCTTTAGGTATTTACTTTCTTCCCTATTCATAAACGTTTCATATTGATGTAATGTAATAGGATTATCCCTCCAACCTAATATCACACCTTTTAATGCTTGAAATCTTTCTTGTATATTGGATGTCAATAACTCTCGATGTCAGGGTGCCAGAAAACTCCAAATCATTCATTTATTTCATGTATATTAGCGACCTTTTATTAACGTGTTTTCCCCATTTGTACATGACAGTTAATCCCTGCGAGTTTCATTACTCTACGATTAAAATTGTGGCCAGGAAGCTATTCACAAACAAACACACATAAAAAAAGACACAAACAAGGTAAAACATAACCTCCTTCCAACTTCGTTGGTTGTAGACAGGAAGATGTTCACAAACAAACACACATAAACAGACACACAAACAGGGGTTAAAATATAACCTCCTTCCAACTTCATTGGCTGTAGAAAGGAAGATATTCACAAACAAACACACACAAACAGGGGATAAAACATAACCTCCTTCCAACTTCATTGGCGGAGGTAAAAAATGAGCAAGTAAAGACTGGCTTTGAGATTTAAGCCACTGTTGTCTTAAATGTTAGAAATAAGCAAGTAAAGACTGGCTTTAAGATTTAAATCACTGTTGTCTTAAATGTTAAAAATGAGCAGGTAAAGACTGGCGTTGAGATTTAAGTCACTGTTGTCTTAAATGTAAAAAAATAAGCAAGTAAAGACTGGCTTTGAGATTTAAGTCACTGTTGTCTTAAATGTTAAAAATGAGCAAGTAAAGACTGGCTTTGATATTTAAGTCACTGTTGTCTTAAATGTTAAAAATGAGCAAGTAAAGACTGGCTTTGAGATTTAAGCCACTGTTGCCTTAAATCTAAATCTATTATCCATTTTCGATATTCCCAAGATAATTTATTTTTGCTCTGGCATGATATCAATATTACCTAACCAACAAATCCCTCTATGAGATATTATGTCTCTAATATAATCTGTCCCTTCTGGGAGAAGGGACTTCCACGACACTCCTCTAAGTCGTTTAATCCACAGTAAGTTCGACTGGGTCTCTAGATGACCAGCGTAGACTTAAGTGAATCTTTTTAAAGCTGAATAATCCTTTCTTGGATCAACTGAGGTTGCCTTAAAATTAAAGTTATTGTTCTTTTGGTTATCTTGGGTTTTATATATATATATATATATATATATATATATATATATATATAAATATATATATATATATATATATATATATATATATATATATACATGTATATATATACATGTATATACTGTATATATATATATATATATATATATATATATATATATATATATATATATATATATATATATATATATATATATATATATATATATATATATATCTATATATTCATATATATATACCTGTATACCTATATATATATGTATATTATGGCATCAACCTAAAGGAAATGTCGGCCTCTTTTATAAAGTTTAATTATATTTCCAAAGTGATTAAAACTTATCATATTACTTTTCTTTCTGATTCGTTATTTTGGAGATCAAAGTCCAATGTTCTTGAAATAAGCTTTTTACCTCCGTCATCGAAGTTAGAAGGGGGTTATGTTTTCGCCCCCGTTTGTGAGTTTGTTTGTGTGGGTGTATGTTTGTATATAGACAGCTTCCTGGACACAATTTTTATCGTCGAGTAATGAAATTTGCAGGGATTAACTGTTATGTAGAAAGCTGGAAATTATCAAATTTTGGAATGTCAAGGTCAAACGTCAAGGTCACAATCAGGCAAAAGTGTGCAATTTACGTAATCAGCCATAATTTTGGACATCGTTGTCACAGAGACTTCAAACTTGGTTCATATATCAGAGTATGAAAATCCACGCCATTTAATACATGTTAAAGTCAAAGGTCAAGGTCAAGGTCAAGGTCTAGCAAAAAGTCGAGAATTAGCTGCTACGGCGGAGGTCTTCGCTATACTGAGTGCCCTTCTATTTAT
>NC_090741.1:54133555-54136055 GCF_036898095.1 Palaemon carinicauda | reverse complement strand
AAACCAGCATCGAAGGCAATCATTATTATCATTATTATTATTATTATTATTATTAATATTTTTTTATTATTTTTATTATTATTATTACTTGCTAGGCTACAACCCTAGTTGGAAAAGAAGGATCCTATAAGCATATGCCAGAGAATCAACAGACAGTTGTAGAATATATCAAAGAGCATGAGTATGTGTATATTCCTTTATACAATAACAATAACAATAAAAACCAAATATTCCAGTGCTTTCCTTTGTTGCCATTGGGATAATTTTAATTCGCAACTCAGGTCACGTTTGACCTCAAGGAAGACACATTTTCTCCCTCAGGAAAATTGTGTGGACAGCCTTTGTGTACCTCCCGAGAATTTTGGATAATGGCTTCACTTTACGCGTGTGGAGATGAGGATTATCGTATATATCCCGCGGGTCCTGGATAATGATAATTGTACTTTGAATTGTATTACTATTATTATTATTATTATTATTATTATTATTTTTATTATTATTATTATTATTATTATTATTACTTGCTAGGCAATCACTATTATTATTATTATTATTATTATTATTATTATTATTATTATTATTATTATTATTATTATTATTATTATTATTATTATTATTTTTATTACTTTCTAGGCAATCATTATTATTATTATTATTATTATTATTATTATTATTATTATTATTATTATTATTATTATTATATATCATCCTGCTTTTCCAACTAGGGTTTAAGCTTAGCAAGTAATAATAATAATAATAATAATAATAATAATAATAATAATAATAATAATAATAATAATAATAGTAATAATAATAATATTAATGCTGGGCAATTATTATTATTATTATTATTATTATTATTATTATTATTATTATTATTATTATTATCATTATTATTATTATATATCATTCTGCTTTTCCAACTAGGGTTGGAGCTTAGCAAGCAATAATAATAATAATAACAATAATAATAATAATAATAATAATAATAATAATAATAATAATAATAATAATAATAATAATAATCAGAACGCTGAGTTCGCTCATTTCGTATGCGTTCTTTTCTCTCTGTATTGGTGTAAGCATTTAATGGTCATGAATTATCCAGTGATGTTGAATAATGCTGTAGCCTCGTCCGTATTCCACTCCCTCTGGTATGTTATAGCGTTTCGAAATCTCTCTCTCTCTCTCTCTCTCTCTCTCTCTCTCTCTCTCTCTCTCTCTCTCTCTATGTTCTAAGGTCTTGAACTAGAAAGAATTAGTAATGAGATATCGTGGTCTCTCTCTCTCTCCTCTCTCTCGCTCTCTCTCTCTCTCTCTCTCTCTCTCTCTCTCTCTCTCTCTCTCTCTCTCTCTCTCTCTCTCTCTCTCTATGTTCTAAGGTCTTGAACTAGAAAGAATTAGTAATGAGATATCGTGGTCTCTCTCTCTCTCTCTCTCTCTCTCTCTCTCTCTCTCTCTCTCTCTCTCTCTCTCTCTCTCTCTCCTCTCTCTCTCTCTCTCTCTCTCTCTCTCTCTCTCTCTCTCTCTCTCCTCTCTCTCTCTCTCTATGTTCTAAGGTCTTGAACTCGAAAGAATTAGTAATGAGATATCATAATCTCTCTCTCTCTCTCTCCTCTCTCTCTCCTCTCTCTCTCTCTCTCTCTCTCTCTCTCTCTCTCTCTCTCTCTCTCTCTCTATGTTCTAAGGTCTTGAACTAGAAAGAATTAGTAATGAGATATCATAATCTCTCTCTCTCTCTCTCTCTCTCTCTCTCTCTCTCTCTCTCTCTCTCTCTCTCTCTCTCTCTCTCTCTATGTTCTAAGGTCTTGAACTAGAAAGAATTAGTAATGAGATATCATAATCTCTCTCTCTCTCTCTCTCTCTCTCTCTCTCTCTCTCTCTCTCTCTCTCTCTCTCTCTCTGTTCTAAGGTCTTGAACTAGAAAGTAGTAGTAATGAGATATCATAATGTCTCTCTCTCTCTCTCTCTCTCTCTCTCTCTCTCTCTCTCTCTCTCTCTCTCTCTCTCTCTCTCTCTCTCTCTCTCTTCTTCTTCTTCTTCTTCTTCTTCAGTGTAAGAAGAAACTAGAAAAGTAATTAACTGCTTGTTAATGTTAATGATGTTGTTACTGTTTTTTTTTATATATTTTATTAATTGTGAATTATCTCTCATATCGTTTATTAATTTCCTTATTTCCTCTTCTCACTGGGCTATTTTTCCATGTTGGAGCCCTTGGGCTTATAACATCTGGCTCTTCCAAGTAGGGTTGTAGATTAGGTAATAATAATAATAATAATAATAATAATAATAATAATAATAATGATAATAATAATAATAATAATAATAATAAGTAGAAGAAGAAGATGAAGAAAAAAGAATAATAATAATAATAATAATAATAATAATAATAATAATAATAATAATAATAATAATAATAATAATAACAACAACGAATAATAGTGATGATAACAATAATGATAATAATATTAACAATGATAATAATAACAACAACAATAAT
>NC_090741.1:54068555-54128555 GCF_036898095.1 Palaemon carinicauda | reverse complement strand
CATTTCTGTGAAGATGAAGTATAACCTAACCTAACCTAACCTAACTTAACTTAAAGGTATAATTTTGGTTTATGGGTAGATAACATATCCGAGTAATAGCATACAGATCAATTATATATCTCAGAAGAAAATGTGGATAATACACACTCATTTCTGTGAAGATAAATTATCAGAAAAAGGCATAAAAAAGAAAAATTTAGGGTAACAAAGATAACAAAGTTATATAAAACGATGTTTATCTTTTTCTATGTAGGGTGTCCTTCCCCCGGGGATAATTTCGTTTTTCATGTACAATTGTATTTCCTGACTTACCCTGATCCATAGCTGACATAAATTAATGATATTCATGCAACATCAGCTCTGATGTGTAACACTAAATAACAGTAGAGGGTCTGAGTGAGAAATTGGGCCTCTCTGGTCAGGCAATGGATCGTTATGGGTTTATTAATTTATTAACGAGATCGATATTGGCAATAGTAAAACTGACACTACTTTTTTGATTGAGAGAGAGAGAGAGAGAGAGAGAGAGAGAGAGAGAGAGAGAGAGAGAGAGAAAAATTTGTAATTGTAATATATCCTTGACTAGTCACTGCCTATTATCATTATTATTATTATTATTATTATTTAAATAATAATAATAATAATAATAATAATAATAATAATAATAATAATAATAATAATAATAATAATAATAATAATAATGATAATGATAATGATAATAATAATAATTATTATTATTATTATTATTATTATTATTATTATTATTATTATTATTATTATTTAAATAATAATAATAATAATAATGATAATAATAATAATAATAATAATAATGATAATAATAATAATAATAATAGTAATAATAATGATAATGATAATAATAATAATAATAATTATTATTATTATTATTATTATTATTATTATTATTATTATTATTATTATTATTAATAATAATAATATTAGTAGCAGTAGTAGTAGTAGTAGTAGTATTACCTAAGCTACTACCCTAGTTGAAAAAGAAGGATACTATAAGCCTAAGGACTCCAACAGGGAAAAAATAGCTCACCGAGGTAATTACCTAGAAAACTTGATCAAAAACCTTTTGAAAATTATACTGAAATAACATCAATGCCATTAAGTCTCTATTTGTGCTGCTCCTCCTCTTGCAAGTAGAGTATTTTATTATTATTATTATTATTATTATTATTATTATTATTATTATTATTATTATTATTATTATTATTACTACTACTAGAAAAGCTACAACCCTAGTTGGAAAAGCAAGATATTATAAGCCCAAGGGCTCCAACAGGGAAAAATAGCCCTATGAAGACAGAAAATAAGGAAATAGATAAACGATATAAAAAGTATTGTATTGAACACTTAAGATAAAATATTTTAAAAACAATAACAAAATTAAAACAGATATTTCAAATTTAAACTATAAAAAGATTTATGTCAATCTGTTCAACATTAAAAAAAAAAAAACATTTGGTGGAAGTTTGAACTTTTGAAGTTCCATTGATTCAACCACCTGATTAGGAAGATCATTCCCCAACTTGGTCACAGCTGGAGTAAAACATCTAGAATACTGTGTAGTATTGAACCTCATGATGAAGCAGTTCAGTAATTTTATCCACCAGGGAGACAACAATTTCCGACAGCACATTAATCCATTTCCGAGATTAAATTTTAGTCTATGACATTTGAAAAATTGATTTTTTTATTTGGAATAGAAAGGATAAATGTATTACTCTCATGCGTTTGAGTGAAATAACTCCTGGTGCTTTTTACAATGCAATATGCATTCTGTGCATTATAATTATTTCGTGCTCATTTCTAACCAAAAAAATATTATATCAATGAATAAAGAAAGGAACAGCGTCAGAATATAAAGTATTTTTAATCATGAATATATTCTTGGTGAAAAACATTATATGTTTTATTGATGATATATACTTTTCTTGTAGTTTCCTTATTTCCTTTCCTCATATTATATCAATGTATAAAGAAAGGAACAGCGTCAGAATAGAAAGTATTTTTAATCATGAATATATCCTTGATGAAAAACATTATATATTTTATTGATGATATATACTTTTCTTGTAGTTTCCTTATTTCCTTTCCTCATATTATATCAATGTATAAAGAAAGGAACAGCGTCAGAATATAAAGTATTTTTAATCATGAATATATTCTTGATGATAAACATTATATATTTTGTTAATGATATATAATTTTATTTTAGTTTCTTTGTTTCCTTTTCTTGTAGTTTCCTTATTTCCTTTCCTCATATTATATCAATTTATAAAGGTAGGAACAGCGTCAGAATATTATTTAATCATGAATATATTTTTGATGAAAAACATCATATATTTTGTTGATGAAATATACTTTTAATGTAGTTTCCTTATTTCCTTTCCTCCGTGGGCTATTTTCCTTGTTGGAGCCCTCGGGCTTATAGCATTCTGCTTTTCCAACTAGGGTTGTAGCTTATGATTATCAAATAGTATTGATGAAACCAGCTATGACCAGACTTCGTGGTTTCATTATTTGAAATGAAATGTTAAAGAAAAAAAAAATCATAATTATCAAAGTTTTTACTTTCATGCTTCAATAGAAGGAAATTTATTCCTTGAAAAATTTCTGAGAAAAAAAAATTCAATGGAAATTTAAGAATGTATGATAACAAAACCTGTCAGTTTTTTCTGTTTTTTTTTTTTTTTTTCTTTTCATTTCCCGGAAATAATTACGGTTTTTTTCAGCTTCCATTCCTCCATAATCGTATTTTCTCTCTCTCCGTCTATGACGTCATGTGCCTAAGCCTTTTTTAAAGGCAAGAATTTGGAATTTTTTTTTCAGCTGATGACAGCTTGTTCTTTTTCGTGCTGTAGTTTTAAATACAGGATATAAAGTGAATTTTCATAGACAGGCCATTTAAAAAAGGTATTTGCTTTTATGTTCGAGATACTTTCCCTTATTAAAACTTTTATATATTAAAGACTATTTTTGCATTTAATATGATTTTATATTATCAGCTAATGGCCGCCTGTTCTTTTTTGTGGTGTAGTTTCAAATACAGTATTTGAAATGAGTTTTCATAGACAGACCATTTGCTTTCACGTTCGAGATACTTTCCCTTATAAAACTTTTATATATTAAAGAAAATTAGTGCACCATGATTTAATATCATTTTTTTTTTATCAGCTGGTGAGAGCCTGTACTTTTTTGTGCTGTAGTTTTTAAAATGAATTTTTAGACAGACCTTTTAAAAAAGGTATTTGCTTTTATGTTTGAGATACTTTCCCTTTTAAAATTATGGTATATTAAAGAAAAGTTTTATGTTTTGATACCATTTTTTTTATAAGCTGATGACAGTCTGTCCTCTTTTGTGCTGTAATTTTAAAAATGAATTTTTATACAGACCTTTTAAAAAAGGTATTTGCTTTTATTTTCGATATATTTTCCCTTATATAAACGTTTACATATTAAAGAACATTTTTACACCATGATTTAATTTCATATTCTTGGATATTGCATAGAATTCCTTTTCTCAATGCTGCATTTGACAAAATTTTCCGGATGAAATGAAGAGGCATCAAATTAATAACATGAAGATTTGGAACAGGACGCAAACAGATGTATATTTTAAAGAATGAAAATAGAAATATTATCAACAGAATTAAAGAGGGTTTCTATATAATGATATAGTGATATTGCGGTGGCCAATGCAGTAACGTTCCTGACTGGTGAACGCCAGACTGGGGTTCGAGTCCCGCTCATACTCATTAGTACCTTTGGTCGCTGAAACCTCACCATCTTTGTGAGCTAATGATGGGTGGTTTGGGGGAGCCTATAGGTCTATCTGCTAAGTAATCAGTAGCCATTGCGTTGCACTCCCTGGTCCTAACTTGGGTGGAGAGGGGTCTTGGGTGCTGATCATATGTATATATAGCCAGTCTATAGGGCATTCTGCTTGCTAGGGCAATGTTACTGTCCCTTGCTTCTGCCATTTAGGAGTGAACTTTAAGGTTTCAAATTACCCCCTCCAAATCTTACCCCCCAGTAGTTTGAAACCGGTTTCAGGCTACGGGGGGGGGAGGTAACTTGAAACCGGTTTCAAAACCTTTAATAAAAATAAGTCTGCTAATGTTAGCATTTATATACAAGTATTTAAATGGAATTTCCATGTTTTCACTTTTCTTAGCTTTAGGAATAAGTGAATATTATATCATTGACTTTATAATGTCCTCAAAATATGAAAATAACATTCCTAAATTACTTCAATTGAATTGATATTCACAATACTGTAAAGTACTGAATAATATATAATGGAAATCAGACTACAATCCATGTTCAAATGTATGAGGCGTGACCTGAATATGCAATTAACTTATCTTCGATAAAACTGAGGATTATTTTTTTTTCAAACATTAATGCAGATAATTACTATTCTTTGATATATGCATTAATGAGTATTGATGATTTTCATTAGTCAAAAACTGATACTGTAATTGCAATATGCTGCTAGTACAATATATGTAATATATTCATGAATTAATATATATATATAGATATATATATATATATATATATATATATATATATATATATATATATATATATAAATATATATATATATATATATATATATATATATATATATATATATATATATATATATATATATATATATATATATACATATATATATGTGTGTATATATATATATATATATATATATATATATATATATATATACATATATATATATATATATATATATATATATATATATATATATATATATATATATATATATACATATATATGTATATATATATATATATATATATATATATATATATATATATATATATATATATATATATATACATATACTGTATATATATAAATATATCTATATATATACATATATATGTATATATATATATATATATATATATATATATATATATATATATATATATATATATGTATATATTCATATGTGGATATATATATATATATATATATATATATATATATATATATATATATATATATATATATCTATAAATATATCGACTGTATATATATATATATATATATATATATATATATATATATATATATATATATATATATATATATATATATATATATACACATATATAATATGTATGTAAATTACTTGTGTCTGAGGGCATAAGAATGTATGCATTCTTTATGGGCGTGTCCATTCATCAATTTTCCTGCATGAAAAATCCGAAAATATCTTGAGAGAAGAAGTCTGAAAAGTAGTTCCTGATATTTCTAACATCCTATCGTAAAACCAGGGGATATAATCGTCCATTTGATATATATTTGATATATCTTTACATCACAGTATTCAAAAGAAAGAGGATTTTTGTAAATAAGGATTTAATAAATTATAAATTCTACATTCCAATATTTCTGCCAAATGTATTCTTCCGCCCTTGGGTGTGTCATCACACTTCCTGTTCTTGTTGAAGAAAGACAAAATCCGAAAGTCTTTTTTTATTTTTCTGGTTTCTCACATTTTCGTCACTTAAACGTTCCACATATTTCCAAAGGTTGGTACCGCTAATTTGAATATAGTGTTAGTTATATTAAAGTATTTACAGTGTTATTTCCAAAATAGAAATGGATAGGTAGGCTATGTATTTTTCTAAGTTTGTAGGCCTGGGCTTGTCCTGTTTTGAGTAGGCTGCCACAGGTTGAAGCACTAGTTTTAATTGACTATAAAACTTTGAAACAATTTAGAAGTCTCTAATGTAGAGTATTCTTTAATGAGGTGTTTTTCCCTTCTATATTTGTGAATTTTTGTTTTTCGAGTTATAAAGCAATTGTGACTGCAAGGATACTAGATAGTGACTGCAAGAATACTGAATATTTTGACCAAATTGCAGTTAATGGGTAAACATAGTCCGTTTGTACAGACTTCCTTATTACTTGTCAATTCAATTTTAAATATAGTAGCAGTTTTTCTTTATCTGAAATACGATATGAAGCTAAATATAATTGTTTCCTTGTCATGAGAGAAGCTTGTTTGGACACAAGCACACGGTCGAGGATATGACAGTGTAAGGAAGGTCATGGGCATGGTACCCAGGTAGTTAAGGATACGGCTCCTAGGTTGTTAGGTTGGGAAACTTGGGTTAGGTTAGGTTGGGAGCCTTAAGTTAGGTTAGGCGGTGTTCTTGTGTTAATTTCCCATTTAATGTGGTTTTTTAGTCCTTACTTTTCGAAATTTTACACTGGTCTGTCCCAACGAATTACGAGGCTCCTCAGTCAATTGTAAGGTACCTATAATTGAAAAAAAAGACCTATTTTATTTATTGATCTTGTATTTAATGCATTTCTGACCATGGTTTTTAAATTAAGGGCTGCTTTCCTTGTCTTATCGTCCTATCGTGAAGGGTAGCCCTACTCCTTACAGAAAGTACGGTGTTATTACAGATTCAACCGAATTCAGATATTATATTTTTTTACTTTAACATGTTTTATGTTATTCATACGAGAAAGTTACTTGAATATTCTGCAAATAATGGGTTACAGATATATTTTGCAGATCAATATTGTTCCAAATTGTTATCCCAAGGATATGTTTATGCTGCCATGATAGTTTTTTGCAATAGTGGTGTGATTTTTGTCAATATATTGTGGTGTTAAAATTCCTGATCATCCTTTGTTTTCTGTTATGAATTATGGGTACGGTAAAATGCTGAAAGCTGATTGGTTGATTTATCAAGATTATCTAATCAATGCTGTTTTGGAATTAATACGTCCTTCTAAAAACAGTGCGTGTCAGCTGACTGCCAGGGATTCCGATGTTAAGAAGTACAGTACTGTACTTGTTGCTTCTCATATTTTGAGGTTATTTTATGGTTTCATGGACATTACAATGGAACTCCAAAACTAGTGAATAGGTTTCTCTTGAATGTTCAGTGCCATCAAAAAGTAGTGCTTCTTAAATTAAGTGCCGTGGCGGTATTATTACACCAAAATACAAGACCACAGGGCTAATGCGTGTAGCGAAACATAGTCCGCTTGCCAGAACATAGACGCAGTGAGAGAATGTTTAATCGCGAGAGAAACGAGCATACGGCAGAGCAAAAATCAATGAATCATTGCTCCAAGTAAATAGTTAGGTATTTGAAATATTATGCAGACTGCTACAAATGACTACTACACTGCTCTGTTCTGGCAAGTAGTACATGATGTGCAGCATACGTAAGCCTTGTGGGTCATTAATTTATGGATGTTTTATACTTTACTATCAGCAACAATTGTTATACAGTATACGGATCAGAGACCATTTTCAACATAATTACCAAAATGCATGAAATTGCACTAAATTTTTAAATGAATAGTACTTCCTTCTTGGAGGCATCTTCATGTTTTGGTAGTCATGCTGTAACTGAAGGTGAGAGTGGGAAAAAAATGGTTGTTGTAAAACAATATCCTCAAACGTGCATAAATATTTGAAACCTTGTAATCACTTAAAAAAGCCAGTCAATGTTTACGTCATAAAAAAAAAAAAAGTGGCTAAAGTGAATGGAAAAACTCCTTGTTCAGTAATTCATTATCAGCTTCCCAAAAATAAACAGTTGACTTAGATTTCGAAATAGACTTCACTTTCTAATCGATCGATACGTAAGTTATGCGACAGCCCCATTAATCGTTCAGTCAATGTTTACGTCATAAAAAAAAAAAAGTGGCTAAAGTGAATGGAAAAAACTCCTTGTTCAGTAATTCATTATCAGTTTCCCAAAATTAAACAGTTGACCTAGATTTCAAAATAGACTTCACTTTTTAATCAATCGATATGTAAGTTATGCGACAGCCCCATTAATCGTTCAGTCAATGTTTACATCATAAAAAAAAAAAAAAGTGGCTAAAGTGAATGGAAAAAACTCCTTGTTCAGTAATTCATTATCAGTTTCCCAAAAATAAACATTGACCTAGATTTCGAAATAGACTTCACTTTTTAATCAATCGATACGTAAGTTATGCGACAGACCCATTAATCGTTCAGTCAATGTTTACATCATAAAAAGAAAAAAATGGCTAAAGTGAATGGAAAAAACTCTTTGTTCAATAATTCATTATCAGTTTCCCAAAAATGAACATTTGACCTAGATTTCGAAATAGACTTCACTTTTTAATCAATTGATACGTAAGTTATGCGACAGCCCCATTAATCGTTCAGTCAATGTTTACATCATAAAAAGAAAAAAATGGCTAAAGTGAATGGAAAAAACTCTTTGTTCAATAAATCATTATCAGTTTCCCAAAAATAAACAGTTGACCTAGATTTCGAAATAGACTTCACTTTTTAATCGATCGATACGTAAGTTATGCGACAGCCCCATCAATCGTTCAGATAAAAATGACAAACTTACCAACATTCGTCCATTTCTTATGATGAAAAAAAAAAAAACTATGGGTGACCCTAGTAGGCAACCAGGGTTTTTGGGTGGGGAAATGCTAAAAAAACGAGTGATTTGCAGTAATAGTAATGGTTAGAAATACATGAACACATGTAAGTGGTGCCGAAGTGCCACAATTTCAAAAGTTATGACTGAAAAGTCATATATTAAAAGGGAAACAAGAGCAAGAATACCAGCTAATCTGAATGTCCCCTCACCTAACCTAACCTTGGAACTATATGCTTACCTAATGGGGCGAACCCTTCGATTGTCGTATCCTTACCTAACCCTCTTACATTGCTGTATCCATACCTACTTATCTACCCCATAGACTGTTGTATCCTTAACTTCCGTCTAATACTAAGCCTCAGCCATGTGTTCGCTTCCCAAATAGCTTCACCCCTGGCAAGGTAACATTAAATCACTATTGGTATTTTGTAAATGCACTACTTAACAAAACACTAATCCAAGAGAGGAAGATTTTGTTGAGAAACTGACTTGGGTGCTACTTTGGTATGCGATCTCATTTATGGCATGATCTAAGAAATTATTCTTTTCTCTGGTGTGAGATCTCAATATTTCTAATAGGTTAAAAAAAAACAAGAATACTAGAAAATCTAAAAGTTCTTGCTCCTCTGCGCGCTTGCTTCGCTCACAAGAAAATAAAAACATCAAGCTCCATATGTACCGGCAAGCAGTAATGTTGAGCTGTGCACGCTAACATATATGGTTGATTTTTTCTTCTTAGATAATAATTCCCGGTATATATGTTTTTAGAAAATCTAATGGTTCTTGGTTCGCCGTGAAGTGAAGTGAGATTGCTGCTATCAGGTGAGATCGCATATGAAACCAAAAGCACGACTTTGAGATCGCATTCCAAACCAGCACCCTGCTTTGGTTGTTTTGGACGGGAACCTAACGGTACTTTTGACCCTGGTTCACAAGGTGTCTAGGAAGCTATAATTCGCACCTTGTCAGGTGCGAACATAGCTATCATGAGATTCTAGCCAGCCATTTTGGTAATAGGGATATCACCAACCCCTTAAAAATGAGTCTTCCATTAAAGGCCAAATGTTTTATTCGTGTAGGAATAAATCACAAATATAAAAAGTAATCTGTATTTTTACTAATTTCACATACCCGAGTTCTTTTATCATTGGCCTTCCCCTTCCCCCTGAAAGTTCCAGACAATTAAAGTGACCATTTACTGTACCAGCAGAAGGGCCGAGGCTTCCCCGCCACCAACCGGTAACTATATGACTACTGCCAACACCACATATGAGTTTATAACTGCCAAGTTCCAGCTGCGCTTGAATCAATATCCTATTAGAGGAATGAGTTTTGTATAGCTTGGAAACATACAAATTACTTTTAAAATTTGTTATTTTTGAGTGGGGAAAACTAAAAAAAAAAGAATGATTTTCAGCAACAATAATGGTTAGGAATGCATAATAAACACAAATAACCAGTTAGAAAAATATATGGTTCATGTAAGTGGTAGGAAATTGAAGTATATATTATAAACACCTGTAATTTATATCACATCCCTTAAATGGCTTTTGCTCAGTGGTGACTTAAAGTTAAATATTATCTCACTGCTCCTCTGTGCCAGCAAGAGGTACATGGATGCGCTGTACACATCATCTGCATCGGTCACCATCAAAGAATCACCATAACCTATAATTCATATTCCGTCCCTCAAATGGTCTCTGCTCCAGCCGTGGCCCGCTGTGCTCTTAAATAAACGTTATCTCGTTGCTCCTCTGTTCTGGAAGTGGTATGTGAATGTGTTGTGCACATCAACTATGTGGGTCATTATTTCAGTGATATTTTGAATTGAAATGATTAACAATGGCTACATACCGCATATAGATAAAATTACACTAAGTTTTAAAGTAGATCAAACTTTTCTTTTTAAGACTTCTTCTTATGATGGTAGTCATGTTGGAACTGAAGCGGGGGATGGTGATGGAGAATGGTTGTTGTAGAGTAACATCCTGGAACTTGTGCATAAATATTTGGACATTCTTAATTTGTTAAAAAGGCCAACTAAGATTGCCATATAAATAAAAAAACAGAACAGATGGCAAAAGTGAATACAAGCAATCCATGTGCAGTAACTCATCATCAGTCTCCCAAAAGTAAACTATCGACTTCGACAATGACATGGTGTTCATATTTTAATTGATCGATACGTAATTTATCTATGCCCCGCCCCCATTAGTCGTTACGAGAAAAATGTTGAAATAGCTAACATTCATCCATTTTTTATGGCAAATTCCATTTTTCATGAAATTAAAGTATCACTTGCACTATTAACCAATTAAATTGTTCAAAAATTATTTGCAGTATGGTATCTCTTTAAAATCTGAGAATTCTTTTGGCGTGGGTGATTGTATGGACCTAATTGTCTTAGTTTGGTTTATTCTACAGATAATCTGTTTATTGTATTAGAACCTTGGAAAAAACTAAATAGCCATGACATCTTTAGGTAATCCTAAACTACTCAATGAGACTTAAGCAAGCTTCATAACTCTCAGATTATGGGTTACCTAGGTCGACTGTAAAGATTTTAAGGTAGGTTGAACACGAATTGAATGCACTAATCAGGGAAGGCAGAAGTCCATAAAATTTATCATAACAAACAAGTTGATGAATTTTGTCATAATCTCTACAGTAAATTTTAATGTTCATTAATATGTAATATTGCCAAAAAGTCTAATTATAAATACACAGAGCAATAAGAATGTCCTAACCTAGGCACTAGGTCCTGACCTAGCTAGTCTGGATTACTCTCCCACCTGGCAAGCCATAAACAAATGCAAACTGAAGGAAATTGGGTGGGTTTGTCCTGAAATGAACTACCAAACCTTTATTATTTTATAGTTTATCTTGCAGGATACTTTTTGTTAAAGTGTAGTTTTCATATTTAAATGCAAATTAAAATGTTTGTATACTGTTGATACTTTTGTACAATGAACATCTTTTATTTTTCAGACCAAAATCAAGAGAGAGAATGATATGATTACCTCGTCTTATTGAGATCATGGAGATCAAGATGGAGATTAGCAAGGAATAATCTGGGATTTAAAACAAAATAATGACTTGGAAAAATCTAGCCTACATCATTATATACTACAATTAACTTCATGGTCCAAACATAATTTAATGGAAGCCTTAAAAAGCATTGCCACTTAATGCTACCTCGTGTTTAAACAAGATTCGCTGCCTAACCCACCGCATTGCTTATCTGAATTACAGGTATGTTTACTAATCCTAACCTAACATAGTATGCTTGATCTTACCCTAGCCAGACTTAGAAGCCCAACTCTCCACCTTAATACCTCACCTTATTGTTTATCTGAATTATAGGTATGTTTACAGATCCTAACCTTACATAGTATGCTTGATACTAACATAACATAGTATGCTTGATACTAACATAACATAGTATGCTTGATCCTAACCTAGCCAGACTAAGAAGCCCAACCCTCCACATTAATACCTCACCTTATTGCTTATCTAAATTACAGGTATGTTGACTAATCCCAACCTAACATAGTATGCTTGATACTAACCTAACATAGTATGCTTGATACTAACCTAGCCAGACTTAGAAGCCCAACCCTCCACCTTAATACCTCACCTTATTGCTTATCTAAATTACAGGTGTTTACTAATCCTAACCTAACATAGTATGCTTGATCCTAACCTAGCCAGACTAAGAAGCCCACCCCTCTACCCTAATATGACAAAGTGTTGCAGATATGATAAAATTGATGATAAATCCCAACTTGACATAAATGCTGTGGATAAAAATCAAATTATTTATGTATATCCTAACCTAATTATGAAGCTTTAATTACAAATGCATAGATTTCAGTGAGAGACTGAACTCGGAAAAGCAGGATTATGTAGTTAATGGATAAGGGTGGATAGATTTCTCAATGATTTAATGTAACATTGGTTAATCATTAGCAAACGACATATTGTTCTGTGTATATGAACGTTAAAGACTTTACTCCAGTAAGACCAGTGGATAAGAGTAGATAGACTTCACATTGATTTAATGTAACATTGGTTAATCATTGGCAAAGAACATATTGTTCTGTGTTTATGAACGCTCAAGGTGTGACTCCGGTACGACCAAGCTGCCATACAGTATGTGTTGGATAGTTTAGACCATATATTAAGTATACCCAAAGGAAATAACATTGAATGAGCTTGCCAATGAACCATTTGAAAATAGAAGAGAGAGAGAGAGAGAGAGAGAGAGAGAGAGAGAGAGAGAGAGAGAGAGAGAGAGAGAGAGAGAGAGAGAGAGAGAGAGAGAGAGAGAGTGTGTGTGTGATCAGTTTTTCCATAGTTCAAGTCATGATGAGGAAGGTGGTGAATATAGGTACAATATGCTAGTTCATTAAGTGAACGTTAACCAGAAAATCCACGTAGATCAATCAATATACAAGGATAGGTATAGTTTAGCGTATGAAGGCTCTAGACAACATATAGAGAAAAGTTAGTATGTCATTTCAGTTACGAGAATGATACATTAACTTGATGAATTCAGGAGATGCCATGTGACATTTTTATGCTTCAAATAGAGGAAAAACAGTGCATTAGTTATTCCATTGCACAGCACTATGGTCTTATATACGAAACGATATTCTACACCTGGAACTGTCAATAATTCCTATTTTTGGACAGAATTTATACATAAACTTTTATAAGTAATTCCAGATTGTGGTTGTTTAAACAATTATCCCCTGTCGTGTAAGGTAGAATTTTTTATTGAGGGAATTTTGGTTCATTTGGCAATTGAAGAAAATTGCAGAGTTATAACTGAAGGAATTTGGGAGCTCGTGTTAATGGTGGATTACCAGAAGCCAGTCATTAGATTATTGTAGAATTAGGAGGTAAATTTTTCCATTGGGTAAGATATGCTTTTGGTCGTAATATTTGTCCTAACTTTTTAATACCACCACTATTTATTTAATGCATTAGTGTTGTATATCTTCTATATTTCAGGATTTTCCTTATTTCCTTTCCTCACGAGGCTATTTTTCCTTGTTAGAGCGTTAGGGCTTATAGCATCTTGATTTTCCAACTAGGATTGTAGCTTAGGTAATAATAATAATAACAATAATAATAATAATAATAACAATAATAATGATAATAATAATGATAATAATAATGTTAATATGAGTGTTAATATTACTGATAATAATAATAATAATAATAATAATAATAATAATAATAATAATAATAATAATAATAATAATAATAATGTTTTAGTAAAATTATAGTCTTTATATTAAAGTGCAAAATAAAATATTTGAATAAGATCGACATATCTGTACAATAATTAACATCTTTTATTTATTTTTCAGATTTGAATCGAGAGAAGGAAATTAATTATTGTCTCGTCCTACTGAGATCAAGATGAAGATCAGCAACGAATAATCTGAGATTTATTACAGGAATAAAAAGGATTTCAAAAGGAGGACTGAACTCTCAACTTCAAGAGGCCAATCTATTGTCAAACTTTCCTGGAGTTGAAATACTTTGATGAGAAATATCAACGTGTATCTTGAAATGTTCAATTGAACAAAGTTATTGAGATTTTAGGGAGTTATATGTTTGATAGTGAGTCTATTTATATCCTAGGTTCATTGGCAACCACTAAATGAAGTTAAATAAAAAGGAGTAAAGTTGCAGTAAATAACTAACGTAATTTTTTACAGTAACGATAGTAATAAATTATTTTAAGTTTATCATAGTTTCTTTAATTGTGGAGGTCATGAATTTAATTATCACAGTAATTAATCTTTATTCAGTGTAGCAAATATTTTATTGCCATGATTCTAAAGTCAGTGCATATAAAGTTAATTCTAGTCTTTAATTCTTTGTAAAGACAGTGCATATTAACCTAATTGTAGTCTACAATTCTTTACAAAGTCAGTGCATATAAAGTCAATTTTAGTCTAATTCATTATAAAGTCAGTGCATATGTAGCTAAATTTAGTCTTTAATTCTTTATAAAATCAGTGAATATAAAGCTAATTTTAGTCTTTAATTCTTTACAAAGACAGTGCATATAAACATAATTTCAGTCTTTAACTCATTACAGTGTCAGTGCATATAATGCTAATTCTAGTCTTTAATGCTTTGCATTTTTTCGTTAAAAAATACATGTGATACCATCTTTATTCTAATGAATTCTAAATGCCCAAAATTTAACTTGAAAATTGGATACAGATTAGCATTCATTTGACTTTCTGATTGAATTTAATTGTAATTTCCTAGTTGCTATTTGATATTAAGGAAACACTATCATTTGTTTAGCTGGAATTATTTCGGATTTGGTTTTATATTGTATTTTTTTTTCTTTTGAAAAAGGAGGAAATTAGATATTAACAGCCGATTAAGGTAAATAAGGAAGGCATTCTTCCTTAGAAATTTGCTGTCCATGTTCTCAGTTCTCATTAACTAGATGTTGAATCAAATGTCATTTTCCTCTGGACCTTTTAAAATTTCTAGATCATAACATTTCTAGAATTGTGTAAACTACTGTAAACAAGTTATCTAAATGTGCAGCTGAAGTGAAATTAAACTATCATTTTAGGAACTGATTTCAAATCAATTCTACATTTTATATGTTAAAATACTTTAATTTCATGTGAATATAACCTAGAATCATTTATTTCAACTAAATACCTTTCCTCCTTTGTCTATGTATATCATTTCATCTCTGCCTTTCAAGACTGTCCTCTAAATAGTAGAAACAGTTATTGAATTTTCTTTAACACAATGTTGAATTTAGGTATATGTTCTCTTAAAAGGTATAGCTGATGATGTTAAAATAAAAGTAATTGGACAAGAAAAGTCTAGCTCCATAATTAGCAACATTTTTCCCGTTCTGTCCAGTCACTTTTCTTTGGGGCTGGTAAAAAATAGCTAATCATAAAGTTCTCTTAAAATGTATAAGCTGATGTTCTTAAAATAGAAGCTATTGGACAGGAAAGTCTGGCTCCATAATTAGCGACTTTTTGCCTGTGTTATCCAGTCACTTTTTCTTAGAGTTTGGTAAAAAAATAGCTTATCATAATGTTGTCTTAAAATGTATAAGCTGATGTTCTTAAGATAGAAGTTATTGGACAAGAAAAGTTTGGCTCCATAATGAGCCACATCTTGCCAGTGCTGTCCAGTCACTTTTTCTTTGGGGTTGGTAAAAATAGCTTATCAGAATGTCCTCTTAAAAAGATAGAAGCTGATGTTCTTAAAATAGAAGTAATTGGATAAGAAAAGTCTAGCTCCATAATTAGCAACATTTTTCCAGTTTGTCCTGTCACTTTCTCTTTGGGGCTGGTAAATAATAGCTTATTATGTTCTCTTAAAAAGGTATAAGCTGATATTCTTAAGACAGAGGCTATTGGACAAGAAAAGTTTGGCTCCATAATGAGCCACATCTTGCCAGTGCTGTCCAGTCACTTTTTGTTTTGGGGGTTAGTGAAGAATAGCTTATCACATTCTAACAATCAACGCGTGTATAAGTAATGGTATTATGAATATACTAGAGAGATAAAAAAAGGTAGTGATTTTAGGCTTTCATGTTTCAAAATAACTCATATTTACTTCCCTCTTGCAATAATGACATATTCTGCTAACTGAAAATTTCATATAAATCCTTTGCAAGAATTATTTTTCCTATATTTCAGTTATAGGGAAGACAAGATTTTTTATTTATCTATTGAATAGGTTTACATTTTGAGGTATCAACTATTCCATTTTCTTGTGTAACGGAAAGCAGGGAAAGTCTTGAATAGTTTTGAATATCTGTGAAGGGAATCAGCTTATTTAAAGTCTCGAAGTATTGCTAAACCTCGGAAGGCCAATTTAATCTCTCTCTCTCTCTCTCTCTCTCTCTCTCTCTCTCTCTCTCTCTCTCTCTCTCTCTCTCTCTCTCTTCCTTCCTTGAATCAAGGTTATATCCACAATAAAAATCATAACTATTTCAAAATACACTTTGATTATTTAGAAAAAAAACTTTCCCAAGGTGTTTTAAACTTTAATATCCAAACTTCACATCAATTATGTTTTAGTAATTCTAGTTAATTTTATCATTTTCCCGAAATATCAATTATTTTGATAACGTTTAACATTTCAAATGCTTGTTTACTGTAGCAGAGTTTATTTTTTTTCAATCCAATGATTGGACATTTGTGTTTCAAAACATTAGAATGACAAAATTGTTATTAAAAGGAAATCTATTGCCGACTGGTTTTAAGCATTGTATATTCTTTGTACTAATGATGCTATTAACTGCTTCTTGATTTTGTCTAGACACTAGCATATGTAGTTAGTAACAGTTTTAGTTTAGGGTATTTTACATATGAATTTTGTATCAAAAGGCTTTAATGGAAAGCAGAGTCATTAAATTGGGGTTTCAGGGTACCATTAACTTTTCTATGATAGTCTTAAGACAAGGAAACCATTATTGCAGTAGTTTTAAAACATCATTTATGATACATTTCTTAAAGTGGATGTTCTAAGAGGGACTTTAATTTAAGACTTAGATTATTCCTGGAAGGCTTAAAGGGGTATTTACTATTAATGAAAGGGTTGAGATTGGGATTTAGCAAATAAAATGCCTACGAGACATTTGGCTCTTGGTCTGTAGACTAAACTTAAGGGATATAGGGAGGGAGAATTTGTACCTAAGGTACTGCTTCGGAGGGGAAAATTAATTACATCATTATTAATTATTTATAAGGGGAGGAATAATTAATTATCAGGAAGCTCAGAGAGAAAAATTAAGGGTTTGTTAAAACAATTGTGTAAATGCACGCGAGGTTCATTTTAACTCGGCAATTTGAAGGACTGTTTTGAAGGTTGGTTACTATCAAAATTATAAAATTTTCATGTATTACAGGGTAATGTTGAGGTTGAAATTTTCAATTATGATACAAATATAGATTAAATTTTATCTCTAAGTCTTATCTAAAGAAGTTTTACGGGTAAAATTGATTTACAAAACTGATAAAAATAACTTCATAAAAATTTCATGTAAATTTAAAATGGTAGAAAATCAGTCATCCAATGCTTAAAACCAGTTTTTTTTTTTATATATACTATGAATACTGTTTTTTGTCATTTGCAATTTTATATACAATTATTAATCATTAAAACTTGACAGTGTAGTGAGATGCTTGTATAACTCACATCTGTACATTAGTTAGAATGATTATTTCAATTATATTGTTTTAAATAATGAGTTACTCAATAAGGTTAACTGCATAAGAATAATTGGTATTGACGACAATACTTGAATGTATAAGAGTGAAAAAGACATATACGAGTAATAATGCTTTAACTACATTAATTTAATTAAGTAAAGGTATACGTTCCAGCATTTGGACTTCACCAGTTAGTAAAATGGGAACTATTAACAACTTTTGTCATATCCTAAGTTCTCCATAGTCAGAGAGCTATAAAATGTATATTCATGATATTGAATAAAAGATATTTGATTGAATTGCTAATTATAATAAAATTCTTCATTCATTACGGAAATAAAACTTCTTAAGTTGTTCAATCCTGGAGTTTATCCACCAGGCGATGTCTAATTATCCCCCATGAGAAATGGTAAAGTCATAAGGTTTTGCTCATTTCAAAATTTGAAATAGATAAGTAAGACGATTCTTATGAGAGCTCGACTCTGAAAAAAACTTCTGCTCAGTAAACTATTCCTAGAAATGCCTCGTGACCTATACAGGCAGGCAAAGTCTCATCTTTGCCATTAGTGTCAATATCACTGACAATGTGGGCCTGTGCAAATTAGGGTTTTTAGAATGGAGTTTACTGAGCAAAGGTTGTTCCAAGAGTCGATATGTCTCATATAATAGTCCTACATATCTATCTCAGTTTTGAGAAATTAATAAGATATTAGGCTATACCATTTCTTATGGAAGATATAAAGAAATTACCTCCCGTGGTTAAACCCCAGGATTGCATTACCTAAGACCTTTTCACTTCCGCTATGGATGAATACATTGATTATAAATAGCTATTCAAAATATCTTGTATTCAATATCATGAATATACCTTTTACAACTCTTGTCTATGAAGGACTTAGGATATGACAAAAGTCGTCCCTAGCTCATATATTACTAATCCCCTAAGTCTAAATGCTGTGCAGTCTACCTTTACATGTTTAATATATGTAGTTATTAGTACTGGTATATTTCTCTTATCATAAATTATCATTTAGGATCTTTGCTCTTGTGTATGAAGTATTGTCGTTCATACCAATTTCTCTTATGGAGTTAACCTTGTAACTCCTATTATTTGAAATAAAATAGAGATATTCATATTAACTAAAGCTAATATCTTCATTGCTTCGTTTTATGTTTGAATTTTGTTTTTTAATGTGTTATGAAATGTTGAATTTCAAGATTCTTATTCAAACTGTAACATCATAAGAATTCAGAAATAAAATGCATATAAAAGGTATTACATTATTTTATTTAGTTTCCCTGGTATAAAAGAAAACCTGAAATGGAAATAAAGAACACGAAAATAAAGAAAACGAGAATTTAAAAAAAAATAAAAATTTAATGACATGAAGTATTCTCCCTACATTAAGCCTCATATGGCAGAGTGTTCTCCCTAAACGCCCCCCTACCCCTTCAAACACCAGAAAATGCCTTATTCCCCACGAAAAATGGTCCAAAAGGCTCATGAAATAGTCCTCTCTCCTAACTAGCCACTTGTCCATTTGGACTGTCATTGAACCCCCACATACAGAGTTCGTTCACCCCCAAACTGGGGTATGAGAGCAGCAGTGCCAGTGTTCTATGATATATAGTACAAAGTCAAGATGGCCGAGCTGTGTCTCAGTAATTCATTTTGGACCAAAGTCCACTTCTTAATCCAGCGGTCTGTCTGTAAAGCAGGTTTATTCCTGACAGCTAAAGTCATGGTGATAATGGCTTTGTTATTTCCATTAATTAATATTCTTCAAAAGCCTCATTTTCAGTCTTAAATGTATTGAATAAAGATTTAGGTAAAAACTATACTAAAGTATGTAGTTAAAATTTCCAACTAATATCTGGATGAAGAAAAACTTAGAAATTCGTAAAATCTTTTATTGTAGAAGATTAAATGCCAAACGTGAAACAGGTTTCGGTTATCAGTTAAGTTACTTAATTGAAATAAAAACACTAACAAGTCAATGACATATAACAAATTCATGAAACCTCATTTTCTGAAAGCTTTAAACACCCTAGATTCAAAGAAAACTTAACGTTTGTCAAGCATTAAGCTCACGATTCGACAAAGAGAGACTTATAGGCGAGTCACCCTTCATCAAATATGATGCCTGTATGGCAAAACATTCCGTTTTCTTTGATTCTGTCCAGTGTCCATTTTCTTTGTATGGACACCTGTTGGGGTGTCTGAAGCAATCATTAGAGGTTTACATATTTCATGATTGTGTAAGTAAGTAGTGCTTTATCTATTAGATATAAAATTATTAATAAAAAAAGAAGGAAAAGGAAAGCCCACCAAGGCCATCCCCTGTCCCACCTAGCAACAATAAACTTAATGCAACTTTTTTTTTCTTAGAAAACAATGTTACTAGGCCCTTGAATGCTTTCCTTTCCTTCTTTTTTTTCTTTTTTTTTATTGATAATTTTACATACAATGATATCTGGATTGTGATTTAATGACTTCAGGAATCGTTTAAGTTCTCCTGAAGTTAAATGGTAAAACATTTATATCATAATTTACATTACAATAAGACAGATTCCAGCGATTATGGAGTTACGTTAATTCTTGAATGAAACAAACTATAAACTAAGACACGAAAAAATAGTTAATGATTATAAAATAGAAAACAAACAACTTAAAGAAGTAAAATAGTCATTTTCAAGCCTTTTTGTGCAATTTCAGAGCGAGCCATTACTACAGACACCCGAAGCTCAGTCAAAAGCAGACAAGATTCACAAATGCCAAAGTTGCCTCCCTGTCTCGAGACATTTTATACACATGATTGAGTTGGGTAAAAGAGAAGAGCCGTGCAAGACTACTGCCCTGACCATCCTTGCTACTCCTCCCAGCAGACAGTCAGATCGGACCGAAGTACACATTCATCTTACACGTGGACACCTGAATCACTTTAGCTGTGTAATAAAGTTTTCGAATACAACCCTTGAAAAGGCTAAGCTGAGAAGAGAGTTTAACCTGAAACACTCATTTAAGCTGACTATATCTTTCTAAACAAAACAATTTAGATTTTCTATATCCATGACTGAATAGAAATAACCTTGTGAAAATGGCTTTCCTTTTGGCAAGCTGACAGTGTTATGAAATATATGAATCTAATTGAACATTTACTTACAGTTTAATGTAAATTAGGTTTTAATTTCAAGTTTACATAATTCATAATAACAAAAATAAGCCTACAACCAATAGGCCTACCCTTAATATATACAAGACTCCTAGAGTTTTCATTATGTCCTCTACAACTCTAGAACTAGATAAAGTCAGCCCACTAGATACTTTTCAACTTTCAATCCCTTAAGATACTATCAGTTTATAACTATAATACATTCCTTGGCTCGTAATCTCTTACTTTACAATCCTCAGCCTATACTATACCCAGCTTTTGATACTTCACTACAGCATACTATCCTCAACTTATTAGTCCTGTATATACTATAAAGATCTTATAAATATTCATAATACCTTGCTATCCTATCCCCTGCTCATAATGCCTTACTAAGCCATCCTCAGCCTATAGTATGAGAGGTTTTAATTTGTATGTAATTTAGGCAGGTCCTGTGTAATAATTTATAACTACAAGTTACTGCAAAAAAACTAGTTATGATCAAGCTATTTTTAGTAATTAATATGATTTGATATTTTCGGATTCTTTATCCTCAACAGACATTAGATTAAATCTTCTTCTAAGTTACTAAATGGGATAAACTAGTTATAATAGAGCTATTTTTAGTAATCAAAATATTTTGATATTTTCGGAATTTTTATCCTCAAGAGACATTAGATTAAACCTTTTTCTAAGTTACTAAATGGGATAAACTATTTATAATAGAGCTATCTTTAATAATTATAATATTTTGATATTTTCGGATTTTTTACCCTCAAGAGACATTAGATTAAACTTTTTTCTAAGTTACTAAAGGGGATAAACTAGTTATAATAGAGCTATTTTTAGTAATTAAAATTATTTTTGATACTTTCTGGATTTTTCTCCTCAACAGACATTAGATTAACTAATTTCTAAAGTTACTAGATTAAGCTCAGACGCAAGATACAGACAAACAGACGGAGATTATGTACGGGTGCTATACAATTCTCTACTGAAAAAGAGTTAAATATGAAAAAATACTGAAAATCAAATAGAATTTTAACTGTACAAAACATGAACGTTTCTGATCTCAAAAATAACTTTCAAAGTAAAGTAGACGACATTACTAATTAGGGCAAATATGTATTTAACTTTCGATACATAGCAGTTAAAATTACTAATTAAGGCAAATATATCTTTAGACTATCAAATGATTAGTTATCTTTAACTTCCAGAAGTTCCCCAACACTGCCATTTAATAATGATAAAATCATTAAGCGTTTTAATTCAGAATTAAAAATAGAAAAGTTTTCGTTATAGAGATACACAAGACCAGCAATGATAACTTCTATACAAGCTAATAAATGTCAAAGCATCAAACTCAAATCTCTTTGAAAAATAAGATAAATTTAATTCTTGTATCATTTCTTTCTTCATGACTTTATGATGACTGAGATGTTTTTCTAAGATATTTTAGCAAATCAAAGAATTAATAAATTCTAAAATCGAGAAAAGAATTGGCCCTTATAAAAAATGTTTTATATAAATTCATATACAAACCTAGACTTTTTAAGTTAAAAGAATAGACATCTCTGAAAATTTATATTGTTTATACTTATGCTACATTTCCAAGTTATTTTTTTACTCTTATAGGCTTACAAGATTCTAACACTTGCGCTACTTCAAAAACTTTGAATAGAAAATATTTCTTATGCTCAAGTTACTGATGCTGAAGATTTTAATTCTTGGAATTTTTTTTTTTTTAATTCGTGATGAAAAAACTTTTATTTTTAAGAAACGAGTTTGAATCTTGCTAATGGGCTGACTATCTGGCTGTTGTATTTCCTATATTTCTAGAGAAATTTTATCTCCTTTTTACGTGGTCCAATCAAATTTCTTCAAAAGCTACACTATATGAATTATAATGTAAAAGCTAACCTAATTCTACATTAGAACCTGCAAAGCTAATTTATACCATTTACACAAATAAGCTGTATCTAACAACTATTCAGTCTGACTTCTTAAAGGAAACACTGACAAGAAACTGACTTCCCTCGTCCACCTTGGGACATAAATTAACAAGAAATAGTAAAAAAAGAATGATCAATCTCAAACCAGTCACACAATACCAACACAAAAATCCCCTATTCCTTGCAGTGGAATTTGTAACTTTCATCACACAAAGTCTCAATATTCAATATTTGCAAAGTCTCATATCAAATTAGATATTGATACCAAGGATCAAAATGGAATTTAATCCTTTTTCTACACAGATACTCATGTGCAAGGAATATTCTTCTAAGCGGATAAAAATAGCTTAAAAACAAAGCTTGATACTAGTAAGGTATCCTTTTTTGATAGGGAATCTTACGATTAATGTTTTCAAGAGAGTGATTGGATTAAATTTGGGAATATAATTCGGTGCAAGGACCTGTGAGGTCATTTTGAAATTAAGTGAAACATGGGGAAAACCGTGCAAATGAATATTGAAGTAAATGACAGGCGAGAGAGAGAGAGAGAGAGAGAGAGAGAGAGAGAGAGAGAGAGAGAGAGAGAGAGAGAGAGAGAGAGAGAGTGTTTGTGTGTGTGTGTTTGGGTCGGGCGAGGTGATTTCTAATCAACTTACAATCGACTCAGTTTTAATCTAGTGAAGAGAGAAAGAGAGAGAGAGAGAGAGAGAGAGAGAGAGAGAGAGAGAGAGAGAGAGAGAGAGAGAGAGAGAGAGAGAGAGTGTGCGCGTTTGGGTCGGGTGAGGTGATTTCAAATCAACTTACAAGAGACCGAGTTTTAATCTAGTGAAAAGAGAGAGAGAGAGAGAGAGAGAGAGGAGAGAGAGAGAGAGAGAGAGAGAGAGAGAGAGAGAGAGAGAGAGAGAGAGAGAGAGAGAGAGGGGATGCATGTGTTACTCAATTTCACTACCCCTTGGAACAAAACAGTAAGACTGAGGTAGCTGGGTTGCCCAATATCCAATTGCCCATATTCTATATTAATTCATTTTACAGCCTCATCATTATTTCAAAGCTAATCTTATGATTCTCAATTTGATACTCAAATTCCTCTAACACGAATGAACTCTGAAAATCCCTTAAGGGCAAAAATCTTGACCACTTTTCATGTCAAATGGTTTGTTGTCTGAAATAATTGCTTTCTTTGTTCATGGAGACATTAGAATATTAAGAAACATCAAAAAGACAAAACCTTTAAAAGTTAAGTGGAATATTTTAGATTGTACCTTCTTTCAGTCTGACAACTGTTAACATTTTCATTTCCTTAGGTGCGTAAGAGACAACCATAAATATTTCCCTTGATTTTTCATAAAATATTTATACTAAATAGTTTGTAGGGGTTGATATTACTTTTGATAAATATCCAACACATGACTAGTCATAGCTTACTCTGGTTTTAAATAGAATTAATTGATTTTCATGATGGCAATTAACTAGAGAATTATAAAAAAAACTGGCTTGAGAAAAAGCTATCACTGCAAGAGCCATACTAAATAGTTTGTAGGGGATGATATTAATTTTGGGGATTATGCAATACAAGACTAGTCAAAGCTTACTCTAGTTTCAAATAGAATTAATTGATTTTTCATGATGTCAATTAGCAAGAGAATTATAAGAAAAACTTGCTTGAAAAAAAAGCCATTACTGCAAAAGCCCCTTTCTGGCCAAAAGGTCTGGCAATCATACAAACGAACGAACGAAAAGCTACACAAAATATCAGGTGTGAATCTAACCCTGATCTAGTGATAATCTGATAAACTTAGTTTTTAGACATTGTCCAGATATTTAACCATAGAAATAGTTAAGAGATTAACAGAGGAGTAAAGGGAAATATGAATTATCTATATCTAGGGTATTGACGAACTTTTGAATACAATATTATTGTGAACTTTGTACGTTTAGAATATATAATACGACTTTTACGATATTATGAATTTTTCTCAAGGAAGGATACTGTTTAAAGACAAGAATATTTCTGCACATCAGTATTGCATTACCAAATTTAAACTACCTAGAAATCAATGCATCTTTAAAACAGCTTTTAAAATGGAACTTTTATGCCTTGATATATCCAAGGAAACTCAAAATAAAAACTAAAATCAAGGACACATCACACTTAGAACTCACACACACACACACACACACACACATCTGGACAGCATTAACGTTAACTACAAAGATATTCGAAAACTTATTACACAATTTCTGTAAAACTGATTCTAGTGTTATTTATCCCTCCTTTATGTCAAGGGCACAAACGCCACGAGACAAGAAACAAGCTGGAGTTTATGAACCGAGCTGTGCACCTTTTCAGAGAGCCCAAGTGTCTCACCATAATAAAAAGTTCTGAAATGCAAGACTTGAAAATGACACCCTGAACAAATTCCTTTAAATACTTACGTTATGTAACCTGCAAATATCATTATTCTTTAATATTCTAATGTACTTGAACCACTGATTACACATTAACCTCTAAAAGATCATAAACATGTCTGGAGCACATTGAATCACAATCCTTTCACATTAAATAGATATTCCACTACTTACATTACACAGTTCATATCAAATTTGATATTATGTCATTGATACAAGTGCATACATCTTTGATAGAAAATCAGAATTATGAACCAAAACCTGTACATTTGACATTATAACCTTCTACAATGTAAGACT
The DNA here is from genome assembly GCF_036898095.1 of Palaemon carinicauda. NCBI lineage: Eukaryota > Metazoa > Arthropoda > Malacostraca > Decapoda > Palaemonidae > Palaemon > Palaemon carinicauda. The sequence goes on along the minus strand of NC_090741.1, from coordinate 54,103,056 downwards.
CTTAAATATTCTGAAATACTGATAAACTAATACAAACTTGAAAAATTTGAGGCTCTTGAGAAAATTAATAATGACATGACACAGAAATTATTTTTCATGACTTTAGCTGTCAGGATAAAACCTAATTTGACAAGACAGCTGGATAAATAAGCAGACTGAAATCCAACATGTTTACCAATACAAGTTGCCGGCCTTTGACAAGTACAATATACTCAAGTAAACACATTGAGCTACAGCTCTCAAGACACCAGTAAAAGAATGAACGAATTCTGTACATGGGGAAAACAATAACAGTCTAAATGAATAAGTGGTTACTCTAGTTAAGATCAGGATCTACCTCATGGACCCTTTAGCCCATTTTATGGTGAGGAATAAATTGGCAAAAGCTGATGCTCAAAGAGGAGGGGGGCAGGAGACTCATCAGCCATATGAGGCGAGAATCTTTGTATTGTTTTAATAACATTTCCAAATTTGGGATGAGGAAGGATCAAGGATGGGGAGTGGGAGATCTGAAATTGGAGGTGAGCATCAGGTCAAATTAAAAGAGAACTGCAGAATTTAACCTTATTGGAAAATGTATACAAAATCTAGATTTACTTTTATCAATTAGCTTGTTATTCTTCAAAGTTTTACCTTACTGGAAAATGTATACAAAATCTCGATTTACTTTTATCAATTAGCTTTTTATTCTTCAAAGTTTTACCTTACTGGAAAATGTATACAAAATCTAGATTTACTTTTATCAATTAGCTTGTTATTCTTCAAAGTTTTACCTTACTGGAAAATGTATACAAAATCTCGATTTACTTATATCAATTAGTATGTTATTCTTCAAGGTATGCTCATGTAGCTCGAGAGAGAGAGAGAGAGAGAGAGAGAGAGAGAGAGAGAGAGAGAGAGAGAGAGAGAGAGAGAGAGAGAGAGAATTGTTATATAAATTAAAGTAACTGAAACTAATGGAGCTTCCCTAAAATAGAGTGGCCATTAAGAAACATCGTTTATATCCAATCGGTTTTAGACCTAACAAAAACAATCCCATTTATCTACACAAATACATGATTCCACATTTTTCTTCCTCCCTTTACTTAAAACACTTTTATTTACCTAGGAAAACATTTTTCATCCAACTTCCCAACTTACTGCTTAAGTTCATTTTTTTTTTTTATGATCAGCTGCTTATTAAGGTCGTCCTCTATAACTCATAATAACGATCCTTTCTAACATCAGTCAACTGTCTAACCATTTAGATTCTTTAATTCCAAACAACAAGCATTTTGTTCATGATTTAAAAAACGCCCAAAGCTTCATTGAACTGGACTCTAGTTCAATTCACCAATATCTCATGACATGTTTACTCCTCTTGTATTAACATATAGAGATACATATTACATTCATTATCCAATATACCGCAGCTTAAGCTTTCATTCACCAACATTCTCTTACACTGTCAATTATCCATAGTTCATGATATAATTAGGATTGAGTTATACCTAAGGATTTTTGCTATAAAAACCAGCGTTGGGGCCTATAAGGCTATTCTGTGCTCAACTGGAAATGGGATAAACCCTGCAGTTACACTATAGGAAGAGATAAGAGATTCTGAAGAAAATTGGAAGAAGAAGAAAGTGGGAAGGGATTTGGAGTAAAAGGCTATGAGGCGAATACAGCTAGGGATTTAAAGTAGAAGGTTATAAATTGAGTGCAGGTAGGGATTTAAAGTAAAAGGCTATAAGGTGAGTGCAGGTAGGGATTTAAAGTAAAAGGCTATAAGGTGAGTGCAGCTAGGGATATAAAGTAGAAGGCTATAAGTTGAGTGCAGGTAGGGATTTAAAGTAGAAGGCTATAAATTGAGTGCAGCTAGGGATTTAAAGCAGAAGGCTATAAGGTGAGTACAGCTAGGGATTTAAAGTAGAAGGCTATACGGTGAGTGCAGCTAGGGATTTAAATCATAAGGCTATAAGGTGAGTGCAGCTAGGGATTTAAAGTGGAAGGCTATGAGGCAAATACAGCTAGGGATTTAAATTAGAAGGCTATAAGGTGAGTGCAGCTAGGGATTTAAAGCAGAAGGCTATAAGGTGAGTACAGCTAGGGATTTAAATCATAAGGCTATAAGGTGAGTACAGCTAGGGATTTAAAGTAGAAGGCTATAAGGTGAGTGCAGCTAGGGATTTAAAGTAGAAGGCTATAAGGTGAGTCCAGCTGGGGATTTAAAGTTGAAGGCTATAAGGTGAGTACAGCTAGGGATTTAAAGTTGAAGGCTATAAGGTGAGTACAGCTAGGGATTTAAAGTAGAAGGCTATAAGGTGAGTACAGCTAGGGATTTAAAGTTGAAGGTTATAAGGTGAGTACAGCTAGGGATTTAAAGTAGAAGGCTATAAGGTGAGTACAGCTAGGGATTTAAAGTTGAAGGCTATAAGGTGAGTACAGCTAGGGATTTAAAGTTGAAGGCTATAAGGTGAGTACAGCTAGGGATTTAAAGTAGAAGGCTATAAGGTGAGTACAGCTAGGGATTTAAAGTTGAAGGCTATAAGGTGAGTACGGCTAGGGATTTAAAGTAGAAGGCTATAAGGTGAGTACAGCTAGGGATTTAAAGTAGAAGGCTATAAGGTGAGTACGGCTAGGGATTTAAAGTAGAAGGCTATAAGGAGAGTGTAGCTAGGGATTCAAAGTAGGAGGCTATAAGGTGAGTACAGCTAGGGACTCAAAGTAGAAGGCTACAAGGTGAGTGCAGCTAGGAATTCAAAGTAGAAGGCTATAAGGTGAGTACAGCTAGGAATTTTAAGTAGAAGGCTATAAGGGGAGTGAAGCTAGGGATTTAAAGTAGAAGGCTTTAAGATGAGTGCAGCTAGGGATTTAAAGTAGAAGGCTATAAGGTGAGTACAGCTAGAGATTCAAAGTAGAAAGCTATAAGGTGAGTACAGCTAGGGACTCAAAGTAGAAGGCTATAAGGTGAGTACAGCTAGGAATTTTAAGTAGAAGGCTATAAGGTGAGTACAGCTAGGAATTTTAAGTAGAAGGCTATAAGGGGAGTGAAGCTAGGGATTTAAAGTAGAAGGCTTTAAGATGAGTGCAGCTAGGGATTTAAAGTAGAAGGCTATAAGGTGAGTACAGCTAGGGACTCAAAGTAGAAGGCTATAAGGTGAGTACAGCTAGGAATTTTAAGTAGAAGGCTATAAGGGGAGTGAAGCTAGGGATTTAAAGTAGAAGGCTTTAAGATGAGTGCAGCTAGAGATTTAAAGTAGAAGGCTATAAGGTGAGTACAGCTAGGAATTTTAAGTAGAAGGCTATAAGGGGAGTGAAGCTAGGGATTTAAAGTAGAAGGCTATAAGGTGAGTACAGCTAGGAATTTTAAGTAGAAGGCTATAAGGGGAGTGAAGCTAGGGATTTAAAGTAGAAGGCTATAAGGTGAGTGCAGCTAGGGATTTAAAGTAGAAGGCTATAAGGTGAGTACAGCTAGGGACTCAAAGTAGAAGGCTATAAGGTGAGTACAGCTAGGGACTCAAAGTAGAAGGCTACAAGGTGAGTAAAGCTAGGGATTCAAAGTAGAAGGCTATAAGGTGAGTACAGCTAGGAATTTTAAGTAGAAGGCTATAAGGGGAGTGAAGCTAGGGATTTAAAGTAGAAGGCTATAAGGGGAGTGAAGCTAGGGATTTAAAGTAGAAGGCTATAAGGTGAGTGCAGCTAGGGATTTAAAATAAAAGGCTTTAAGGTGAGTGCAGCCAGGGATTTAAAGTAGAAGGCTATGAAGAGAATACAGCTAGGGATTTAAAGTAGAAGGCTATGAAGAGAATACAGCTAGGGATTCAAAGTAGAAGGCTATAAGGTGAGTGCAGCTAGGGATTTAAAATAAAAGGCTATAAGGTGAGTGCAGCCAGGGATTTAAAGTAGAAGGCTATAAGGGGAGTGCAGCTAGGGATTTAAAGTAGCTATGAAGAGAATACAGCTAGGGATTCAAAGTAGAAGGCTATAAGGGGAGTGCAGCTAGGGATTTAAAGTAGAAGGCTATAAGGGGAGTGCTGCTAGGGATTTAAAATAAAAGGCTATTAGGTGAGTGCAGCTAGGGATATAAAGTAGAAGGCTATAAGGGGAGTGCAGCTAGGGATTCAAAGTAGAAGGCTATAAGGGGAGTGCAGCTAGGGATTTAAAGTAGAAGGCTATAAGGGGAGTGCAGCTAGGGATTTAAAGTAGAAGGCTATAAGGTGAGTGTAGCTAGGGATTTAAAGTAGAAGGCTATAAGGGGAGTGCAGCTAGGGATTTAAAGTAGAAGGCTATAAGGTGACTGCAGCTAGGGATTTAAATCATAAGGTTATAAGGTGAGTGCAGCTAGGGATATAAAGTAGAAGGCTATAAGGTGAGTGCAGCTAGGGATTTAAAAGTAGAAGGCTATAAGGTGAGTGCAGCTAGGGATTTAAAAGTAGAAGGCTATAAGGTGAGTGCAGCTAGGGGTCAGAAGGAACGCTGCAAAGACCATTAAAAAATGCCTACAGCTTACCACAGGAGGTACACTGATGGCACTAAATCCCTACGGGGATAATATAGCTTATTTTATAACTATCCTTTTAATAATATAAATCCTATGAGCTTTAGTCTCTCAAACCTTAGTTTTATAATCTTGTTCAATGGATGTCCATTGACCTATATTTCATTACTTCAACATATGATCTATCAAGCTTCATGAGAGAGAGAGAGAGAGAGAGAGAGAGAGAGAGAGAGAGAGAGAGAGAGAGAGAGAGAGAGAGAGAGAGAGAGAGTTGTAAAGGAATACTAAATGTCAAAAGGAGAATGATTTGAGGCATAATTTGACTGATAAATAAAAATTATTTAAACTTTAAAGAATATGAAATACAAATTACCATACCATTCTTTAACCTTAACATATAACTTAATATGAATATCAAAAGGAAGATTCTATTTTGTTTTCATCTTAAGAAAACATAAAATTGTAAAAGGGAAAACATTATTTTTTAGTAAAAGGAAAACAAAAGTTAATTATAGCACTTGGGTTTTCCTTAGCAACATATAAGAAATTTACAGACTATTATGCTTTTAATATTTTCTTATTTAAGAACCTTAGGTGGATGAAGCAAATCTCTTGACAGTTTTGTGATAGTTTTACAAATAGTATAGAAGAAAATCTAAAGGTGCTACATGTGGGTAACATACCTTGAATTTCATTGATACAAAAGGTCTCTTTTAAATATCCCGAAAAAATAAGCTATTAGAAATATACATAAATCTTAGCTCCAACAACTACTAAAAGGAATTTGCTAATTATATATTGATTCAAAGAACATTACCAGATAACTCTGGCGCCTAAAGATTGACAAAAAAGATTGACAAGAAAACTGGAACCTAAAGATTGGAAAGAAAACTGGAACCTAAAGATTAAAAAAAACTGAATCCTAAAGACTGAAAAAAAACTAGAACCTAAAGATTGACAAAAAAAAAAAAAACTGGAACCTAAAGATTAAAAAAAAAACTGAATCCTAAAGATTGACAAAAAAAACTAGAACGTAAAGATTGACAAAAAAAAACTGGAACCTAAAGATTAAAAAAAATTGAATCCCAAATATTGACAAAAAAAATAGAACCTAAAGATTGACAAAAAAAACTGAAACCTAAAGATTAAAAAAAAAAAACTGAATCCTAAAGACAGACAAAAAAAAACTAGAACCTAAAGATTGACAAAAAAAAACTGGAACCTAAAGATTAAAAAAAAAAAAAATAATCCTAAAGATAGACAAAAAAAAAACTAGAACCTAAAGATTGACAAAAAAATAACTGGAACCTAAAGATTAAAAAAAAAACTGAATCCTGAAGATTGACAAAAAAACTAGAACCTAAAGATTGACTAAAAAAACTGGAACCTGAAGATTAAAAAAAAAAAAAAAACTGAATCCTAAAGATAGACAAAAAAAAACTAGAACCTAAAGATTGACAAAAAAACTGGAACCTAAAGATTAAAAAAAAAACTGAATCCTAAAGATTGACAAAAAAAAACTAGAACCTAAACATTGACAAAAAAAAAACTGGAACCTAAAGATTAAAAAAATAAAAAACTGAATCCTAAAGATTGACAAAATAAAAACTAGAACCAAAAAAATTGACAAGAAAAACTGGAACCTAAAGATTAAAAAAAAACTGAATCCTAAAGATTGACAAAAAAAAAACTAGAACCTAAAGATTGACGAAAAAACTGAAACCTAAAGATTAAAAAAATAAACTGAATCCTAAAGATAGACAAAAAAAGACTAGAACCTAAAGATTGACAAAAAAAAACTGGAACCTAAAGATTAAAAAAAAAAACTGAATCCTAAAGATTGACAAAAAAACTAGAACCTAAAGATTGACAAAAAAACTGAAACCTAAAGATTAAAAAAAAAAAAAAACGGAATCCTAAAGATTGACAAAAAAAAACTAGAACCTAAACATTGACAAAAAACTGAAACCTGAAGATTAAAAAAAAAAAAAAACTGAATCCTAAAGATAGACAAAAAAAAACTAGAACCTAAAGATTGACAAAAAAACTGGAACCTAAAGATTAAAAATAAAAACTGAATCCTAAAGATAGACAAAAAAAAAACTAGAACCTAAAGATTGACAAAAAAAACTGGAACCTAAAGATTAAAAAAAAATGAATCCTAAAGATAGACAAAAAAAAACTAGAACCTAAAGATTGACAAAAAAAAAAAAAAAAAAAAAAAAAACTGGAATCCTAAAGATTAAAAAAAAAACTGAATCCTAAAGATAGACAAAAAAAAACTAGAACCTAAAGATTGACAAAAAAAACTGGAACCTAAAGATTAAAAAAAAATGAATCCTAAAGATTGACAAAAAAAACTAGAACCTAAAGATTGACAAAAAAAAAACCTAAAGAAAAAAAAAAAAAAGAATCTAAAGATAAAAAAAAAACTGACCTAAAGATAGACAAAAAAAACTAGAACCTAAAGATTGACAAAAAAAACTGGAACCTAAAGATTAAAAAAAAAAAACTGAATCCTAAAGGTTGACAAAAAAAACTAGAACCTAAAGATTGACAAAAAAAAGAAAAAAAAACTGGAATCTAAAGATTAAAAAAAAAACTGAATCCTAAAGATTGACAAAAAAAACTAGAACCTAAAGATAGAAAAAAAAACTGGAACCTAAAGATTAAAAAAAAAAAACTGAATCCTAAAGATTGACAAAAAAAACTAGAACCTAAAGATTGACAAAAAAAACTGAATCTAAAGATTAAAAAAAACTGAATCCTAAAGATTGAGAAAAAAAACTAGAACCTAAAGATTGAGAAAAAAAAACTGGAACCTAAAGATTAAAAAAAAAAAACTGAATCCTAAAGATTGACAAAAAAAAAGAACCTAAAGATTACAAAAAAAACTGAATCCTAAAGATTGACAAAAAAACTGAACCTAAAGATTGAGAAAACTGAACCTAAAGATTGATAAGAAAACTAACCTAAAGATTGGCAAGAAAACTGGAACCTAAAGATTGGCAAGAAAAATTGAACCTAAAGATTGACAAGAAAACTGGAGCCTAAAGATTGGCAAGAAAACTGGAACCTAAAGATTGACCAGAAAACTGGAGCCTAAAGATTGGTAAGAAAACTGGAACCTAAAGATGGCAAGAAAACTGGAGCCTAAAGATTGGCAAGAAAAATTGAACCTAAAGATTGACAAGAAAACTGGAGTGTAAAGATTGGCAAGAAAACTGGAACCTAAAGATTGACCAGAAAACTGGAGCGTAAAGATTGGCAAGAAAACTGGAACCTAAAGATTGGCAAGAAAACTGGAGCCTAAAGATTGGCAAGAAAAATTGAACCTAAAGATTGACAGAAAACTGAGTGTAAAGATTGGCAAGAAAACTAGAACCTAAAGATTGACCAGAAAACTGGAGCGTAAAGATTGGCAAGAAAACTGGAACCTAAGATTGGCAAGAAAATGGAACCTAAAGATTGGCAAGAAAAAGGAACCTAAAGATTGACAAATGAAAAATTAGTACCTAAAGATTGACCAGAAAACTGGAGCCTAAAGATTGCAAGAAAACTGGAACCTAAGATTGAAAAAATCTGGAACCTAAAGATTGACCAGAAAACAGGAGTCTAAAGATTGGCAAGAAAACTGGAGCCTAAAGATTGGTAAGAAAACTGGAACCTAAAGATTGGTAAGAAACTAGAGCCTAAAAATTGACAATAAACTAGAACCTAAAGATTGACCAGAAAACTGGAGCCCAAAGATTGGCAAGAAAACTGGAACCTAAAGATTGGTAAGAAAATGGACCCTAAAGATTGGCAAGAAAACTAAAGTGTAAAGATTAACAAGAAAGCTGTAGAAGAAATGAGTAACAAAAACACTCTCTTGAAAACTAGGAGTGATTAAAAAAAAATATTTTCAATATTTAACTTAGCCGGTGATTATATAGCTGCAACTCTGTTGCTCGACAGACAACTCTACGGAAAAACTCGCCAGCGATCGCTACACAGGTTGCGGGTGTGCCCAACAGCGCCATCTGTCGACCAGATACCCAGCTCTCATGTAAACAAAGACTCAATTTTCTCTCTGTCGAGGTGTCGACAAGACGTACTTTACTCGCTGTTGCTAAACTGGAGTTTTTCACATCTAATTGGTGAAGTACTATATTCTAGTTTTGAGCTTTCGCTGTGCAGGGTTTTTCTTCACACAAATCCTTGAACTCTTTTTGATATCGGATTCTTTGTTGATGACTTTTTGATCGTTTTTTGGAATTTCCCTTGACCAATTCAAAATGGCTGACCCTTCACAAGTCCCCTAATTTAGGAAATGCAATGCTAGGGACTGTTCTAGGCGTCTTCCAAAGGCTTCTATCGACCCTCACACTGTTTGTTCCAATTGTCGGGATAAAACCTGTCAATTGGAAGATCGGTGTGAGGAGTGCGTTGGCCTTTCGGAATTCGATTTTATCGAATTTCAAAAGTACACACGTAGGCTAGAGAGAGATAGAGTTAGGAGAAGTTCTTCTCGTTCTATTGATATATCCTCTCCTCATGCCCCACAACCTATTCCTTCCCCTGTAGTGGTTGCTCCTAACCCCCCTCCTGGCACTCAGGAACCATCGATGGCTGATATGATGCGTGCCATCCAGGCTCTGGGTGAGAGAGTTGAGTCCCTTGCTAGTGACCGTAATCATCTCATGGCGGATGTGAAGGAGCTTAAGTGCCAAAGTGCAGTGGGAAGTGCTAAAGTGCCAAGTGATAGTGTTGTGGACAGTGTTGCGCTTGAGGGTTCGTCTGTTCGTGCCTGTCGTCCTCCTACTCCGGGACCTCTTGCAAGCTCCCAAGTCCAGGGGAGAAGCAATGTCGTACGACGCATGGGTTCGAGAGGCTTTAATCAGCGAACAGACGTTCCCTCCGTGGTATCGGGCGTATCTACCCAAGATCGCTCCTACCTAACTAAGACGAGAGAGCCCATTTATACCTCGTCTTCTGAAGGTGTTTCTCGCAAGAAACTTTGGACCAAGGTCTCACGACCGTTAAAACGTAAATCGGTCCCTTCAGCACAAGTCCAACGGCCCGGTTGTAGCCACTGGGTCAGTTCGGACTCGTTGCCGTCGTCCGATGACTGCTCACCGCCTAAGAGAGGCAAAGCGGTACCGCTTCAGACAGTAACACCGTCTGTCGCCGCACCTGCTCCCGTAGACCCTAAGTGGTCTCTACTGCGAGACATGCAGTCTAAACTTACGTCTCTGATGCAGGACTTTCGTGCGGAGAAGGTTGCTGCCGTACCAGCTAGTGCAGTACCTAGCCTACAACCCTCCACGCGATCGGTTGTGCGTCCTGTGGACGCTGAGGTAACCTTCTCACGCACACCAGTTGAGAGAGTTCCTCCACCCATGCGTTCCAGTGTGATCTGCCAGCTGCATGTTGACGTTAAGCGACGCACGGAGGTTGCTGTTGACGTTCTGGATGTTCAACAACCGTCAGAGTTGCTTTGTTTTGACGCGGTGCGTCAACCTCCGCAACCCAGTGTGGTTTCCACTGCGCACCCACATCAGTCTAGACAGTCTGGAGTAGACGCTGTGCGTCCCCGCGCTACCATGGTTGTTGCCAGCTCACAGACAGACTGGGCAGCAGTTCCATGACGTTGCGTCCGGCTCAGTCACGCATGCACCAGTGCGACCGGACTCAGCGAACCAGCCGTTACCCACTCCGTTGCCGTTTCCTCATCAGTTGTCGGATGAGGAACTTTCTGATGATGATGTTGCTGCACATATAGATGAACCACAATCAGAATTGGACGAGCCTAAGTCTACTCAACCCTCTTTGGACTTTAGAAAAGTTTTTGCCATTTTCAAAGAGCTGTTTCCTGACCAGTTTGTTTCTGTGGCTCCTCGTTCTCCACCTTCAGAGTTTGTTTTAGGCATGCCGTCTACCACTCCTGCCTTTACTAGACTCGTCTTCGCATGCTCGTCCAAGAGAGCTTTGCGGGTGATAGGAGAATGGTTGCAGTCCAAGAAGAGTTTAGGGAAGACAGCCTTTGCTTTTCTCTCTTCTAGATCGAGCGTCTGGTATGCCACGGGAGAAGTTCTCGGCTTGGGAGTTCCTGCCTCTGCCCAGGGCGACTACTCAAGTCTTGTAGACTCTCCCCGCCGCCTTGCCATGAGACGCTCAAAGATATGTTGGTCATCATCGGACCTGGACCACCTTTTGAAAGGAATCTTTAGGGCCTTCGAAGTTTTTAACTTCTTAGACTGGTGTCTAGGAGCCCTAAGCAGGAAGATCTCATCGACAGATAAAGAGACTTCCTTGCTCATTATGTCCTGCATGGACAAGGCCGTACGTGATGGGTCTAATGAGCTTGCTGCATCATTTGTGTCCGGAGTCCTAAAAAAGAGAGAAAATCTCTGCTCATTCCTTTCTGCTGGAGTTACACCATGCCAGAGATCTGAGCTTCTCTTTGCTCCTCTTTCCAAGTGCCTTTTTCCAGAAGTCCTGATTAAGGAAATAGCCGCTTCGTTAGTGCAGAAGGACACTCACGATCTTGTTGCGTCCTCAGCTCGCAAAGCTCCCCCTTTGCCTACCTTGTCAGCTAGACCAAGGATGGACACTCCAGCGTCTCGATTTATTCCGCCCTTTCGTGGCAGAGCCTCCAGCAGAGGAGGTGCTCGTGCCGAAGGGAAACGAGGGAAGAAGAAAGGATCCAAGTCCTATAAGGGCAGAGTCTGACTGCCCGCATCTTCAGACAGCAGTGGGAGCCAGACTCAAGAACTTCTGGCAGACCTGGGAGAAGAGAGGCGCAGATGCACAATCTGTGAAGTTGCTCAGAGAGGGGTACAAGATCCCTTTTGTACGGAAACCCCCTCTAGCAACGTCTCCCATCGATCTCTCTCCCAGGTACAGAGAGGAAGACAAGAGACGAGCCTTGAAACGGGAAGTGTCTCTTTTGCTAGAGAAGGGAGCGGTGGTCAAAGTCTCGGACCTTCAATCTCCGGGATTCTACAACCGCCTCTTCTTGGTTTCAAAGAAGACAGGAGGGTGGAGGCCGGTGCTAGACGTCAGTGCTCTGAATGTCTTTGTCACAAAGCAGACGTTCTCCATGGAGACCACAAAGTCAGTCTTAGCAGCGGTCAGAAGGGAAGACTGGATGGTCTCGTTAGACCTAAGGGACGCCTACTTCCACGTCCCCATCCACCCGAACTCCCAACCTTTTCTGAGATTCGTTTTCGAAAAGGTGGTCTACCAGTTTCGGGCCCTGTGCTTTGGCCTAAGCACAGCTCCTCTTGTGTTTACGAGGCTGATGAGGAATGTAGCCAAATTCCTCCATTTATCGGACATCCGAGCCTCCCTTTATTTGGACGACTGGCTTCTCAGAGCCTCTTCCAGTCGTCGCTGTCTGAAGGATCTAAAGTGGACTCTAGATCTGACCAAGGAATTGGGTCTCCTTGTCAATATGGAAAAGTCGCAACTGGTCCCATCCCAAACTATTGTGTATTTAGGGATGGAGATTCACAGTCTAGCTTTTCGGGCTTTTCCGTCGGCCCCCAGAATAAGCCAAGCCCAGTTATGCATCCAGAACATGCTGAAGAAGGAACACTGCTCAGTCAGGCAGTGGATGAGTCTGGTAGGGACGCTATCATCCCTGGAACAATTTGTGTCATTAGGAAGACTACACCTCCGTCCTCTTCAATACCATCTAGCTTTTCACTGGAAAAAGGACAAGACGCTAGAAGCGGTCTCGATCCCCATTTCCGAAAAGATGAAGTCTTGTCTGACTTGGTGGAAGGACAGTATCAACCTAAGAGAGGGTCTTCCCCTGGCTGTTCAGACTCCCAACCACGTTCTCTTCTCGGACGCATCGGACGTAGGCTGGGGCGCGACATTAGACGGTCGGGAATGTTCGGGACTGTGGAACTCGAGTCAAAGGATCATGCATATCAACTGCAAGGAGCTGCTGGCAGTACATCTGGCCTTGAAAAGCTTCAAGTCTCTCCTTCGAGGCAAAGTGGTGGAAGTGAACTCGGACAACACCACTGCCTTGGCGTACATCTCCAAGCAAGGAGGGACCTACTCACTGACGTTGTTCGAGATCGCAAGGGACCTGCTCATCTGGTCAAAAGGTCAAGACATAACACTAGTAACGAGGTTCATCCAAGGCAACTTGAATGTCATGGCAGATTGTCTCAGTCGGAAAGGGCAAGTAATTCCAACAGAATGGACCCTCCACAAGGATGTATGCAAGAGACTTTGGGCCACTTGGGGCCAACCAACCATAGATCTCTTTGCAACCTCGCTGACCAAGAGGCTCCCAATATATTGCTCACCAGTCCCAGACCCAGCAGCAATACATATAGATGCCTTTCTCCTAGATTGGTCACATCTAGATCTATACGCATTCCCACCGTTCAAGATTGTCAACAAGGTACTGCAGAAGTTCGCCTCTCACGAAGGGACAAGGTTGACGCAAGTTGCTCCCCTCTGGCCCGCGAGAGAATGGTTCACCGAGGTACTTCGATGGCTAGTAGACGTTCCCAGAAGTCTTCCTCTAAGGGTGGACCTTCTACGTCAGCCACACGTAAAGAAGGTACACCAAAGCCTCCACGCTCTTCGTCTGACTGCCTTCAGACTATCGAAAGACTCTCGAGAGCTAGAGGCTTTTCGAAGGAGGCAGCCAGCGCGATTGCTAGAGCAAGGAGAGCATCCACCCTTAGAGTCTACCAATCGAAGTGGGAAGTCTTCCGAGACTGGTGCAAGTCAGTCTCTGTATCCTCGACCAGTACCTCTGTAGCTCAAATAGCTGACTTTCTCTTATACCTGAGAAAAGGACGATCCCTTTCAGCTCCCACTATCAAGGGCTACAGAAGCATGTTGGCATCGGTCTTCCGGCATAGAGGCTTAGATCTTTCCAACAATAAAGATCTTCAGGACCTCCTTAAGTCTTTTGAGACCACGAAGGAGCGTCGTTTGGTTACACCTGGTTGGAATTTAGACGTGGTACTAAGATTCCTCATGTCAGACAGGTTTGAGCCGCTACAATCAGCCTCCCTGAAAGATCTCACTTTAAAGACACTTTTCCTGGTATGCTTAGCCACAGCTAAAAGAGTCAGTGAGATTCATGCCTTCAGCAAGAACATCGGATTTTCGTCAGAAAAAGCTACATGTTCGCTACAACCATTCGTAGCAGCGAGTGCAGTAGTGGGTGAGGGCTCAACCACTACAATTCCCTAATTCCATACCCTTTTAATCTTTCTCTTGAAATGTTTTTATTGTTGTTTTTTGGGTTGTCCGGAAGGCTAAGAAGCCTTTCGCATCCTGGTTGATTTGGCGGGTGGTCAAAGTCATTTCTTGAGAGCGCCTAGATTAGGGGTTTGATGAGGTCCTGTTGTATGGGTTGCAACCCTTGATACTTCAGATCCTAGGGGTCGATCAGCATCCTAAGAGGATCGCGAGGCTCCGTAAGGAAGATGTACTTAAAAGGCAGAGTAATTGTTCAAGTCGACTTCCTTACCAGGTACCTATTTATTTTGTTTTTGTTATTTTGATAACTTCTAAAATGAAATAAAAAACTCTTAGCTCATAAAAGTGTAAACATATATTACTGGTCTCTACCCACCATCCTGGGTGTGAATCAGCTATATAATCACCGGCTAAGTTAAATATTGAAAAATGTTATTTTGATTATAAAATAAATTTTTGAATATACTTACCCGGTGATTATAAATTAAATGACCCTCCCTTCCTCCCCAATAGAGATGCAGTGGGACGAGGAGAAAATTGAGTCTTTGTTTACATGAGAGCTGGGTATCTGGTCGACAGATGGCGCTGTTGGGCACACCCGCAACCTGTGTAGCGATCGCTGGCGAGTTTTTCCGTAGAGTTGTCTGTCGAGCAACAGAGTTGCAGCTATATAATCACCGGGTAAGTATATTCAAAAATTTATTTTATAATCAAAATAACATATTTCAATAAGTACACAGAGTAGCTCCTTAGATCAAGGTGTGTAGTGGATAACTCCATATACACAGGATTGCTCTAAATAATTCCATGGACGATGTAGTGCTCCAAATAACTTGAAAATCAAGGAATGTTCTAGAGAACTTCAATAACCAATGAGTGGCCAAGACAACCCCATAGAAGTGTTCTAAATAGCACTAAAGGCTACAGTATCCAGAATAACTTACAAGACCAAGAAGGGTTCTCAATAACTTAATGGACAAAGCAATAAGGCCAACATAACTCCATGGAAAAAATATTGTCCTGAATAAACCATTGTGTTTTCCATAGTTCTGCAAACGCGGGAATATTAAAACTGGAAAATCAAATAAGTGCCCCAACTATCTACGGACTGCAGAATTGCAAGGGCCCGTGGTTGCAAGAGCCCGTGTTTGGCCAGAAGGAAGAGGCAATCTTCAACAACAACAACAACACCAACAACAGCAACCAGTGCCCCAAATAGCTTATTGAACCAAGAGTCCCCTTAACTCCATAAATAAGGATTCTCAGATTACTGTATAGACTGATGAGTATTCCAAATAACCTAAGAATAGCCAAGTAGAGCCGGAATTTCTCCACTTTCCATGGCTAGGGAGTTTCTCAAAGAACTCCATGGACTAAGGAATGTTACAAATGAACTATTTAGCAAATCAGAACAAAGGTGTATGACCACGAAAAATTGGTAAATCAAGGTATTAACC
This sequence comes from Palaemon carinicauda, assembly GCF_036898095.1. NCBI lineage: Eukaryota > Metazoa > Arthropoda > Malacostraca > Decapoda > Palaemonidae > Palaemon > Palaemon carinicauda. The sequence continues at coordinate 54,087,897 of NC_090741.1, read as the reverse complement.
AATAACAAATCTTTGTCCAGAAAAAAAAATATAAAACAAGAGATACTCTGCAAAACCTTTTTAAATTGAAAGTTCCCAAAAAAGGACTGAATACTAAATGGTCACCATCTTGATATTTTATGTGGCTAACTGGTTTTTATCTAAGGAGCAATCCCCAAAGTGTGTGTGTGTGTGTGTGTGTGTGTGTGTGTGTGTGTGTGTGTGTGCTACTGTTCGGGCTTGTTTCCAGAAATGAAATATTGTACAGTTATCTGCTTCACTAAATGGTAAACATACAATCCGTCTGGTCAAATCATATTAGAATTAAGTAGCATAAAACTGAGAATTATAAAAACTTTCTGTAGTCCTGATAAAACAAGGCACTAGCAATATTTCTATACCACGTATATATACGAAATTAAATGTTACAGATAAAATATTAAATGGATGACAGTACATTAGCAACTGTGAGATATTATAAATGAGGCTTAATCTGAGAATTAAATCAACTTTTTCTATAGTCCTGATAAAAGAAGGCACTATCAATATTTCTATACCACGTATATATACGAAATTAAATGTTACAGATAAAATATTAAGTGGATGACAGTACATTAGCAACTATGAGATATTATAAATGAGGCCTAATCTGAGAATTAAATCAACTTTTTCTATAGTCCTGATAAAACAAGGCACTACCAATATTCCTGTACCTCGTATATATACGAAATTAAATGTTACAAATAAAATATTAAGTGGATGACAGTACATTAGCAACTGTGAGATATAAATGAGGTTTAATCTGAGAATTAAATCAACTTTTTCTATAGTCCTGATAAAACAAGGCACTAGCAATATTCCAATACCACGTATATATACGAAATTAAATGTTACAGATAAAATATTAAATGGATGACAGTACATTAGCAACTGTGAGATATTATAAATGAGGCTTAATCTGAGAATTAAATCAACTTTTTCTATAGTCCTGATAAAACAAGTCACTATCAATATTTCTATACCACGTATACATACGAAATTAAATGTTACAGATAAAATATTAAATGGATGACAGTACATTGGCAACTGTGAGATATTATAAATGAGGCTTAATCTGAGAATTAAATCAACTTTTTCTATAGTCCTGATAAAACAAGGCACCATCAATATTTCTATACCACGTATATATATATATGAAATTAAATATTACAGATAAAATATTAAATGGATGACATTACATTAGCAACTTTGAGATATTATAAATGAGGCTTAATCTGAGAATTAAATCAATTTTTTCTATAGTCCTGATAAAACAAGGCACTAGCAATATTCCAATACCACGTATATATACGAAATTAAATGTTACAGATAAAATATTAAATGGATGACAGTACATTAGCAACTGTGAGATATAAATGAGGCTTAATCTGAGAATTAAATCAACTTTTTCTATAGACCTGATAAAAGAAGGCACTATCAATATTCCAATACCACGTATATATACGAAATTAAATGTTACATATAAAATATTAAATGGATGACAGTACATTAGCAACTGTGAGATATTATAAATGAGGCCTAATCTGAGAATTAAATCAACTTTTTCTATAGTCTCGATGAAACAAGACACTACCAATATTCCAATACCACGTATATATACGAAACTAAATGTTATATATAAAATATTAAATGGATGACTTACATTAGTGAGTGATATCTAATAAATGAGACTTCTATTGAATTTAGTATGGCCAAAGATATCATAAGACTGAGATGGTGACCAAAGTTGTTTAGTAGTGATTCATTAATATTTCAAATTTTGAATAAAGTACTGTCAACTTGATTTTACGCTTTGCTCTTTGTTGAAATTTTCAAATACAAAAAACTGACAGTAGTGTTCACGACAATTAAGTGATAGTAATCAGTATAATATAAAAAGAAAACTATATGGCAGTAGAACTTAAAACAGCTAATTTTAACAGATTGATTAATCAATTCTATATGGCAGTAGAACTTAAACAGCTAATTTCAACAGATTAATTAATCAATTCTATATGGCAGTAGAACTTGAACAGCTAATTTCAACAGATCAATTAATCAATTCTATACGGCAGTAGAACTTAAACAGCTAATTTCAACAGATTAATTAATCAATTCTCTATGGCAGTAGAACTTAAACAGCTAATTTCAACAGATTAATTAATCAATTCTATATGGCAGTAGAACTTGAACAGCTAATTTCAACAGATTAATTAATCAATTCTATACGGCAGTAGAACTTAAACAGCTAATTTCAACAGATTAATTAATCAATTCTATACGGCAGTAGAACTTAAACAGCTAATTTCAACAGATTAATTAATCAATTCTATACGGCAGTAGAACTTAAACAGCTAATTTCAACAGATTAATTAATCAATTCTATACGGCAGTAGAACTTAAACAGCTAATTTCAACAGATTAATTAATCAATTCTATACGGCAGTAAAACTTAAACAGCTAATTTCAACAGATTAATTAATCAATTCTATACGGCAGTAGAACTTAAACAGCTAATTTCAACAGATTAATTAATCAATTCTATACGGCAGTAGAACTTAAACAGCTAATTTCAACAGATTAATTAATCAATTCTCTATGGCAGTAGAACTTAAACAGCTAATTTCAACAGATTAATTAATCAATTCTATATGGCCGTAGAACTTAAACAGCTAATTTCAACAGATTAATTAATCAATTCTATACGGCAGTAGAACTTAAACAGCTAATTTCAACAGATTAATTAATCAATGTCAAGTTAATTATAACCTCATTTTAAGCTGTTCTACAAAAGAATTTTGAAAGATTAATTCTCCCCACATAAAACCATGACAGTAGAACTTAAACAGATATTTTCAATAGACTAGTTAAAAATATTAAGCTAATTATAACCTCCCTGTAAGCTGTTCTACAAAAGAGTTTTGAAAGATTAATTCTCCCCACAACTAAAACCATGGAAGGTATAATTTTTCTTCTTGATGTCAAGGATGCTAAAGTCCACTTGCACAGTAGAACATAAATTTTCTTGAGATAAAAGGACATCATTATATCGGCAGTTGGTCATTTTGGTAATTTCAGCTTTATCCTGAAAAAAAAGTATTCCATGAATTAAATATTCCTCTTACAATTTAGGAAAAAACGATGATATAATAAGTAAACTCAAACATAAAACTAAATATCAAATAAAAGTGATGAGAAGGCAAAAGAATTGATGAAAATTCATGAAAATTAACATTAATGTAAAATTCTTTGGATATGTGTTATTTTCCATTGAACCTGGAACTCTTGGTCTACTGACAGAAATAGTTATATTTCAGTGCTGGAAGGAAAATTATAATATTAATCAAATAAGCCTTGTCATCGTAATCAAGCAGCTGGACTTAACTCAAACATCATACAAAGGGTCCCTGATCAAATCAGTTAATGAACGACTCAAGTTCGGGGAATATGGGAAGTGAAATACTGGACTTATAAATAATCAATATTGTTCTTATTTTTCTCAGGCAACATTACAATTATTTGATGAATATCATACTACAGGTTTAAAACATATTCTATGGCACTAGGGCAGAGTGTTCAAAATATGTGAGCCATGAATATATACTATCTAATCTGATATTAGCTATTGCATTATTAATAAGATTTTTGAGAATTTACCTTTTGAGAAATATTTTGTATATATAGAATGACCCGAAATATAAAACTGATGAAGGAAAGTAATGACAAAATATATGACCATCTCACAAAAAGAATTTGAGAACAATTTCACTTTTAAGAAAGGTTCTGCAATGCTGTACATTTTCAGATGGCACTGTACGATATATGTTCAACTCTATACTGTACACTGTACTTAAGCCCCCTTATATAGATATTCATTACCTACTCTGCAACCTAACTGAGGTGTAAATTTCTGAGAAAAAAACTTATCTTGAAAGTGATGTCAGTTTAATCTTACAGCTTCCATCCCTGTTATCAGCCTTGAGGTAGATATGATTAATTCAATCTTGTGCCATTAACATCTCTTTAGCTTTCATCGCCTTTTCATATTATTAAGGGAACCCGGTTGCCCCTTGATGTGAGTTTTGTTTACTGGCTTCGGCTTTAGGATATAAAATTTGTAGATAAATAAACGCATCTGAAATAAAGAAAACATTTTAATCCAAATGTTCTTCACCGTCAATATCCATAACCAGACACTCATAACAATTAATTCAAAACATGAGAGTTCCTTTTTAGTATTATCCATTAGAATAACTTCATACTTTGGAGATTAATGTAACAGACACTTTAGAACCTTCGACTTCACCATGTTGTGATGCTGTTCAATACAAACATCTGAGGGAATAAAAATTATAATAACCTGATTTTGTGAAAAACAAGAATAAGACAAAGTTCAGCTTGGATAATCATCTGCATCTATAATAATTTAGCAACCCCCAAGAGAGATTAGCTCACCAAACTTTCAACGAGGGTCCATAATGAAACATGTGTATATTCAAGACCACACTTGTTGAGTGGTCATCAAAGGACACAGAGAGAAGGTACATAGGCTCCTGTGGGTAACATCTTGCAAATAGTGGGGTGTAAAAGTAGTCTGACGTCGCCAAACGCCCGCTTATAGGACCTGCACCACAGAGAAGTTTTGTTTGAACACTAGAAATGTGATTACGCCCCTAACACCATGAGCTCTGGGTCTACGACCATGTCATGGAGAGTCAGGATTCAAGGCACGGTCAATGACCTACCAAATTTAGGCAGATATAGTATTCTTTGTAACTCTCCTTTTGATCCTGCCTGTGCTATCGAACAAATGTTTGACAGGAGGGTGAGCTCCCAATAGGCATTTGAGATATCACCTCACCGCTCTCACAGGAGTAACAGGTGATCAAAATCATGGGTTATGTCACTGAGACTCAAAATCCTAAGCTTCAGGTATCCTCCAACAAGTGATTGGGTATGAGGAATGCCTGCCCTAGCGGGAGCAAGCATGTCTTCCACCTCTACCTACTCTGCCACTAGGTACTTCTTCTGCTGTACAAATGGTGGAGGAATTAACCGCACTGAGTTTCCAGCGCTGAGAGAGTTCGAAGGTCCTGCCACATGGAATATTTCCTTCATTGCTCCCTTCACCATCCTAGACCATAAAAACTCAATCCTGGTCTTTCTGGTTCTCTGGGTATGACAGAAGAAGCCAAGGCCAGTGTCCTTCCCTTTAGGAGGAGAGTAAGATAAATCACTCAGTCCATTCATTTTCCTTATGCAAGCCAAGATCTTCATAAAGGAAGGATCCGACTCTCTTTGATTGGTGGCAGAGGTTTTCGGGCTAACTGTTAAAGGCAGTACACCATCAGAGTGTTCCAATTCTGCGTCATTGGATTCATCCAACTCCAAACCCATAGTAGCATGGGTTGGGTCAGGTTTGTCAACAACCACCCTGATAGGGGAGGTTCAAGCTGATCATAAGAAGCCTTTGAGTCTAGAAACCTCTGGTGCCTAGACGAGCAATCCGGAGGTGAAGGTGGATTCGAAGAGGGAGGAGGAGGAGCATGCCTAGATACAGGACTCGCATAATAAGGATCCATGGATGGGCTGGAACTTCCAGGAGATCCAGACACCAACAGAGGGATATCAATAGGTTGAGAATGGGCTGCAGATGGTGGCACTGGAACAAAGTCATCAACCACTCATTTCACAGCATTCACGAGCTCAAGGAACCACGGTGCATCCTTTGAGGGCATCGGCATGGCCACAGCCTTCCTTGTGGACATTGGGAGAAACTAAACAAGATCTTAATCAACAGTAAGAGCTTGATTGCCAACCTCGCTGTGTGTGGTTGCTAAGTGGCCAACAACGCACATGATTCCACTGCCTATTTAGGGACTGATCATTCATATGCTAAATCAACGTGAAGTTCTGAGCGAGTACTTGAGAGAAAGAGAGCCGTTCTTTAGAGAAGGAACCCACAAGCTCCAAGGAAGGCCACAACTGATGCAAAGCGTCAAGGAAACTAGACTGCTATGCGTTCAGGGACACTGCCGTTTTGCTTGGGGAAGCAATGGGGTCCACTGAACCTGATGTTGTCCAGGGGTCAAACGGCCATCACTCTTGCTTGACCGCTCTTCGCAGGATGCCAACGAGCCAAGTCAGTGGGAAGGGAAAAAGACACAGTAAAAACAAGTTGGGATTTCTTAGACTTGTAGGGTAGGGTAAGGTAAGCTATGCTAAGGTAAGGTAAGGTAAGGTAAGCTATGCTAAGGTAAGGTAAGGTAAGGTAAAATAAGGTGAAGTAAGGGAAGCTAAGGTAAGGTAAGGTAAGGATAGGTAAGGTAAGGTAAGGATATGTAAGGTAAGGTAAGGATAGGTTAGGTAAGGTAAAGATAGGTTAGGTAAGGTAAGGTAAGGTAAGGATAGGTTAGCCAAGGTAAGGTGAGGTAAGGTAATGTTAGGTGAAGGTAAGGTAAGGTGAGGTGAAGGTAAGGTGAGGTGAAGGTAAAGTAAGTTGAAGGTAAGGGTAGGCAAAGGTAAGGGTAGGCAAAGTAAGGTAAGGGTAGGCAAAGTAACGTAAGGGTAGAGAAAGTAAGGTAAGGTAAGTTTAGGTAATGATATGAAAGATAAGGTAAAGGTTAGTATAGGTAAGAGCAGGGAAGGTAAGGTTAGAGTACAGCAAGGTAAGGTTAGGTTAGGTAAGGTAAGGTAAAGATAGGTAAGGTAAGGTAAAGATAGGTTAGGTAACATAAGGTAAGGTAAGGATAGGTTAGCCAAGGTAAGGTAAGGTAAGGTCAGCTAAGGTAAGGTAAGGTCAGCTAAGGTAAGGTAAGGTAAGGTAAGGGTAGGTTAGTTGTGCAAAGGTAAGGTAAGGGTAGGCAAAGTAAGGTAAGGGTAGAGTAAGTAAGGTAAGGGTAGAGAAAGTAGGGTAAGGGTAGAGAAAGTAAGGTAAGGTAAGTTTAGGTAAGGGTATGAAAGATAAGGTAAAGGTTAGTATAGGTAAGAGCAGGGAAGGTAAGGTAAGAGCAGGGAAGGTGAGGTTAGAGCACAGCAAGGTAACAGTAGGTTAGGTAAGGTAAGGTAAAGATAGGTTAGGTAAGGTAAGGTGAGGTAAGGATAGGTTAGCCAAGGTAAGGTAAGGTAAGATAAGGTAAGGTAAGATAAGGATAAGTCAGGTAAGGTAAGGTAAGGATAAGTCAGCTAAGGTAAAGTAAGGTAAAGGTAGGTTAGTTGAGCGAAAGTAAGGTAAGGGTAGGGAAAGTAAGGTAAGGGTAGGGAAAGTAAGGTAAGGGTAGGGAAAGTAAGGTAAGTGTAGGTTAGGGTAGGTAAGATAAGGTAAAGGTTAGTATAGGTAAGAGTCGAGAAGGTAAGGTTAGAGCACAGCAAGGTAAGGATAGATTAGCTAAGGTAAGGTATGATAAGGTAAGGGTAGATTAGCTAAGGTAAGGTATGATAAGGTAAGAATATGTTAGCTGAACTAAGGGAAAGGTAGGTTAGCTGAACTAAGGGTAGGTGAGGATAGCGTAGCTAAGGTCATAGCTGGAACAAAACTTCTAGAATACTGTGTGGTATTGTGCCTTATGATGGAGAAGGCATGACTGTTAGAATCAACTGTATACCTAGTACTACGTACAGGATATTATAATTTAGCAAAATCTGAGAGCACTGGATGATCTGAATTATTTAAAGGTTTGTGCAACATGCATAAAAAAAACTTACTGAACAATGTTGCTAGAGCTTATCTCGATCAGATATAAAAAAAATTAATAGACCACAAGTTTCTATTTTAACAACTTTTTATAAGAGTCAAGGACTAAACATGCAAACAATTCTCAAAACAAGTTGGAATAAAGAAATTAGAGCATTTACTAAGGAAAGTCTGATTACCGAAAATTGTATAAACCTTTCTCAATAAGCCTATTTTTGTGAATTTCAATTAAAAACAGACTAAATGTTCTGGTCAAAATAAATTTACAATCAAGAATCATAGCTTGAATTCTAAACTTGTATATAGTTTAAGATACATCATCAATACAAAGATCTGAATGTTGAGGAGACACTGTCTTCTTTCTACTTACATTCATACTTGAGTTTTTTTAGGTATATATTCCTGCCCCATAATTTTCACCAACCCTTAATTTGGGCTAGATCTCTATTAAGGGATTCTGCAACAGGAGGTTTATATTCTAGAGATGGAATTGATGCATCGAGAGTAGCATCATCTGCAAATGCAAAATGCTTGTTTTTAAGGGCAAACACTATACCATGTCTAAAGGAGGACAAGAATACTACCCTGAGGAACGCTTGATATTACATTCCTATAATCACCATGAGGCCTATCAATAGCTGCTCTCTGCAATCTATTACTAATAATAATGTTGGGAAAAAGAGTCAAGAGGCCAACTAACTCCCATCTCTTTAAGTTTGAAAACTAATACCAAGCGAATAGTACGGTCAACGGCAGGTAAGATAGAGGTAGTTGGGGTAATACAAGTAAAACATGGGTAGATAAGGTCAAATATGGGTAGGTAATGTCAAGTATGGGTAGGTAAGGTCAAGTAGGGGTGGGTAAGGTCAAGTATGGGTAGGTAAGGTCAACTGTCGGTAGGTAAGGTCAACTGTCGGTAGGTAAGGTCAACTGTCGATAAGTAAGGTCAAATGTCGATAGGTAAGGTCAACTGTGGGTAGGTAAGATCAATTGTGGGTAGGCAGGATCAATTGTGGTTATGGAAGGTATGGGTAAGGAAGTTATGGGCAGGTAAGGTGAGGTTGGGTTAGATTAGGTAGAGAGAGTCAAGGTTAGGTTAGGTAAGGTAGAGGGAGTGAAGGTTAGGTTAAGTTAGGTAGAGGGAGTCCAGGTTAGTTTAGGTTTGGTGGAGGAAGTCTAAAGGTTAGTTAAGCTTAGGTAAATGGAGTCAAGGTTAGGTTAGGTTGCGGGGGCCACGGTTAGGTTAGGTAACGGTGGGTAAGATAAGGGCGGGTAATGTGAGGTTAGGTAAGGGGACAGTAGGTAATCTAAGGGTGGTAATTTATGGGTAGGTAAAGTGATGGTAAGTAAGATATGAGCAACAAAGGTAAGAGTAGATTAAGTAACGATAGGCATGTTGAGGATGGCTTAGGTATGGAGAGGTACGATAAGGGCAGAATTGGCAACATAGGACAGATAAGCTTAGGCTAAGAAACATCACTGTCATTTACGTAACTTCTATACATCTTCAATTATCTTCGGATACGTCCCTGATTATACACGATATCTTTGGATAGTCGTTCCGGGGGTTGGAACCCCGTGATACCTGACGGTAATTCTCTTGTCATATCCCTCGCAGAAATATTATACAGTAGGAAGCAGCCGAAGGGAACTTCCATCAGGACGACGTGGCTCGAGCCCAAAAATAGATTTTTCCTACGTCCAAATCCTTTTGTTGTTAGGTGTGTGCCAATTACGATTGACAACCCATATGAACCATGTTTTCTCTGACTGATTAGATCTTTAGAATAAATTCATTTTCTCATAATTCCTGATGATGAAATTCATGTTAACTCAGGATCTCCACTACTCAAAACTCTTGTTTCTTAGTTAAGTCATTCAATAATTCTTAGACACAGCAGTTTGTAATAACACAATGTCAAAACTACATAAATTGTAAAATTATCAGGTTATGTTCAAAACTATAGTTGTAAATTTTGTTTACATAATTTACATGTGTTTTATTGCATTTTTAATCATATTAAAAAAATCATGATACATGCTATGCCAGTCTATACTGCTAAGTCTATTTTTCGAGTCCTTGGTCTCGAAAAATTGTAGCCTATAAAATTCACATTTTCTTTTTCAGGCTAGCTTCACATCAAGAAAAAAGACCTCTTTAACTGTAACATTATTTGAACATCAATGAACTTATTACACATTAGGGAAACCCTTACCTTCACATTAATGGGAAACGGGAGAATTGTTCCACAAAATCCAATACATCGGTGTTCCTTGTTGACAAAAGGGAGACATCACTGTTCAAAACATTCAACTCTTTCTTCTTCTTCCATTTTAGTAGGAGATCTGAACCCTTCTTGGAGCCGATGTACTCCCCTGTAAATATGATATAAAATAAAATATTAAAATATTAGATCTAATCAATATAGTTAACAAATTTTGATGTTAGTCTGTTATTAAATAACTCCTTCACCGAATGTTATGTTAACTCCCCAATATTCAACTCCATTTTACACTCGTCCACCAGAAAGGTTCCAAAATGTTCAGCCAAATATAACACTTTATCACTTATTTATTCTACAATCTCAATCATCTTAGCCATCATCTTTCATTAAAATCTGTACTGAATTAGTGGTATAAATGAGCACTGGGAACTCGTCGTAGTAGTAAGGTTCATAGTGGTTGTTATTGAAAGATATTCTAAAGAAGAGAAAGGAGATTCCTGCTGCATAAAAAATGCAGTAACTGGGACTATATTATTCTATATTTATTCGACCTATAAAAAATGCAATGTAATATATGTTAGTAGTGAAAACGGCAATAAATCAGCAGCAAATTATATTATAAAAACAATTTTCATTGATTTCGTAGGGGTTTAATTGTGGTCTACTTGAAAAAAAATCAGGGTTTTGCCGTTATAGATACCTTACAAGGAAGCTCTATATGTGAGATATAATATACTATTCATGAAGATAACTGAAATGCATTTGCCATAAGAACTCGATTCACTCCGCACACATGACCTGCCTAACGAAATTTGACCTGAAATAATAATAATTTGTCACAGAGTCTCCAATATCAGAGGAATTATTAATCTATAAATCTTTAAAAAGAAATTTACAGAAAATATTCAGAATATACAATTTCAATACAGAATATTAGCTTGGAATAGAGTTCAGTGATTTAATAATGTAATTTTTTCAGGATTGATACATACACTTTTGTTAAAGCTTTGAGCAGATGAAATCTCAAATTAGATATCACACTGAATTGAAAGTTATGAAAATATAGTAATCTCAAATGACAAATTTGAGTAATAGTCGGTATTGAGAAGTGTATATTCTAGTTAGATGCTAAATTCGAATTTTAATTCCCCCCTAAATCTGCTAATAGGGCTTTGGCTGCAGACATTACACACGCGCGCGCACACACACACACACACACACACACACACATATATATAACGGATTTTGAGCGAAGCGAAAAATCTATTTTTGGGTGAGATAGCCATGTCGTCCTGATGGAAGTTCCTATAGGGTAGCTTCCTAGGGTATATTACAACTACGGCGATATTCCCAGAGAATTTACCTTAAGGTACCAGAATTCTAACTCCTGGAGCGAGTATCCCTCGTGAAAGGGATATCGCGACATATCAGAGGACGTATTCTAGACACGTCACATGGCAATCTACTACCTAAATAGAGATTCGTCTCGTAAGAGGGAGATTGACGAGATACGAATTCGGGAAGAAAAAGGGGGGAGCCGCTCCCAAGGCCTCCCAATCCCCCGATTCGTATGCGTGCCTGGCGCCAATCCTGGCGCCATCTGTATTCCTTGTAGCGTACACGAGGTGCTACAGATACTGTATGTAGGGAGGGGTCCTACAGTCCTTTCTTAGAAAGGCAAGGGCGGGTCCATCAGGACGACATGGCTATCTCACCCAAAAATAGATTTTTCGCTTCGCTCAAAATCCGTTTTTTGGGCTCAAGCCATGTCGTCCTGATGGAAGTGTACTAGAGCATTACTGTATCTGTGGATTCTCAGAACGTGCCGTACTCCCCGGAGATATTTATTCCCGGTCGACTAGACCTAGAGACCTAAGATGTTACCGTTATACATCTTTTCAACTAACTATAAACTATGTTAGAGCTTCCTGCCCCCTACAGGGAAGAGTCCTACTAGACTCTGGAAAGTCTCGAAGAGTACATATATCTATGTATGAATCTCAGGCAAGCTAATATAGTGGCCTCGCCCTATATTAGGTAAAGCATAGTTTGTATAGAACTACTGCGTCAATATATTGACCAGTCATCCGCACAATACTTGTATTGGACAAAGGTTTATATCCGCATAGGAAGAAACTAATAAAACCGCCCTCGTCCCTTTATGGGACGGAGTCCTCCCATTAGGGGACTTACATAAACCAATGCAACATAGCTTGCAAAACAGAACAATTCTATCAGAATTATCCCAGATAAGATACATAGAATTTAAATGCTCAATTATACCAATAAATTGACACAGGTGAAAGAGACGCAAGGTTCTCAAGAACAAGTTTATTGACAGATAATAAACAGACAGGTTAACAACAAATATATATATTTATATAAAAGGGGATAACCCAAAACTTTAAGCATAAGTATGATAGTAAACAGAACTTGTTTATCTGAAAGAAAAACCATTAAACACCACTTTAATGAGATACCAAGGTATCAAGTCATAAAAAATCTGTATTACAAATCAATCACATTAGCGTTAGAAACGCTTGGCACACATGTCTAAACTTATGCGAGGTTCACCTTTGAAGGAAGGAACAGTCTGTATGGGCACTTGGTGCCCTCATTTTAGTTTGTAGTACAGTATGTACCTACACACTCACCCTGGACTTAATCGTCCCAATTAAGATCACTGTTCCTCGCAGAGTTAAACAGTAGGGTTAACTACACGACCCACTGCTACCACAGATCTCTTAAGTTCCTCTACTTGCTTCGCATAGTGGCGAAAGAACACCCTGGAAGATTTCCAGCCCGTGTATGAACGGAGATGTTCAAAATCCATACAATTAAAGAAATTTAGGGATGAGGCAACTTTCCTCGGATCGTGACCTGCGGGTGTACTGTCAGGATCCGCTCTGCGAATAAAATATGTCATTTTCGCTCTGAGTTGATTCAGAGATAAATTTGAGCCTGATGTTTCTCCCCTGAATAGTTGACTACCCTTGAAGTCTGAAGTTCTACGAAGATAGACCTTTAGGCATTCTACTGGACATAGAGATGCATCTTCTTTCAGAGGGCAGATTCTCCAGGGACCCCACCTGTTGGTGGGTAACTCATTCTTGGCGAGAAACGTAGGATCCGGAAACAGGTTCAGCTCCCCCCCATCCAGGAACTGAACACGACCTGCCTCTCTCGAGAGGGCTACGATCTCACTAACCCTGGCCCCGGACGCGAGTGCAAATAGGAAAATAACTTTTTGCGTTAAATCCTTTAACGCACATTCTTCATTGCTCAACAGGGAGGCGAAATGAAGAACTTTGTCTAAAGACCATGAAATGGGCTTTGGAGGTGCTGAAGGTCTGAGCCTAGCGCAGGCTTTCGGAACTTTATTAAAGATCTCGTTACCTAGGTCGATCTGGAAGGCAAATAAAATGGGTCTCATCAACGCCGATTTACATACTGAAATCGTGTTAGCTGCCAATCCTTGGCCATGGAGGTGGATGAAGAAAGATAAGCAGAAGTCTGTTGAGATCTCCTGCGGATTCTTTGCCTTTACAAAGGCCACCCACTTTCTCCAAGATGACTCATATTGCCTTCTAGTCGATTTGCACTTGTATTCCTCTAGGAAGTCTATGCTAGCTCTCGAAATCCCGAAACGCTTTCTCACCGCTAGGGCGAGAAAATCATGAGCTGCAGGGTCTGGGTTTTCTGTAATGAAGCGCAGACAGTCGACTTCTGGACTCGCTGGGTCAGAACTGGATGTGGTAGCGGCACGAACTTCATCTGTAGTTCCAACGCCAAGGGGAACCACATACTGTTCGCCCACTTGTGGGCTACTATTGCCGCTACCCCCTTGAAGGATCTCAGTTTGTTGAGGACCCTCAACAGAAGGTTGTGAGGAGGGAACAGATAAATCCTGGACCACCTGTTCCAGTCGAGGGACATTGCGTCCACTGCTTCCGCTAAGGGGTCCTCGTACGGGGACACGTACAGGGGCAACTTCTTGTTGTCTTTCGTCGCAAAGAGGTCTATTTGCAGTTCTGGGACTTGATTCAGAATGAAGGAAAATGATCCTGCGTCTAAGGACCATTCCGACTCTATCGGTGTGAACCTGGATAGAGCGTCCGCTGTCACATTGCGGACTCCTTGAAGGTGAACTGCCGACAGGTACCACTTCTTCTTTTCTGCCAATCGGAAAATGGCTAACATCACTTGGTTGAGAGGTGGTGACCTCGACCCTTGTCGATTCAAGCATCTCACAACCACCTCGCTGTCTGTCACCAATCTTATGTGGATCGAGTGACGCGGGGAGACTTTCTTTAAGGTAAGGAGCACTGCCATAGCTTCTAGAAAGTTTATATGAAAGGTCCTGAATAGCTTGGACCAAGTCCCCTGGACTTTTTTCCGATGAGAGTGACCTCCCCATCCCTCCTTTGAGGCGTCTGAGTGAATCGTCATCGACGGGGGAGGTGGCTGAAGAAGAACCGACTTCTTTAGATGTCTGGCTTGGGACCAAGGTCTGAGAAGAGTACGTAGCCGAGGCGGCACTGGTCTTCTCAGGTCTCTTCGCGCGTTTGATGCATACCTTCTCCAAACTCCGGTTGCATCCTTTAGCTGTGCTCTTAGCACTGGGTCTGTCACTGAAGCAAACTGGAGAGAGCCTAGTACCCTCTCCTGTTCGCGTCTTGATATCCATTTGGAATCTAGAAGTCTCTTGACAGAGCCCGCTATCTCCTTCCTTTTCTTCATTGGGATGGAGAAACTGTGTGACAAAAGGTCCCAGTGGATTCCCAGCCACTGGAACTTTTGGGATGGAGAAAGTCGAGACTTTTTCTTGTTGATCTTGAAGCCTAGGTACTCTAGGAACTGGATCACTTGACTGGAAGCTTGTAAGCATTCGGTCTCGGATGCTGCCCACACCAGCCAGTCGTCCAGGTAGGCTACTACCTGAATTCCCTTTAGGCGTAATTGTTTGAGAGCTGCGCTCGCAAGCTTCGTGAAAATCCTTGGGGCTATGTTTAGCCCGAATGGCATGGCTCTGAAGGCGTACAGTTTCCGTTGTAGCCTGAACCCTAGGTAGGGGGAGAGTCGACGGCTGATCGGGATGTGCCAATAGGCGTCTGACAAGTCTATAGAGACTGAGTATGCCCTCTTGGGCAGTAAGGTCCTTATGTGTTGCAGTGTTAGCATCTTGAATTTGCAATTCACTATGAACTTGTTGAGTGGTGACAAGTCCAGAATGACTCTGAGCTTTTCCGAGTCTTTCTTGGGAACACAAAACAGCCTCCCTTGGAATTTGATGGACTTCACCTTTCGGATCACATTTTTCTCCAACAGTTCTTGAACGTACTCCTCCAAAATGGGGGTGGAGTGTTGGAAAAACCGAAGGCATGGGGGTGGAGTGCTGTACCAGCTCCAACCCAGTCCATTCTTGAGTAGGCTTTGGGCCCAGGGATCGAAGGTCCAGCGATCCCAAAATTTCATTAGTCTCCCTCCTACCGGTATCGTTTCACTTGGACTGCCGTCCTGAGGTCTTGCCTCCTTGACCACGACCACCTCTGAATCCCCTTCCCCTTGAGGGGCGCCTAGACGAGCCTCTGGCTGCTCCTCTAGGCTTTGCACGAAAGGAAGAAGACTGTCCTTCGAACGTTGGGGTGAATGTGGTTGACTGACCTGGCACAGCCTGGGGTACCCACTGAAAAGTAGTCGGGGTTTGTGCCACCATCTGGGGCACTGGAGGCAAAGGCAATTGCAGTTGCTGTTGCTGTCTATAAGGCTTGGCTGGCCGAGACGGTAGCCTAGTCCTCATATTCTTCCTCTTAGGTTGAGGACCCTCATCCGGGGAAGATTTTCTTTTGATAGCCAGGCCCCACTTCTGGAGAAGGTTTCTATTCTCCACGGCAGCCTTATCAACAACCTCTTTGACCACATCGGTAGGGAAAAGGTCTTTTCCCCAAATGTTGGAGGATATTAACTTCCTTGGCTCGTGTCTCACCGAAGCCCCGGTGAACACGAACTCCCTGCAAGCTCTCCTTGCCTTGACGAAGCCATAAAGGTCCTTCGTCACTGTGGCTAGGTGAGACTTAGCCAAAACCATGAACATTTCATGGACCTTAGGGTCACTTGCCATCGTCTCAAGAGTAGTCTGATGAGACATTGAAGCAGCCAGTCTTTCTTTTGTCTCGAACTCTCTTCGTAAAAGAAATTCGGACAACTTGGGGAGGTCCTCGCCGAATTGCCGTCCGGCAATATCAGCCTCCAACTTTCCCACTGAGAATGTCAGATGGACATCCTTCCAGTCCTTGTGGTCCATAGGCAGAGCCAGCGACAAGGGTTTACACTCCTCCAGGGAGGGGCAAGGCTTGCCTGCCTCGATTGCCTTTAGGACAGCCGCAAACCCTTTTTGTAAAAAGGGGAAGGCTCTATCAGAAGAGGACACAAAAGAAGGGAGCTTCTTGCTCAATGCTGCTACCTTCGAATTCGAGAAGCCCCTCTCTTTCATCGAGGATGAAAGTAGGGCTTGAGCCTTAGCATGGTCCATAACAATGACCTCTTTCGGCTCTGTCTCCTCCCTTGAAGCTGGTTCTTTTCTCAGCCGGACATAGCAGTCCGGATATGATGCCTTGCTGGGCCAGAATTCTACCTCCTCTAGGAGAACTGAACCCAGCTTATCCGAAATGACGATCTTACCAGTCGTCATTGGCATGTGCTCAGCATACCTCCATGGGTTAGCGTCTGAGCATATGGGAAGGTCTTTCACATTGAGCCTTTTCCGGGGCCCATGTGATTCTGCTAGGGACTGCATACGCAGTTCCATTGCAGCCGCCTTCTCCTGATTCTCCTTCTGCATTTGTTGGATCATTCCAACAATCGAAGAGAGGGCCTGTCCCAGTTCTACTGGGAGACCAGCGGATGTTGAGGGGATGGGCTCCGGCATCTGAACCGGAGTAGCCGACACCTCGTCGACCCTATCCTCTGCGACATCCGGGGTTTGAACTTGATCCTGACCTTCTGCCAGGAGGTCTTCTTCCAAACCTTCGTCCACATCAGACATCCTGTCACACAACTGGATGTCTTGCATCGCATCTGCGACTTCCTCGTCCACCTGGACTAGGTCTTGGGGGATCTCCTCTTGAGGCTGGGGAATCACTGCTTCAGCTGATGCCTGGGGAAAAAGATACGCCCTCATCTTCTCACTAGGAAGATAAGGGCCAGAGGTGTTCTTCTTGAAGCCCCTTACCCAAGTACGGAGCTTTTCCCTAGCTATATCCCTTGATTCCGTCGTTCTAGGGGAATCAAAAGCCTCAGTAATCAGGTTAGTGCATACCGTACATACCTGAGGGTCCCAATACTGGAGATCATCCTTGGAGACAGCGCATGCTGCGTGTCTCCTACAACACTCATGTCCGCAGAGGTTCCTGCTACGGACATTGCAGAAAACATTTCCGCACTTCGGAGGGTCCTCCTGTAAAGAGAAAAAATTTCCATGAGTATCAAGTGAACTATGTATCACTGGATATGCATAGTATAGCATAACAATTCATAAAGGAAAGACACACACTTGTGTTTCCCTCACAACCCATTGTTGCAGCTTTCCAGATAATAAAATCAAAATTGGTTTATCTCTACTAGAGTAACCAATGCAAGGTTTCCAGAGGAAACAGGTGGAGCTCACACCTAGGCAATGATTTTAAAATCCTGGATAATAGACGGGGAAGACTCTGCTTCCTGTCTGAGGGCAACAGCAAAGGGCTGCGCAAGAAAACACAATAGTGTTAGAAGATACAGTGCTGTACCTAAACTTTTACTATAGTTTTCTTCTTACTGTATATGCTATACAGAAGAATACTAGTACAGTATAGGAGGATGTGTGCCGGCCTGCCTTTGCCGGCCGGCACACACCACAATTAGCTTTAAAGTATACTACTTAACAGCTATAGGGCGGCAGCCTTCTGGTTCAAATGCTTGTGCCGTCGGCAGTAACTGCCGGCCAGCAACAGCCAGTGTTGGCCGGCAATGACTGCCGGCCAGTAACTACACAAGGTAGTACCTAGCTGCCGGTCACACTCTTGGTGACCGGCAGACAAGGACTGACATAAGCCGGCCGGCAAAGGTACAAGACCAATGCCAGCCGGCAGCAAAAGAACCAGAAGACTACACCTGCCCGGCTGTCTGCCTCATAGGCCGGCAGCCGGGACAGGTACAGCACTAGAAGAAAATAGAATGGATGCCGGGATAAGAGTGTACACGACCCCCAAAGCCCGGCAACCGAAAGAGTGCATATAAGGAAGGGGAGAAACTTAATTCAGGCTTCCTTGACCAATGCCGTCCGGCTCTGTCGGCAGGCATGGATGAGGGACCAAGAGAGGTCCGGGCAGCACTCGAAAACATAAGGCCCTTGCCGGCCAGCATCTCAGCCGGCCGGCAATGGCCTTAGTCAATTCCACATCCCAACCTATACTAGGTCCAGAAGTAGAATGACGTACAGTACAGTAATACCCCTGCCGGCCAGCTCTGCCGGCCGGCAGGGTACAGTACAGTAATGGCAAGGCCATTACGGAGATAGAGGGGGAAGGGACAAAAGGGTCCTGCCAACCTTGCTTTAGTGACAGATCACCCGCAGCCAAGAACTCTGTCTTAGCCTAAGGGAGATCTAAGGGAAAGGGCCAGCAATACTTGCCAGCTTCCAAAGCACCAAAGCAAGGAAGGCGTTGCTATTCCCAAGGGAAGATTTTATCTTCCCCAAGAACAGCAACAGGACTTTAGTCTGGTCGATCACAAAGGGAGGAATCATACTACAGAAACCTTCGATAGTGACCTAAGGGAGCTAAGCTCCCTTTAAAAGTGTTAGGTCAGCGAGGGGAACTCTGCCCCAAGCCAGACAACACGGACCAGACTAAAAAACTCTGTTGTTCTGTCCCTCTTTGAACCAGACTTTGCTGGAACAGGAAGGTACAGTAACACCCTAGTATAGTTTTATCGAAAATAAATTCGGAAAAAACCACTTAGGGATAAGCCCAAGGCTTAAACAGAGGGAAAGGGATTGCATACCTTCTCCGAAGAAAAGAAAGCAACCGGGGAGAATAATAAAGTATACTAAGGCTCCATAAGCAATTAACCTAGGCACCAAGAGAATCGATTACCTAATTCACCGAAACTCTCACGTATACAATCTTGGAAATATTCCACACAGTCTAAATTGTATAAAATATAGCCTAAAGCTTTAATAAACTTTTAATTACACTCGGAAAAACCAAAATCATGCATTAAGTACTAGGACCAAACGACTAGGCTACATGGCCTAGCGTAGGCCATAATGGCGAATACTTCGCCAAATAATACTAAGCACGAAAGGAAATCCTATGTAACGCTAAATAGCTAAAATTTATTAAGCAAAACAACCAGGAATGTCACT
>NC_090741.1:54051055-54053555 GCF_036898095.1 Palaemon carinicauda | reverse complement strand
ATAGCAGGTCAATTGAATTCAGACGGGTTTTAAATTTGGCGTCGTGTTTCTCAAAAAAAAAAAAAAAAAAAAAAAAAAAAAAAAAAAAAAAAAAAAAAAAAAAATCCTGTCCAGAACATTCTTCTATTAGTATAACTTTAATTTTGCTTACTTAGATTCAGGATTTTGTCAAGACTTATTATTATTATTATTATTATTATTATTAGTATTATTATCATTATTAGTTGCACAACTGAGACAGCAATTACTTTCAATAATTATACTACTACTACTACTACTACTACTACTACTACTACTACTACTACTAATAATAATAATAATAATAATAATAATAATAACAATAATAATAATAATAATAATAATAACACCAGTCTGTATTGCAAATCAAAGTTACAATACAAAGTCTAGTACGCGGCACTGGATGGGAGGAGTCAATGAACAAATTGAAATTTCCATTTTGAGAATCCTCAGGCGAGCTCTCTCTGTTATTGGCTTGATAGTATATCTAACAGAATCGGAGCTCAGATTAATTTGCCTCGGAAAAAAAAAATGGGGACAGTTGTTCCAATTGAATTGCTAGAATTTAAATTTTCCAAATGGTAGAAGATGTCTGATGGATATAGTCTGAATTGAGCAAGCTAGTGAGAGGATTTATAGAAGTTATGAAGATCAAATTATCTGTGTATGAGTTTGATGACCATGAAAATCAAAAAGTTAGGAATCCTTAATGAGAGGTAGCAGTGTATGAGTCATCTGCAGCCATTACCTGGCCTTCCTTGGTCCTAGCTTGGGTGGAGAGGAAGCTTGTGTGTGAGTTTGATGACCAGGAAAATCAATGAAGTTAGGAATCCTTAATGTGAGGTAGTAGTGGATGAGTCATCTGTAGCCATTGCCTGGCCTTCCTTGGTCCTAGCTTTGGTGGAGAGGGGGCTTGGGAGTTGATCATATGTATATATGGTCAGTCTCTAGGGCATTGTCCTGCTTGATAGGGCAATGTTACTGTCCCCTGCCTCTGCCATTCATGAGGGGCCTTTAAACCTTTAAAAAATTGCACTCGGTCTTTAAACCTTCAAACCACTACACTGGCCACCTCGAACACTATATTTTTCATTAGAGTTTTATAAAATTAGATATAAAGATAATTTAGAAAAGTTGCAAGGCTTACAAGCGATCAACCATTGCATTTATCAGTTCAAAGTCGCAATGAGTCATCTCGAATTCTGTATAGTTTTCATAGAGATTTATAAAAGCAGATACAAGATTGTTCGCAGAGTTACAAGATTTCGCCAAATTGTTCTCTAATCTTCTATCTCGCCTCGTCTTCAAAAGTCTTTCTTGCTCTACAATTTTAAAGAGAGCCAGCGAGGAACTTAACCTGGAAATCCGAAGGGCAAAGTTCAGGTTTGGAAATGTGAAGATGATGCCGGAACTAAGCAAAATAGAATGGATCTATTGGTGAGTCTTTATATTTTTTTGTATTTTCGAAGAATTTAAAGTCGAAATCATAAAAAAAATACTCTTTTTAATAATATTCCGTTATATTTTCAATAGTGATTTGAAGGTCAATATCACTAATGTCTTTAAACAATTTTCTATTTTGATTTAAAGTCAAAATCATCAAATAATCTCTTCTTGTCTTTTTTTTTCATATTTTCAATATTGGTGTGAAGGTCAATATTATATCAATGTCTTTAAACAATTTTCAATGTTAATTTAAAGGCAAAATAAAAAAATGAAAAATACTCTTATCTTAATATTTTTTTCCTCTTTTCAATATTGATATGAAGGTTAATATTATTTTAATTTCTTTAAACAATTTTCTATGTTAATTTAAAGTCAAAATCATAAAAAAATACTCTCTTCCTATTAATATTATTTCATATTTTCAATATTGATGTGAAGGTCAATATTATATCAATGTCTTTAAACTATTTTCTATGTTTTTTATACTTTCCTAAGAGAGAGAGAGAGAGAGAGAGAGAGAGAGAGAGAGAGAGAGAGAGAGAGAGAGAGAGAGAGAGATTCAAAGAATTTAAAGTCAAAATCATAAAAAAATACTCTCTTTATAATATTTTATTATATTTTCAATATTGATGTAAAGATCAAAATCATTTTAATCCCTTTAAACTATTTTCTATGTTCCTGAGAGAGAGAGAGAGAGAGAGAGAGAGAGAGAGAGAGAGAGAGAGAGAGAGAGAGAGAGAGAGAACAAGGACGAGTTTTAACTGAATCAATTTACACTCGGCTCCTATAAACTATAGATAAATTGTAGGTATTTTCATCAACATCTTTATACCCTTAAGAAAACTTTTATTTGGGTATTAAGGGAACGTTAACAATTTGCTGCTGTCATAAGTTTTTAGAGAAACGTAATATATTAATAACTGAAAAAAGAAAAGTTCTTAAAGATATAAAGTCCACTCATGGATGACAGAGGCAAGGGACAATAACATTGCCTTATCAAGCAGGACAATGCCCTTGAGACTGACCATATTACATA
>NC_090741.1:54043555-54046055 GCF_036898095.1 Palaemon carinicauda | reverse complement strand
AGCAGAACTATTTGACATGTTGCATTTTTTTGGCCCACTGCATCATTAATGAGATTCATCTATTCCTAAAACAAAATGATTATGCCAAATCACTTGATACTAATTAAACAAGCATATGCAGATGGAATGGTAGAGTGAACTTTATCATTAAGAGTATTAGGTTGGGATAACTTTTATTGTTATTGTTGTTATTATTATTATTATTATTATCATTATTATTATTATTATTATTATTATTATTATTTTATAAAAATAAATAAGAATAGCGCCAACGTTATCCCTGCGTGTCGTAAGAGGCGACTAAAAGGGACGGGACGAGGGGGCTGGGAACCCCCTCTCCTGTATCTACATCCTGTGAGACAGCAACAAAGAAGGTGATGAATGCAAGAGTTGATGGGAGAAGTACAAGGGGAAGGCCAACGTTTGGGTGGATGGATGGAGTGAAGAAAGCTCTGGTGATAGGAGGATAGATGTGAGAGAGGCAAGAGAGCGTGCTAGAAATAGGAATGAATGGCGAGCGATTGTGACGCAGTTCCGGTAGACCCAGCTGCTTCCTCCGTTGCCTTAGATGATCGCAGAGGTAGCAGCTGTAGGGGATTTAGCATTATGAAGCTTCCTCTG
This sequence comes from Palaemon carinicauda, assembly GCF_036898095.1. NCBI lineage: Eukaryota > Metazoa > Arthropoda > Malacostraca > Decapoda > Palaemonidae > Palaemon > Palaemon carinicauda. The sequence goes on along the minus strand of NC_090741.1, from coordinate 54,045,434 downwards.
TGGTGGATAATGTGGGAGGGTGGGCTGTGGCACCCTAGCAGTACCAGCTGAACTCGGCTGAGTCCCTTGTTAAGCTGGAGGAACGTAGAGAGTAGAGGTCCCCTTTTTTGTTTTGTTTCATTTGTTGATGTCGGCTACCCCCCTAAAATTGGGGGAAGTGCCTTGGTAAATCTATTATTATTATTTATTATTATTATGACAGGGGCGTAGCTTAGATAATAATAATAATAATAATGAATAATAATAATAATAATAATAATAATAATAATAATAATAATAATAATTGTTAATTAACAAAGTAAACACAAGCAAAACAAATGGAAAAAATTCATTGATCATGACGCACGGATATATATATTTGCTTCCTACCAAACTTAAACTCTTTGTTTCAGAACAGACAATCGTCCCTCACCATTTATAGGTTACAATTCCAGTTCATCATTGTTGAAAGATAATTTACATCAGGTGGAAACCAAATGTGTTTGAGGGTCTCACTACCTGCGGTGGCATTTATAGATTCATCACCACCTCATCTTACACTTAGTGACACAAAGGGTCTCAGTTAGATTTCAACAGCAGTCTCTATCTTGAGCTTTTAAGCAATACTTCTCCATTGATCTTCTCCTATTTCATGCTTCATAGACCTCAGTTATGTAGGTCTGGGTCATCAAACTCTTCTGGTGCCTTTGTCCTGTAGTGGTCTAGTTACGGCTAATGATTATATATATATATATATATAGTATATATATATATATATATATATATATATATATATATATATATATATATATATATATGGTACATATGTATATATATATATATATATACTATATATATATATATATATATATATATATATATATATATATATATATATATTATCATTACTAGTACTACTTGCTAAACTACAACCCTAGTTGGAAAACCATGATTGCTGTAAGTCCAGGGGCTCCAGCAGGGAAAATAGCCCAGTGAGGAAAGGATACAAGGAAAAATAAAATATTTTAGGAACAGTAACAACATTAGAATAAATATTTCCTATATATAAACTATAAAAACTTGAACAAAACAAGACGAAAAGAGAAATAAGATAGAAAAGTTTGTCCAAGTGTACCCTCAAGTAAGAGAACTCTAACCAAAGACAGTGAAAGACCATGGTACAGAGGTTATGGCAGTACTCAAGACTAGAGGATAATAGTTTCATTGTGTGTGTGTATGTGCATGTGTGTGAATATGCAATACCATATAAGATACATTACGTCATTAAAAACATCCCATCTATTCATATCTGAACCTTTGAGGTATAGTCTATCCTGTTCGTAATACTAGGCAAGCAGTTAATTCTAATAGCCAAGCCTTCTCCATCCTGAGGCTCAATACTATGCAGTACTCCAGAAGTTTTATTCCAGCTGTTACCAAGTTGTGGAATGATCTTCCTAATCGGGTAGTTGAATCAGTAGAACTTCAAAAGTTCAAAGTTGGAGCAAATGTTTTTATGTTGACCAGGCTGACGTGAGTCTTTTTATAGTTTATATATGACATATTTGTTTTTGACGTTGTTAAAAGTTTATATATTACACATCTGTTTTGACGTTGTTGCCTTTTTTACAATGATTTATTGTTAATTTGTTCTCTTCATTTATTTATTTCCTTTCCTTACTGGCTATTTTTCCCTATTGGGGCCCTTGGGCTTATAGCATCTTGCTTTTCCAACTAGGGTTGTAGCTTGGATAGTAATAATAATAATAATAATAATATTGTCCATCATATACATTTCTCTGAGGTAACAAATACATAACAATTTTTCCTTTCTGCATCTAATAAACACATTTGTAGAGCACAGCTGTTTGTCTCATGGCGTCCCGAACAAATTTATGGC
>NC_090741.1:54002230-54043055 GCF_036898095.1 Palaemon carinicauda | reverse complement strand
CTAGAGGTCATTTACTAGTGTTGACCCAAGACGCCTTTGGAGTCGTGGCACGTTCCTCCTGCAACATCCCAAGAAAGTCCGCTTGCAATCCTTAGAAGGATTTTTTTTATCACAGGTGATGGAAAATGATTCGGCCAGAGGCTGTTTTTTTTTTTTTTTTGTATATCTGTGATCATGTGTGATTTGGCATAATGAAAAGATATAATGATGTTCGGTACTATTTATTTTAAAGTGATATATATATATATATATATATATATATATATATATATATACATATATATATGTATATGTATATTTATATATATGTATATATATATTTATATATTTATATATATACATATATATATATATGTACATATATTTATATATATATTTATATTTATAAGTATTTATATATATAAATATATTTATATATATATATATATAAATATATATATATATATATATATATATATATATATATGTATATATATACATACATATATATATATTTATATATATATATATATATATATATATATATATATATATATATATATATATATATATATACATACACATTAATATAAAAAACGAATTTCAAAGTTACATATAACAACAAAAATAAAATCAATCCTTAATCAGAATAAACTGCAAGAATTAATCATTGTACTTCATAACAGAACCTTTTTATAATTTGAATAATTCCTGCACAATCATCATCATCATCATCATCTCCTCCTACGTCTATTGACGCAAAAGGGCCTCAGTTAGATTTCGCCAGTCGTCTCTATCTTGAGCTTTTAAATCAATGTTTCTCCACTCATCATCTCCTACTTCACGCTTCATAGTCCTTGGCCATGGAGTCCGAAACGCAATGCACAAAGTATCAACCATAAATATCAATCATGGATGAAAGTAAACTGCAAGAATTAATCATTATACATCATGAAAAAGCCTTTTATAATATGAATAATTCCTGCACACTCATAGCAATTGCAATACGTAAAGCATCACCCATCCGTAATATCCATATTCAATCAGGAGATAGTTTTTAAGTGCTCTCTCACTACGTATTCTTTAATGGGAAATTCCTTATCAAAGCCGGAATGCATTGGTTAATCTCCGTGGAAAATTTAGCAGAGCGACATGATACTAAATATCTGAGAGAATTGCTACACATTGTGCAACCAACGAATCGTCCTGATACGAGAATAGTTACAGATGGTTTCAAAATATTAGATCCTAGATACATGTCTACTGTAGGCTTTAGACTTTAGAGCCTTCAAATATGCGGCCCAGAGATCGTTCTGACACGAGAATAGTTACAGATGGTTTCAAAATATTAGATCCTAGATACATGTCTACTGTAGGCTTTAGACTTTAGAGCCTTCAAATATGCGGCCCAGAGATCGTTCTGACACGAGAATAGTTACAGATAGTTTCAAAATATTAGATCCTAGATACATGTCTACTGTAGGCTTTAGACTTTAGAGCCTTCAAATATGCGGCCCAGAGATCGTTCTGACACGAGAATAGTTACAGATAGTTTCAAAATATTAGATCCTAGATACATGTCTACTGTAGGCTTTAGACTTTAGAGCCTTCAAATATGCGGCCCAGAGATCGTTCTGACACGAGAATAGTTACAGATAGTTTCAAAATATTAGATCCTAGATACATGTCTACTGTAGGCTTTAGACTTTAGAGCCTTCAAATATGCGGCCCAGAGATCGTTCTGACACGAGAATAGTTACAGATAGTTTCAAAATATTAGATCCTAGATACATGTCTACTGTAGGCTTTAGACTTTAGAGCCTTCAAATATGCGGCCCAGAGATCGTTCTGACACGAGAATAGTTACAGATAGTTTCAAAATATTAGATCCTAGATACATGTCTACTGTAGGCTTTAGACTTTAGAGCCTTCAAATATGCGGCCCAGAGATCGTTCTGACACGAGAATAGTTACAGATGGTTTCAAACTATTAGATCCTGGATACATGTCTACTGTAGGCTCTAGAGCCTTTAAATATGCAGCCCCGAGACTATACTATAGGCTCCAACGAGACATCCGAATAATTGAAGATATTAAGGCTTTCAAGAGGAAACTGAAGACTTATTCTGCGAGTGTTTTGACTGTGATGATCGAAGAATATTAGCTTTCAAGAGGAAAGTGAAGACTTTCTTATTCTGTGAGTGTTTTGATAGTGATGATCGAAGTATATTCACTTCCAAGAGGAAACTGAAGACTTTTTCACATTCTGCGACTGTTTTGATAGTGATGATCGAAGTATATTCGCTTTCAAGAGGAAACTGAAGACTTTCTTATTCTGCGAGTTTTTTGACAGTCATGATCGAAGTATATTCGCTTCCAAGAGGAAACTGAAGACTTTTTCACATTTTGTGAGTGTTTTGGCAGTGATGATCGAATAATATTCGCTTCCAAGAGGAAACTGAAGACTTATTCTCCGAGTGTTTTGACAGTGATGATCAAACAGTAAGCGGAGAATACGCATTGTGAAATGTTAAATGCTCCTGAATGAACATAAAACGACCGTGGAGGACCTGTAGAGAGTAGGGTTCCCCTGCTGTACACGACCAGATAAGCAGCCCTTAAAATACGAAAAGTATTTTAAAGTCAGCGTCAAATTATGAACTGCGTGTATATCTTGATCGGGATTCCTTTGGCTGTGTCTGTTTCAGAATTGTTAAATCTAAGTCGTATTGATTTAAACTTTAATACGAGTTCATGCATACCTGTTTTAGATTCGGAAAATAAGGATATGAATATAAAACACAGGTTGTTGGTGACCTAAAAATCCCCAAGCCCGCGCACACATACACAAATATATATATCTGTTTACACACACACACACACACATATATATATATATATATACATATATATATAAATATATATATGTGTGTGTGTATGTATATATATACATATATATATATATATATATATATATAAATATATATTTATGTATATATATTTATATATATGTATATATATATACATATATATATATTTATATATATGTATATATATATACGTATATATATATATATACGTATATATATATATATACGTATATATATATATATATATATATATATATATATATATATATATATATATATATATATATATATTCAGCCAAGGCCACAGGAAAAAAAAAAAGAAGGTGTGGCCTTGGCTGAATATATTGTCATGCGCTATTTAGTGACTTATACGCATATATATATATATATATATATATATATATATATATATATATATATATATATAATGTATGTATATATAGTGCATATATATACTGTATATATACATATGTATATAATATATATATATATATATATATATATATATATATATGTATATATATATATATATATATATATATATATATATATATATATATATATATATATATATATATATATATATATACTGCATTTGTATATATGTATGTATATATGTATATATATATATATATATATATATATATTGTATCTTAAGAAATACACATAAATATTATTCCATACACTAAGTTGGTGATTACCTACCATCATCCACTTAATAAAGGTTTCCTCAGCTCACTCAAATTCTGACAATATGAAAAAGGTCTCACCAAACCCACCACTCAACGCCAATAGAACAACAACTCAGGCGACAACACATTAACATACACAAATCCCTTTAACACCATTACTTGAAACGCGGAAAAACAAGGCAAGCGAAGCCCTTGTTATTTTGCCTCTCGCCAAAAAAGCTTTTGTTAGCCAAAGGGATTCTCGATTTGCCTTTCCAGTCACGTCCTAGCTCAGGCAAGGGACATCTATCCTTCCGGGAACTAATGTGTGGTAGGTAACCCTTTTTTTTTTGTTTTTTGTTTTTTGCGAGACTTGGGATACTTCTAGGTGGTGTTTCTTCATTAGTAGAGAGATAAGTTAGTTTTTTGGTGTTATTGGTGATATTTTTATTAGAAAAAGAGGTAGATAGATATGCGTGTTTTATTATATATATATATATATATATATATATATATACAGTATATATATATGGATGTATATATATATATATATATATATATATATATATATATATATATATATATATATATATATATATATATATATGGCATTAATACAATATCCAACATATTTTGTAGATTTGAGAACAAAGCCCTTAGAAGAATGTTGGGAGTGAAATAGCAGGATAGGATTAGAAATGAAACTATAAGAGAGATTACTAGAGTGCCATATGTGGATGAGATCATGGTGAAGGGTATGTGGAGATATTTTTGGCATGCTCTTCGCATTCCACAAGAGGTATTAGTTCACCAAAATTCTAACTGGGCTCCACAAGGCATTAGAAGAGTTAAAAGACCCAGGCCTACATGGCTGAGGACTATGAAGCGTGAAGTGGGAGATGATGAAGTGAGAAGTATTGAATTCAAAGCTCAAGATAAAGACGACTGGTGAAATCTAACCGAGGTTCTTTGCTTCAATAGGCGTAGGAGATGATGATGATATGATGATAGAATACGATTAAATGTTTTTAGAAGTAGTTCTATAAATGAGTATAATTTTGTTCAGCTTCATCGTAACAAAATGGATTATCTAAAATCCTAATCTACTGAAGGCTTGAAATCTCTCATTCCAAAATGGACGAGATATCATCCAAGCAATGATCCTTCCTTGATTATTGCATATCATGCAAATTGCATTTAAATGACATGACTTCACTTATCATCCAATCTGAGCTTTGTTAATTTCTATCCTACTTCAGAAGGTAGTATTTTTATATTTGTGATTTGAAATTACTATTTTTTTTATAACTTTCGATTCAGTGTGATATCCACTTTGAAATTTCCTCTGCTTAAAGCTTTAATAAACGTGTATAATAAATATCATTCATGTATTCTTATTTCTGAAAACATTACATTATTAAATCACTAAACTATTCTAAACTGATATTCCTGATTGAAAGTGTAAATTTTTGTGAATTTTTAAAAGCTTTACACATTAATCCTTCCTTTGATATTGGAGCCTCTGTAACAGCTCATCATTATTCCAGTTCAGATTGTGTTAGGGGCTCTCGTGTGTAAAGTGAATCGAGTCCTTGTGGCAAATGATTTTCAGTTATCTTCATGATTCATAAATCACATCTCACAGATAAAACTTCCTCTTGGGCTATTTTAAAAAGGCAAAAATCTTTATAGTTTTCAAGTAGACCATAACTAAAACTTCCTCGCAGGCTATTTAAAAAAAGCAAAAAAAATTATCATTTTCAAGTAGACCACAACTAAAACTTCCTCGCAGGCTATTTTAAAAAGGCAAAAAACTTTATAGTTTTTAAGTAGACCACAACTAAAACTTCCTCGCAGGCTATTTTATAAAGGTAAAAATCTTTATAGTTTTTATGTAGACTACAACTAAAACTTCCTCTTAGGCTATTTTAAAAAGGCAAAATCTTTTATAGTTTTTAAGTAGACCACAACTAAAACTTCCTTGTAGGTTATTTTAAAAAGGCAAAAATCTTTATAGTTTTTAAGTAGACCACAACTAAAACTTCCTAGTAGGCTATTTTAAAAAAGCAAAAATCTTTATAGTTTTTAAGTAGACCACAACTAAAACTTCCTAGTAGGCTATTCTAAAAAGGCAAAAATCTTTATAGTTTTCAAGTAGACCACAACTAAAACTTCTTCGTAGGCTATTTTAAAAAGGCAAAAATCTTTATAGTTTTCAAGTAGACCACAACTAAAACTTCTTCGTAGGCTATTTTAAAAAGGCAAAAATCTTTATAGTTTTCAAGTAGACCACAACTAAAACTTCTTCGTAGGCTATTTTAAAAAGGCAAAAATCTTTATAGTTTTCAAGTAGACCACAACTAAAACTTCTTCGTAGGCTATTTTAAAAAGGCAAAAATCTTTATAGTTTTCAAGTACACCACAACTAAAACTTCTTCGTAGGCTATTTAAGAAAGGCAAAAATCTTTATAGTTTTCAAGTAAACCACAACTAAAACTTCTTCGTAGGCTATTTTAAAAAGGCAAAAATCTTTATAGTTTTTAAATAGACCACAACTAAAACATCCTCTTAGGCTATTTTAAAAAGGCAAAAATCTTTTTAGTTTTTAAGTAGACCACAACTAAAACTTCCTCTTAGGCTATTTTAAAAAGGCAAAAATCTTTATTGTTTTTAAATAGACCACAACTAAAACTAGTAGGCTATTTTAAAAAGGCAAAAATCTTTATAGTTTTTAAGTAGACCACAACTAAAACTTCCTAGTAGGCTATTTTAAAAAGGCAAAAATCTTTATAGTTTTTAAGCAGACCACAACTAAAACTTCCTCTTAGGCTATCTTAAAAAGGCAAAAATCTTTATAGTTTTTAAGTAGACCACAACTAAAACTTCCTCGCAGGCTATTTTAAAAAGGGGAAAATCTTTATAGTTTTTTTTTTAAGTAGACCACAACTAAAACTTCTTCGTAGGCTATTTTAAAAAGGCAAAAATCTTTATAGTTGTCAAATTGACCACATCTAAACGTCTACGAAATCAATGAAAGTTGTTTTTATAACATAACTTGATGCTGATTTTATTACAATTTTCATATATTGCATTGCATTTTCTATATTTTGGCTAAATATAAAATCATATAGTCCCCGTTACTGTGCTTTTTGTGTAACAGGAATAATATTATCCTCTTCTTACGACCGACTTCTATAGAGCTTTCCAGTGTTACCAGATATGGGGATTTATCCCTAGATTTAGGGATTTTAGGTATCTGATGGGGATATTCGACAGATTTCTATGAAGGGAAATGAAGATGAGTAAACCTTTAAAGTATTTTCTCTATTAGTAAAGCCTACATAATCAGAAGGAAATATATTTTTGTAAATGGGGATTTTTAGTATTTTCTACATAAACAGAAGGAAATATATTTTTGTAAATGGGGATTTTTAGTATTTTCTACATAATCAGAAGGAAATATATTTATGTAAATGGGGATTTTTAGTATTTTCTACATAATCAGAAAGAAATATATTTCTGTAAATGGGGATTTTTTTAGGTTGTTTTGGGGATTTTTTATCATGAGTTTTGGGGATATTTAGACTAACCCATCTGGCAACACTGGAGCTTTCAATAACAACAACTATTAAATTTACTGCTACGAGTTCCCAGTGTCGAATTATACAACTTATTCAGTGCAGATTTTAATGAAAGAAAATAGCCTAGATGGTTGTGATTGTGGCATAAATAACAGAAAAGGCGTTAAATTTGTGTCAACATTGTTGGAACTTTTTAAGGGGACGAGTGTTAGCTGGAGTTGAATGTTTTGAACAGTGATGTCTCCCGTTACTTGTTACTCGATTTTGGCAACAAAGAACATCGATGTATTGAATTTTGTGGTGCAATTCTTCTTTTTCATATTAATAAGAAGGTAAGGGTTTCCTTAATGTGTAATAAGTTCACTGATATTCAATTAATCTTACAACTAAAGCGGTGTTCTTTTTTATGTGAAGCTAGCCTGAGAAATTTGAGTTTTATAGCCTACATTGTTTCGAGACCAAGGAAATTTGTGCCAGATTACCTTTAGAATAGGTTTAGCAGTACAGATTGGCAACTGACGTATCTTGAATGTTTTTTAATGTGATTGAAAAAGGTAATAAAGCAGATATTCAAATAAAATTACAAAAACAAAATTTACAAATATAGTTTCAAGAACACACTCTCCTCTTAATATTGCCATAAATGTAGTTCTGACATTCTATGTAGTTGCAGACCACTCTGATTTATGCTTTCTAAACTGCTGTGTCTAAGAATTGTTGAATGACTAAACTAAGAAACAAGAGTTCTGAGCAGTGTAGAACCAGAATTAACACGGTTTTCATCATCAGGAGTTATGAGAAACCAAATTAATTTTAAGGATATAATCAGTCAGAGAAAACATGGTTTTTATGTACAGTAGCTACTAAAAGGACATGAATCTTTCTTAGCCTAAGCTTCTCAGTCCTAAGTTGCGGAACCTAACCTTACCTAAGCGATCCTTCCCTAAGTTATCCTCACCTTGCCTATCGTTACCTACCCTACTATCTCCTTTGCTGACCTTAACTTACTTAACCTGAAATTACTTACCCATAGATCACCTACTTTTACCTTGCCTAACCTCGCATTATCTATCGAAAATTTAGTTACTGCCGCCTTACCCAAACTTACCTTATCCATTCTTACCTTACCCAACTTACCTTACCCAAACTTACCTTACCCAGACTTACCTAACCTACCCTTACCTTACCTACCCACATAGTACATCATATTACCGAAGCTGCCCTCATCTTGACTCCCGCTATCTAACCTAACCTAACCTAACCTGTCCTTAACTTACCTACTCTTACTTTATCTACCTTTCCCTACCATTACTTTACCTATCGTTCCACACCCTTAATTAATCTACCCTTAATTTATCTACCCTAACACCTTCTCTGCCCTCATTTTACCTACCTTTACCTTATTACTCTTATCTTACCTACTCTTATCTACCTCTACTTTACCTACCCTTTTCTACAACCACTTTACTAACCCCTAGCTCAGCTAGCTTACCTTTGCCTTAGTTCATCTAACCTTACCTGACCTTACCTTAGTTCAGCTAACCTTAGCTTACCTTAGTTCAGATAACCATACCTTACCTTAGTTCAGATAACCTTACCTTACCTTACCTTACCTTAGTTCAGATAACCTTACCTTACCTTACCTTACCGTAGTTCAGCTAACCTTACCTTACCGTAGTTCAGCTAACCTTACCTTATCTTACCTTACCTTATCTAACATACCCTTACCTTACTGACCTCTTACCTTACCTTGCCTAACCTAACCTTACCTTACCTTACCTTACCTAACCTTACCTTACCTTACCTTAGTTCAGATAACCTTACCTTACCGTAGTTCAACTAACCTTACCTTACCTTAGTTCATCTTACCTTATCTTACCTTAGTTCATCTTACCTTACCTTACCTTAGTTCACCTTACCTTACCTTACCTTAGTTCACCTTACCTTACCTTACCTTATCTTAGTTCACCTTACCTTACCTTATCTTAGTTCACCTTACCTTACCTTAGTTCATCTTACCTTACCTTAGTTCACCTTACCTTACCTTAGTTCACCTTACCTTACCTCATCTAACATACCTTTTCCTTACTAACCTCTTACCTTGCCTAAGCTAACCTTACCTTATCTTACCTTATCTTACCTTATCTTACCCTAGTTCAGCTAACCTTACTTTACCTTAGTTCAGATATCCTACCTTAGTTCAGATATCCTACCTTAGTTCAGATTACCTTAGCTTAGTTCACCTTACCTTACCTTATCTTAGTTCATCTTACCTTACCTTACATTACCTTACCTTACCTTATCTAACATACCCTTACCTTACTGACCTCTTACCTTGCCTAACCTTACCTTACCTTGCTTAACTTACCTAAACTACACTTAACTTACCTAAACTACACTTAATTTACATACCCTTGCCTTCCTGACCTCTTATCTTGTCTAACTTACCCTTACCTTACTTTAACTCACATCTGCTTATCTAACCTACCCTCTCCATACTTTACCTCAACTTGCAATAGCCTAGCTAACCTACCTTTTCCATACCTTACCTTTTCTTACCCTACCCTACCCTACCGTACCCCACCCTACCCTACCCTACCCTACCCAACCGTACCCTACCCTACCCTACCCTACCCTACCCTATAATGTCATATTTGAGCTTTAATTTAGTGCAATAAATATAGAGTGAAAGTAAGGGATGCACCTTAGCCTTTTATTCATTAAACTAATCTAATCTACAGGTTTGAGCAAAGACTGACTTAAATAGGTGGTTTGGGCATAATTGACCCCCTGATAATTAATCCTAAGTTTGTCTTATTCATTGCTCAATTCAGTTTTGTAAAGAAGGTTTTGTCTGCTATGAAATGTAGGTAAACTAGTGATATATAGTGAAGTTTAGTAACAAATTAGTTCAATAACGCTCACCAGTCATGATTATGTTGCATTTACAAAAATTCTGCTCGAGGCAAAAAATTTGAAAATTAATTTTTTGTATAACTGTTTATTGTTGAGTCTGGTACTGGTTTTGGGAATGTTGAGTTAGATAGATAGGAAAAATAATGATATTGTCAAGCTGAACAGTTTGCTTAAATATATATTTGTGAAAAGGACAGGCTAATGGTACGATACTTTGATATTATGGCAGATAAGAATCTACCATACTGTGACCATCCATGCCATTTCCTAATTTTGATAATGATGTTTATGAAGGGGATGGACACTTATTATTCATCAGTATTTGCTATTGCTTGTGAAAGATTTTCTCATTTTTTTTTCTGATGTAGTCAATCCCTGACAATTAATATTTGTAAAATTAATCTGTAAAATTTTTATGAAGTTTCCACGTGTTTTCACATTTTTTTTCCAACCATGTCTTCAGTTCCACTATGTCTGTATAATGACAAGGCTGTTCCCTAAAATGGCAGGATGTAACATTCTCGTTTTTGCCAAAAATGCTGATACTTACAAGATTTCTCCTACAGCACTGATTCATCCCTTCACCTGTGTTATGCCCAACCTGATGAAAGTCAGGAGTATTTAGACTTCAAGTTAATTAGTGGGCCTGTGACTATACAATGCAAATTATTTAAAAAGTATTTTCATTGGAATGGTGAGGCAGAATTTGCTTCGTGAGTCATTTTTATCAAATTTCATTGAGGCAAGACTGTATCATTCATACCCTTGACTGGATAAAACAAACATTGATTAAATGTAGGTCTTATTGCTTGGAAATTACAGAAAATTACTGTAAAGACTATGATGAATGACACAAAGTTACAGATGAAAAAATATAATAGAGAACGACCTTTGTCTAAAGAGTAGATGTATGATGGCATAGAGCAGGATACCAAAATATTGGAGATTAACCGAAGAATACTAATATCTTGTGGGTAAGAAAAAGCATTTGTTCCTACACACACACAAACCCTTTGCTAGAATCTAGCCATACATTTTTAACGCGAGGTGTTAACGACATTCCTTTAGTTAGCAGGGAAGACCTGCTACCCCACTCACACACTTGCTCAGTGTATTACGTAACTTTTTGTTTTTGACTCGGTAGAGTGAAGACACGTATTCCTCTCCTGTAAACCCATTTATTTACCTGACTCTAAACTCACTTTGTTTTCATTCTCTTTTGCTAATACGTGGGTTAGCACTTACATAGCTGGGCACTCTTGCGTCACATTTATGTCAGATTGGGCGACAGATCCTCACAACCTTTACCTTGCGTGCAGACAACACTCATGCATGAAGGTATCTCCATGTGAATAGTGTTGGGAGTGGTCATCCTCTTAGTGGGAGCAAGACGGTAGGCGACGGAAGATGTTGAAAAGGGATTATTCGGATTTTGAGTCTTCCTTGAAAAATCCTTGAGAAATCCTGACTTCTTTCTGCGGTGCCTCATTCCCTCTCCACTGACTTTGATCATTTGGCCTCCTCCGGAGGGTGGTTGAGATGACTGTTTGACCCCGCGACAGTCCTCAAGCACGGAAGATTCTGTTGCTTCTCCTAGCATAGCGGTATTGCCCCCTGAACTTTAGGGGGCCTAATTCACCTGACACATTGAGTCAGTTGTACCCTTCCTTGGGGCTCATAGAGGTGCTTAGGCCTGGGGCACAGTAAGAGAGCACAGGTGCCTGCTCAGTGGTTGGCAACGGCTTTTCCCCATGAGGCTCTGGGGTGGTGTTATCTTTAGAAGGCCCTGTTCCCCTCGCTGATGTATCCTCACCAACTTCTTGCCCACCTGAGGAGTCGCTGGCAGGTTCTCCAAGGTATTCCAGCCAGACTCGTGATCTCCCAGGAGGTAAGTACACATGCTGAGCTTACTCAGCCAGCTGAATTTGCTAAGCACACAGGTCGTTCAGCACACTGGGCTTGCCCAGCAGAAGAAACCTTTGGTTCCTCCACATTCCGAGGTTGGTCGCCCTTCTCGTCAGTTTGAAAGGGCTTTCTCACTTCGGAGCTGAGTTTTTCGGATTCCCCTGGTGATTGTGGGAGTCCATTCCTTGTAGTTACAGTCCCGAGTCACCATGTCTTTAAGGCACCACGAAAGTTTGTGAGTCTCACGAGTGTGGTTCCCTCCAGGGCCTTACATCAGGCGTCTACCCCTTTTGGTCCTGTAATGGCCGCTGAACAAGTGGTATAACTACCTAAGCTCCCTTACAGGACAAGTAGCTGGGATGTTAGTCTGGGATGAATGGATATAAGGACTGCCCTTTTCTTTCATCTTCCCCGTTTTTGGGGCACAGCATCTGGAGGACTCTGCAAGGTGGCCTATCTACGACTACAGGTAAATACCATTTCTCTTGCGTGGTCTGGAGTATGCACATATCTCATTATGTACCCATTCTCCTTCAAGGTGGAATCGGGCAATGTGTGGGTTCAAGTATGAGGCCGTATTCAACACACCATTCTTACCTGGCCAGGCCACAGTCCTTAGTTTCCACACATTCATCATGACTGCCCGGGCCGTCCACTCTCAAGCTTACCAGATGGATAGTTCACAAGATGTCAGGGTGCCTCTCTCATGCTTGAATGAGCTCAGAGTTGCACCCCAGGTCAAATTCCCTGCCGGTTGGCTTTCAGACTTTTACCCACCTAAGGGTGAGCCTCAGTAGTAAAGAGCAAAGGGTTTAATTGTAAGAACAAGTGACAAATTTGCAAGAAATTTGTATTTTTCCATACTCTGCAAACCTGAGCTCTTCACTCATATTTATCCTGCCATCACCTGCTCCCCTAAAAGTCTTAATGGCAACGATTGAAGTGACGTAACGCACTGGGTTACTATGTGAACAGGGTGGCTGATCTAGCCCACTGCTAACCTTCGGAGGGTCACTAACACTTCGCGTTAAAAGTTTATGGGTAATTTCCAGCTATGCCGGAACAATATATCCACAGTAAAGAGCTCGGGATTGTATATTTAGGAAAAATAGAAATTACTTTCAAAGTTGTCATTTTATATTGCTGGAGTGGGTAATTCATATGGTTTTTTACTGGGTAACAATATCTTTAATGACAGTTTAACTATTGTACTTATACAAATTTATTCATTCAACAGCACAAGAGGAATGAACAGCGCCATGACTTTCTACTTAAGCAGCTACATTATACCTTCATCTAACAGTAGGAATTTAACTAAAATTACTAGACCCTGCCACTGTAGAAAGACCTCGGTTTCCGACCACCTCGACTTGGGTAAGCAATAATTCAAATTTGTTACATTGCCCAATGTTGTAATTGTGTGCTTGTATGTGAAATAGTTACCGGCTTGGAAGAGTTATTCCAAGTAGTTGAAACCCCTTAGTAAGCAGTGAGAAAGACTTGGAATCCTAGGATAGGATTTTGGGGTGGGCCATGGAATGACTACTTGACCATATATCAGATGATTAGACAAGGTCTGAGAGTAGCAAAGATGACCAATTTATCTACAATTGGATTACTATTATTCATATCAGGGAATTTCAATGAGTTTGAATCTTAAGCACTGAAACAGCAACCTCTTTGAAATATCCCCTGACAAAGTAGTAGAAAAGATTATAATGTCATCCATCTTTTAATTTTAAAATGTGAGAATTTACCAGAAATATATAATTATACATACTAATCTATTTATCAATATAATTGTGAGATGTTAATCTTATTAACTTCTTGATATTTCAAATATGATAATACCAATGCAATGACAGTGCTATTAATTCTATAAAGAATGGTACTCATAAAACTATGGATTTTAGGGAATAGGATTGTTATGAAAACACCAATATCATATGAATTGTGGTTTGTATTATAGATGTGGATAATTATCAAAGCTGACTTTTTTTTTCTAATAATTCAGGTTATTGTCACTGCTCTTCCTTCAGATGTTTATGTTGAAGAACTTTGCAAATAGGTCAAGTTTAAGGTTCAGAAGTGTCTATTACACTGATCTCTAAAGTATCAAGTTATTCTAATGGATTATCCTAAAAGGGAACTCTCATGTATTGAATTAAATATATGATTATCAGGTTTTGAATTGATGGTGAGTAACTTTTGAAGTAAAAATTTTTCATTTTTTTTCAGATGCGTTTATTTATCTGTACATTTGAAATCCTAAAGCCGAAGCCCGGAATCAAAACACTTTCTGGAGGGCAATCAAATTCCCCTGATAATATGGGAAGGAGATGGAAGAAAAAGAGAAGCTGATGGCACAAGATTAAATCAGTTATATCTATGTCAACGCTGATAATAAGGATAGAGGCTGTAAGATTCAACTGATATCAGTTTAAAGATAAGTTTATTTTTTTTTTCTCAGAAATTCATACCTCAGGTTGCAGAGTGGGTAATGAGTATCTATGGAAGGGGGCTTAAGTACATTGTACAGGTAATGAATATCTATGGAAGGGGGCTTAAGTACATTGTACAGGTAATGAATATCAATGAAAGGGGGCCTAAGTACATTGTAGAGGTAATGAATATCTATGGAAGGGGGATTAAGTACATTGTACAGGTGATGAATATATATGGAAGGGGGCTTAAGTACATTGTACAGGTAATGAATATCTATGGAAGGGGGCTTAAGTACATTGTACAGATAATGAATATCTATGGAAGGCGCTTAAGTACATTGTACAGGTAATGAATATCTATGGAAGGGGGCTTAAGTACATTGTACAGGTAATGAATATCTATGGAAGGGGGCTTAAGTACATTGTACATGTAATGAATTTCTATGGAAGGGGGCTTAAGTACATTGTACAGGTAATGAATATCTATGGAAGGGGGCTTAAGTACATTGCACAGGTAATACATATCTATGGAAGGGGGCTTAAGTACATTGTAGAGGTAATGAATATCTATGGAAGGGGGCTTAAGTACATTGCACAGGTAATGAATATCTATGGAAGGGGGCTTAAGTACATTGTACAGATAATGAATATCTATGGAAGGGGGCTTAAGTACATTGTACAGGTAATGAATATCTATGGAAGGGGGCTTAAGTATATTGTACAGATAATGAATATCTATGGAAGGGGGCTTAAGTACATTATACAGGTAATGAATATCTATGGAAGGGGGCTTAAGTACATTGTACAGGTAATGAATATCTATGGAAGGGGGCTTAAGTGCATTGTACAGGTAATGAATATCTATGGAAGGGGGCTTAAGTACATTGTACAGGTAATGAATATCTATGGAAAGGGGCTTAAGTACATTGTACAGGTAAAGGTAATGAATATCTATGGAAGGGAGATTAAGTACATTGTACAGGTAATGAATATCTATGGAAGGGGGCTTAAGTATATTGTACAGATAATGAATATCTATGGAAGGGGGCTTAAGTACATTGTACAGATAATGAATATCTATGGAAGGAGGCTTAAGTACATTGTACAGGTAATGAATACCTATGGAAGGGGGATTAAGTACATTTTACAGGTAATGAATATCTATGGAGGGGGGCTTAAGTACATTGTACAGGTAATGAATATCTATGGAAGGGGGCTTAAGTACATTGTACAGATAATAAATATCAATGGCAGGGGGCTTAAGTACATTGTACAGGTAATGAATATCTATGGAAGGGGGCTTAAGTACATTGTACAGGTAATGAATATCTATGGAAGGGGGCTTAAGTACATTGTACATGTAATGCATATCTATGGAAGGGGGCTTAAGTACATTGTACATGTAATGCATATGTATGGAAGCTGGCTTAAGTACACTGTACAGGTAATGAATATCTATGGAAGGGGGATAAGTACATTGTACAGATAATGAATATCTATGGAAGGGGGCTTAAGTACATTGCACAGGTAATGAATATCTATGGAAGGGGACTTACGTACATTGTACAGGTAATGAATATCTATGGAAGGGGGCTTAAGTACATTGTACAGATAATGAATATCTATGGAAGGGGGATAAGTACATTGTACAGGTAATGAATATCTATGGAAGGGGGCTTAAGTACATTGTACAGATAATGAATATCTATGGAAGGAGGCTTAAGTACATTGTACAGGTAATGAATACCTATGGAAGGGGGATTAAGTACATTTTACAGGTAATGAATATCTATGGAGGGGGGCTTAAGTACATTGTACAGGTAATGAATATCTATGGAAGGGGGCTTAAGTACATTGTACAGATAATAAATATCAATGGCAGGGGGCTTAAGTACATTATACAGGTAATGAATATCTATGGAAGGGGGCTTAAGTACATTGTACAGGTAATGAATATCTATGGAAGGGGGCTTAAGTACATTGTACATGTAATGCATATCTATGGAAGGGGGCTTAAGTACATTGTACATGTAATGCATATGTATGGAAGCTGGCTTAAGTACATTGTACATGTAATGAATATCTATGGAAGGGAGCTTAAGTACATTGTACAGGTAATGAATATCTATGGAAGGGGGATAAGTACATTGTACAGATAATGAATATCTATGGAAGGGGGCTTAAGTACATTGCACAGGTAATGAATATCTATGGAAGGGGGCTTAAGTACATTGTACATGTAATGCATATCTATGGAAGGGGATTTAAGTACATTGTACAGGTAATGAATATCAATGGAAGGGGGCTTAAGTACATTGTAGAGGTAATGAATATCTATGGCAGGGGGCTTAAGTACATTGTACAGGTAATGAATATCTATGGAAGGGGGCTTAAGTACATTGTACAGGTATGAATATCTATGGAAGGGGGCTTAAGTACATTGTACAGGTAATGAATATCTATGGAAGGGGGCTTAAGTACATTGTAGAGGTAATGAATATCTATGGAAGGGGGCTTAAGTACATTGTAGAGGTAATGAATATATATGGAAGGGGACTTAAGTACATTGTACAGGTAATGCATATCTATGGAAGGGGGCTTAAGTACATTGTACAGGTAATGAATATCTGTGGAAGGGGGCTTAAGTACATTGTACAGGTAATGAATATATATGGAAGGGGGCTTAAGTATATTGTACAGGTAATGAATATCTATGGAAGGGGGCTTAAGTACATTGTACATGTAATGCATATGTATGGAAGCTGGCTTAAGTACATTGTACAGGTAATGAATATCTATGGAAGGGGGCTTAAGTACATTGTATAGGTAATGAATATCTATGGAAGGAGGCTTAAGTACATTGTACAGGTAATGAATATCTATGGAAGGGGGCTTAAGTACATTGTACAGGTAATGAATATCTATGGAAGGGGGCTTAAGTACATTGTAGAGGTAATGCATATCTATGGAAGGGGGCTTAAGTACATTGTACAGGTAATGAATATCTATGGAAGAGGGCTTAGTACATTGTACAGGTAATGAATATCTATGGAAGGGGGCTTAAGTACATTGTAAAGGTAATCAATATCTATGGAAGGGAGCTTAAGTACATTGTACAGGTATTGAATATCTATGGAAGGGGGCTCAGGTACATTGTACAGATAATGAATATCTATGGAAGGGGGCTTAAGTGCATTGTACAGGTAATGAATATCTATGAAAAGGGGCTTAAGTACATTGTACAGATAATGCATATCTATGGAAGGGAGCTTAAGTACATTTTACAGGTAATGAATATCTATGGAAGGGGGCTTAAGTACATTGTACAGGTAATGCATATCTATGGAAGGGGGCTTAAGTACATTGTACAGGTAATGAATATCTATGGAAGGGGGCTTAAGTACATTGTAAAGGTAATCAATATCTATGGAAGGGGGCTTAAGTACATTGTACAGGTAATGAATATCTATGGAAGGGGTTTAAGTACATTGTACAGGTAATGAATATCTATGGAAGGGGGCTTAAGTACATTGTACAGGTAATGAATATCTATGGAAGGGGGCATAAGTACATTGTACAGGTAATGAATATCAATGGAAGGGGGCTTAAGTACATTGTACAAGTAAGGAATATCTATGGAAGGGGGCTTAAGTACATTGTACAGGTAATGAATATCTATGGTAGGGGCTTAAGTACATTGTACAGGTAATGAATATCTATGGAAGGGGGCTTAAGTACATTGTACAGGTAATGAATATCTATGGAAGGGGGCTTAAGTACATTGTAGAGGTAATGAATATCTATGGAAGGGGCTTAAGTACATTGTAGAGGTAATGAATATCTATGGAAGGGGGCTTAAGTACATTATACAGGTAATGAATATCTATGGAAGGGGGCTTAAGTACATTGTACAGGTAATGAATATCTATGGAAGAGGGCTTAAGTACATTGTACAGGTAATGAATATCTATGGAAGGGGGCGTAAGTACATTGTACAGGTAATGAATATTTATGAAAGGGGGCTTAAGTACATTGTACAGGTGATGAATATCTATGGAAGGGGGCTTGAGTACATTGTACAGGTAATATCTATGGAAGGGGGCTTAAGTACATTGTACAGGTAATGAATGTCTATGGAAGGGGGCTTAAGTACATTGTACAGGTAACGATTAGCTATGAAAGGGGCTTAAGTACATTGTAGAGGTAATGAATATCTATGGAAGGGGGCTTAAGTACATTGTACAGGTAATGAATATCTATGGAAGGGGGCGTAAGTACATTGTACAGGTAATGAATATTTATGAAAGGGGGCTTAAGTACATTGTACAGGTGATGAATATCTATGGAAGGGGGCTTGAGTACATTGTACAGGTAATATCTATGGAAGGGGGCTTAAGTACATTGTACAGGTAATGAATGTCTATGGAAGGGGGCTTAAGTACATTGTACAGGTAATGAATATTTATGAAAGGGGGCTTAAGTACATTGTACAGGTGATGAATATCTATGGAAGGGGGCTTGAGTACATTGTACAGGTAATATCTATGGAAGGGGGCTTAAGTACATTGTACAGGTAATGAATGTCTATGGAAGGGGGCTTAAGTACATTTTACAGGTAATGATTAGCTATGAAAGGGGCTTAAGTACATTGTAGAGGTAATGAATATCTATGGAAGGGGGCTTAAGTACATTGTACAGGTAATGAATATCTATGGAAGGGCGCTTAAGTACATTGCACAATATAGTGTTGAACATAGGCAGTACAGTGCCATCTGAACAAGTTCTGCATTGCAGAAACTTTCTTAAAAGTGAAATTGTTCTCAAATTTTTTTCGATAAATTCTCATAGGTGTTTTCATTGCCTTACTTAAATAGTTTTACGTTTCTAGATATAAAAAAAGAATCTCAAAAGTTTAATTCTCAAAACATCTTATCAATGATGGAATAGCTAATCTCAGATTAGATATTAGTTGTGGAATGATCTTCCTAATCGGGTAGTTGAATCAGTAGAACTTCAAAAGTTCGAAGTGGCAGCAAATGTCTTTATGTTGAACAGGCTCACATAAGTCTTTATATAGTTTATATATGACATATCTTTTTTGATGTTGTTATTGTTTTAGAATGATTTATTGTTAATCTGTTCTCCTCATTTATTTATTTCCTTATTTCTTCTCCTCACCGGGATATTTATCCCTGTTGAAGCCCTTTGGCTTAGAGCATCTTGCTTTTCCAATTAGGGTTGTAGCTGGGCTAGTAATAATAATAGTAATAATGGGTAATACTGTGTGTTTTAAACACTCGGCCCTAGAATCATAGAATGCCATAGGTTTTAAACCTGTAATAATAATAATAATAATAATAATAATAATAATAATAATAATAATAATAATAATAATAATAATAATAATACTGTATGCTTTCAACACTCGGCCCCAGGATCATAGAATGCCATGTTTTGAACCTGTAGTATGATGCTTGTCAAATAATTGTAATGTTGCCTGGAAATTCAAAACATTTTAGCTAAAATTAATGATATTGATTAAATGCAAGCCTAATATTTCACTTCCCATATTCCCAAAACTTGAGTCATTCATTAACTGATTTGATCTGGGACCCCTTATTTCATGAGTTGATTCCATCTGCTTGATTACTATGACAGGGCATATTTGATTAATGTTATAATTTTCCTTCCAGCACTGAAATATAATTATTTCTGTCAATAGACCAAGACTTCCAGGTTCATTGGAAACTAACATAGGCCACTAAATCTTATATAAACTATATTATTTTACCGAATCCCCTATGGTAACAAGTTGTATTATATAGAAATTTTTCAATATTAAACTTACCCGATAATCATGTAGCTGTCAACTCCGTTGCCCGACAGAATTCTATGGAGGGATACGCCAGCTATCACAATACTAGAAGGGGGTGTACTTACCAGCGCCACCTGTGGCCAGGTACTCAATCATTTGTTGTTGACACCTCCTCAATTATTCCTCTGTCGTGCTTCCGGCTAGACGTTCTGGGATACGCTCATGGTCTTCGAGTTTATTCATGGATATTTGGTGAAGTATTCTCTTAGATTAACGGCTGTCGCATACTGGAATCCTTTTTATATTAGCTAGTTAGCTTTTATATAAACTCTGATTAACGGTTAATGAATTTTTGCTTGTTTTTGGATCACCCTTTGACTTACTCTTTGAAACAAGATGTCTGACGTTTCGCAAGCTCCCTCCCATAGACGATGTAGGTCTTGCAATAGGCGTATTCCGAAGGTCTCGGTAGATCCTCACACCGCTTGTTCTGACTGTAGGGACAGGCCCTGTCTATTAGAAAATCGGTGTGAGGAGTGCGCCGGACTTTCGGAATTGGAATTTGTACGTCTTTTAAAATATTCATCCAAGTTAGAGAGAACTAGAGTTAGGAGAAGTTCTTCTCACTCTTCTATGTTTTCCTCACCTCATGATCCCCTACCTTTTCCTACCCCTGTAGTGGCTACCCCCGAACCTACTGTGTGCCCTCCGCCTGATATGTCAACTGTTTTGCGTGCTATTCAGGCTTTAGGAGATAAAGTAGAATCAGTGGTAAGTGACCATAAGTCTCTGATGGCCGAGGTTAAAGAACTGAAGGTCAAGAGTGCAGTGGGTGAAAATAGTGCCAGTGCTGTGACGAGTGCTAGTGTCTGTGCAGTGCCAAGTGCTAGTGGTGCCAGTGTGGTGCGTGAGGATTTTTCTGTGCGAGCCAGTCGTCCTCCCAGTCCGGGACCTCTTGCAAGCTCCCATGCCCAGGGGAGAAGCAATGTCGAAGGGCTTAAGGGTTCGACAGGCCTTGTTAGGCGCACAGAATTATCCTCGGTGGTTGCGGGCGTGTCTTCCTTAGACCGTCACTCCCACCTGCAGACGATTGAGCCCGTCTTCTCGTCCGCTGATCTTCATGCAGGGAAGAAACGTTGGTCTCAGGTCTCGAGACCGCTTAAACGTAGAGTTCAGTCAGCGAGTGCTCAGCCAGGTTGCAGTCATTGGCTCAGCTCCGACTCGCCTCTGTCATCGGTCGACTGTACTCCGCCCAAGAGGAGTAAGGTTCTGCCTATACAGACCCCGACTGTGACTTTACCTCAGTCTGTTATCGTTTCTGCCGACCCCAAGTGGACCCTGCTTCAGTCCATGCAAGTTCAGCTTTCGGACTTGATGCGTGAGTGTCGGGCTGAGAGTGTTGCACCTCCTGCACTCCCTCCACCTGTTCTCGCTGCACCTGTGCTCGCCCAGCCTGCACCTGCTCCGCCTGTGCTCGCCCAGCCTGCACCTGCTCCGCCTGGTCGCAGCACCATCTGCCAGGCGTACGATGTTGAACCACTTTCGGAGTTTGCTGTTCACAGTGTTGTTCAGCCTCAGCCTTCTTTAAGGCAACCCTTGCTTTGGGATCAGGAGAGTTACACTCTTCCTCCTCCTCCCCTTGCTGCTCCACCAGTGGTGCAACTCTCGGTTGGGGTACAACAACCTCTCCCCTCCGTGAGTCTGTCTGCTCAACCAGCGCTGCACCGAGTTCAACCCTCATCTAGGCAAGCTCATCTACACCATGCACTTGCGCCTCAGGAGCCTCAGCTTGCTAGAACTTTACCTTGTTCTGCGCAGCCTCAACCTTCTCATGCTCCACTCATCTCTCAGGAACAGGAACGGACTACTCCGCCTCCGTCCTCCGCTCAGCTGGTGCAATCCTTGGGTGCAACTCTTGCTAGGAGTCAACCTCCTTCACCCTTGCACCTGCCTTCTGCTCCGACTGTTGTTCAGCCTATGCAGTCTGAACCTCAGGTTTTCCCTCAAGTTGAGGAAACCTCTGTTGTTGTTCCTACCCGTTCTGACTCTGCGGTTCAGCATTCTGGTCCTTTTGCTTCGCTACCTTCTGCTGATGAAGTGTCGGATGATGAGGAGGCACATCTTGATCCCTCATCAGACGTGGAGGAGTCTAAGCTTTCTCCATTGTCTGTTGATTTTAGAAAGGTCTTGGCTCTACTCAGGGAGCTTTACCCTGACCACTTCGTCTCTGCTGTTCCCCGCTCTCCTCCATCTGAGTTTTCGCTAGGCGTGCAACAAGCTAAGTCGAGCTATACTAAGCTTGTCCTAGCTAGATCCTCCAAGAGGGCCTTAAGGACCTTAGGGGAGTGGCTTCAGTCTAAACAACACCTGGGCAAGACTTCCTTCATGTTCCCTCCAACGAAGCTCGCATCGAAAGGTTGCGTTTGGTATGCCACAGGGGAAGCACCAGGCTTGGGAGTTCCTGCCTCTGCCCAGGCTGACTTCTCAAGTCTGGTGGACTCACCTAGGAGGACTGCGATGAGACGCTCGAAGGTTTGTTGGACCTTCTCAGACCTGGATCATCTTCTGAAAGGGTTGTTCAGAGCTTTCGAAATGTTCAACTTTCTCGACTGGTGCCTGGGAGCCCTCAGCAAGAAAACATCTCCTGCGGACAAAGACTCTGCCTTGTTAATTATGTCCTGCATGGATAAGGCCATCAGGGATGGATCGGGTGAGCTAGCGTCGTTATTTGTATCAGGGGTGTTGAAGAAAAGGGAACAACTGTGTACCTTCCTCTCAGCCAGCATTACACCGTGCCAGCGGTCACAGCTCCTTTTTGCTCCACTCTCAAAGTTCCTCTTTCCCGAGGAGCTAGTTAAGGACTTGTCGGCTGCCCTGATACAGAAGGACACGCACGATCTTGTAGCCTCATCGGCTCGTAAGTCTAAGGTTACCACCTCTGTCCCCAAGACTTATCGCTCTCCAGTGGCTGATACCCCAGCCACTAGGTTCATACCGCCCTTTCGTGGTAGAGCCCCCAGCCGAGGAAGCTCCCGTCCAGACTCTCACAGGGGCAAGTCTAAGAAAGGACCCAGGACATCTAAGGGAAAGCACTGACTCTCAGATTCTCCAGACAACAGTAGGAGCCAGGCTCAAGATCTTCTGGCAAGCCTGGGAGAAGAGAGGTGCAGACGCACAGTCTGTCAGTTGGCTGAGGTACGGTTACAGGATTCCATTCTGCCTCAAACCGCCTCTGACCACATCGCCCATCAACCTCTCTCCCAACTACAAAGAAGAGGACAAGAGGCTAGCATTGCAACAGGAGGTGTCGCTACTTGTGCAGAAGAAGGCAGTGGTTATAGTCCGGGACCATCAATCCCCGGGCTTCTACAACCGTCTCTTTCTTGTGGCCAAAAAGACAGGAGGTTGGAGACCGGTGCTGGACGTCAGCTCTCTCAACGAGTATGTCACCAAGCAGACGTTCACAATGGAGACGACCAAGTCGGTCTTAGCAGCGGTCAGACAGGAGGACTGGATGGTCTCGTTGGACTTGAAAGATGCATACTTTCACGTTCCCATTCATCCAGACTCCCAACCTTTCCTGAGATTCGTTTTCGGAAAGGTTGTCTATCAGTTCCAAGCCCTGTGTTTTGGCCTAAGCACAGCTCCTATGGTCTTTACTCATCTGATGAGGAATGTAGCGAAATTCCTGCACTTATCGAACATCAGAGCCTCCCTCTACCTAGACGACTGGCTGTTGAGAGCCTCCACGAGTCGTCGTTGTCTGGAGAACCTCTCTTGGACTTTAGATCTAATCAGAGACCTAGGTCTATTAGTCAATATAGAGAAATCTCAACTCATTCCCTCCCAATCCATTGTGTACCTGGGAATGGAGATTCAGAGTCGGGATTTTCGGGCTTTTCCATCGGCCCCCAGGATAAACCAAGCCCTACAGTGCATCATGAGCATGCTGAAGAGGAGCAATTGCTCAGTGAGACAGTGGATGAGTCTCACAGGGACCCTCTCATCTCTGGCCCTGTTTGTCGAGCTAGGGAGACTCCACCTCCGCCCTCTTCAATTCCATCTTGCAGCTCATTGGGACAAGGGCTCGACTCTAGAAGCAGTCTCTATCCCTATCAACCAAGAGATGAAGACCACTCTCCGGTGGTGGAAGCACAATCTTCTTCTCAAGGAGGGTCTATCATTGGCCATCCAGACCCCCCATCTTCATCTCTTCTCGGATGCATCGGACTCGGGCTGGGGTGCGACCTTGGACGGACGGGAATGCTCAGGAGTATGGAACAAGGAACAAGGATTACTCCACATCAACTGCAAGGAACTGTTAGCAGTCCATCTTGCCCTGTTGAACTTCAAGTCCCTCCTGCTAGGCAAAGTGGTGGAGGTGAATTCAGACAACACCACAGCCTTGGCTTACATCTCCAAGCAAGGAGGGACCCATTCGAGGAGCCTTTACGAGATCGCAAGGGACCTCCTCATTTGGTCAAGAGGTCTTAACCTCACACTGGTCACGAGGTTCATCCAGGGCGATATGAATGTTTCAGCGGATCGCCTCAGCAGAAGGAATCAGGTCATTCCCACGGAATGGACCCTCCACAAGAGTGTGTGCAACAGACTTTGGACGTTGTGGGGTCAACCTACCATAGACCTGTTTGCCACCTCCATCACCAAGAGACTTCCGCTTTATTGTTCCCCTGTTCCAGACCCTGCAGCGGTTCATGTAGATGCTTTTCTTCTGAACTGGTCCCATCTCGACCTGTACGCATTCCCTCCGTTCAAGATTATAAACAAAGTTCTGCAGAAATTCGTCTCGCACGAAGGGACACGGCTGACGCTGGTTGCTCCCCTTTGGCCTGCAAGAGAATGGTACACAGAGGTACGTCAATGGCTAGTCGACTTCCCCAGGACTCTACCTCTAAGAGTGGACCTTCTACGTCAACCACACGTAGACAGGTTGCACCCAAACCTCCACGCTCTTCGACTGACTGCCTTCAGACTGTCGAAAGATTCGCTAGAGCTAGAGGCTTTTCGAAGGAGGCAGCCAGTGCGATTGCCAGAGCTAGAAGAATTTCCATTCGTAGACTCTACCAGTCTAAGTGGGAGGTCTTCCGAAGCTGGTGTAGAGCCAATTCAATATCCTCTACCAATACCTCTGTGATCCAAATAGCTGACTTCCTTCTTCATCTTAGGAATGAGAGATCCCTTTCAACATCTACGATTAAAGGGTATAGGAGCATGTTGGCCTCAGTCCTCCGCCACAGGGGTTTGGACCTGTCTTCCAACAAGGACCTTCAAGACATTCTCAAGTCTTTTGAGACGTCTAAAGAACGTCGTCTTTCCACTCCAGGCTGGAATCTGGACGTAGTCTTAAGGTTCCTTATGACATCTAGGTTCGAACCTCTCCAGTCAGCTTCCTTCAAGGATCTTACCCTCAAGACTGCTTTTCTCGTTTGCCTTGCAACAGCTAAGAGAGTCAGTGAGGTTCATGCCTTCAGCAAGAACATTGGTTTCACAACCGAATCAGCTACATGTTCTTTTCAGCTTGGATTCCTAGCAAAGAACGAGCTTCCTTCACGTCCTTGGCCTAGATCGTTCGAAATACCTAGCCTCTCCAACATGGTAGGTAACGAACTAGAGAGAGTTCTTTGCCCTGTCAGAGCTCTCAAATATTATCTGAAGAGGTCTAAACCTATTCGAGGACAGTCAGAAGCCTTATGGTGTGCCATCAAGAAACCCTCGAGACCCATGTCCAAGAATGGGCTTTCGTACTATATAAGGCTTCTGATCAGAGAAGCACATTCTCACTTAAAGGAGGAAGACCTTGCATTGCTGAAGGTAAGGACCCACGAAGTAAGAGCTGTAGCTACTTCGTTGGCCTTTAATAAAAACCGTTCTCTGCAGAGCATTATGGATGCAACCTATTGGAGGAGCAAGTCAGTGTTTGCATCATTTTATCTGAAAGATGTCCAGTCTCTTTACGAGAACTGCTACACCCTGGGACCATTCGTAGCAGCGAGTGCAGTAGTAGGTGAGGGCTCAGCCACTACATTCCCATAATCCCATAACCTTTTTAACCTTTCTCTTGAATACTTTTATTGTTGTTTTTATGGTTGTTACGGTAGGCTAAGAAGCCTTCCGCATCCTTGGATTTGGCGGGTGGTCTATTCATTCTTGAGAAGCGCCTGGGTTAAAGGTTTGGTAGAGGTCCTTTAGTAGGGTTGCAACCCCTTGTACTTTGGCACCTTTGGGTTGATTCAGCCTCCAAGAGGAACGCTGCGCTCAGTAAGGAAGACGAACTTTAAATAAAAGGCAGAGTAACGATTCTATTCGACTTCCTTACCAGGTACTTATTATTTCATTGTTATTTGAGATAACTGTTATATGAAATTTGGGATACTTAGCTATCCTTTAATCATGTACACTGGTTTTCACCCACCTCCCTGGGTGTGAATCAGCTACATGATTATCGGGTAAGTTTAATATTGAAAAATGTTATTTTTATTAATAAAATAAATTTTTGAATATACTTACCCGATAATCATGATTTAATCGACCCTCCCTTTCCTCCCCAGAGAGAACCAGTGGACCGAGGAATAATTGAGGAGGTGTCAACAACAAATGATTGAGTACCTGGCCACAGGTGGCGCTGGTAAGTACACCCCCTTCTAGTATTGTGATAGCTGGCGTATCCCTCCATAGAATTCTGTCGGGCAACGGAGTTGACAGCTACATGATTATCGGGTAAGTATATTCAAAAATTTATTTTATTAATAAAAATAACATATTTTATTTGCCAGTAAAGGTTTTAAAAATGTACTTCTTAAATTATAAAGGAAATTCTACCGTGTTCCATGTCTCCATCATATATTGATTTAATCTTGCAGAAAAAAATATTTTAAAATTTTCTGGATTTAATTGAGTTAATCTTATCGTGTTATTTCTGTAAAGGATACCTTATTAAGAGTAACATTGGAGGTAACACACAAAATATTGGAACTATTATTGTAACTCAACTTTTGACAGAAATTCACGTTACTTTTTATTTTGATAAGACTTTATAACTACTTCTCAATTATCGTAAACAGTTTCTTTTAGCGATATTATTTCATTAGCCAGGTGCAAAAAGTTTAATCTGGAGTCAGTCATCTTCATAAGAGAAGTATATATATCAAATAAAAATGGTAATTAAGTTAGATTCCTATATAATTTATTCCTGTAATAGTGTCAATGATAAGGATTTAAAAAAGATTACTCAAGACTTGATTCCTTTATCTTATATTGATGGGACGATGATTAGATTACTGAAGCTTTGTTTATATTTAGTTGGTATAGGTAGTCTTCATGTATGGTACAAGTAATTGCGAGAATAAACATTATAATGTACAGTTAATTTTTTTTTTTTTTTTTTTTTTTTTTTTTTGCAATTCTAAACTGGCACAAATGAACTTTACCTCAATGAAAATGTTGCAAGTGATTATGAATCTTGGAACTTTGAAACTTTTTATTTATATTAATAAATCAGTTGACCATTGAAATATTTGTGTAACTTTTATCTTTTTTGAATAGGACATTTTACTAGTTCAAGTTAGTCAATTTTAAGAAAATAGTAATAAGAGGAAATTATGATCCCTTAATCGATAGTGATGAATTAATTATTACCATAGCTGAGAAGTCTTAGAGTTTCCTAATGTTCTAAATACTACTCCTTGCATTACTTGAAATGTTACTTATGATTTCTAGACAATTTTTGCATACCAATTTTGATTTTGAATTGGTTAAAGCTAGTTTCCATCCAAGAACGGTATTTTGAGCAAACTCGGGTAGCAATATCTGTTTTGTTTATACGAAATCCAAATTATTTATTTAAAACTCAAAGTAAAACGTTTTTTAAAACCTTGATGTATTGAATGCTCGTGAGTTTGTTTCTATTAATTTTTATTTAGGAATAGGTGCGAAAATCATATAATTCTTTTGCCATTATGTCATCTCATAATAATTTTCTGTCAATTTTCATGAAAGAATAGGTGTGAAAATCAAATAATTCTTTTGCCATTATCTCATCTCAACAATTTTCTGTCAATTTTTCATGAAAGAATAGGCGTGAAAATCAAATAATTCTTTTGCCATTATCTCATCTCATAATAATTTTCTGTCAATTTTCATGAAGAATAGGTATGAAAATCAAATAATTCTTTTGCCATTATCTCATCACATAACAATTTTCTGTCAATTTTCATGAAAGAATAGGTGTGAAAATCAAATAATTCTTTTGCCATTATCTCATCTCATAACAATTTTCTGTCAATTTTCATGAAAGAATAGGTGTGAAAATCAAATAATTCACATGCCATTATCTGATCTCATAACAATTTTCTGTCAATTTTCATGAAAGAATAGGTGTAAAAATCAAATAATTCTTTTACCATTATCTCATCTCATAACAATTTTCTGTCAATTTTCATGAAAGAATAGGTGTGAAAATCAAATAATTCTTTTGCCTTTATCTCATCTCATAACAATTTTCTGTCAATTTTCATGAAAGAATAGGTGTGAAAATCAAATAATTCTTTTGCCATTACCTCATCTCAAAACAATTTTCTGTCAATTTTTATGAAAGAATAGGTGTGAAAATCAAATAATTTTTTTGCCATTATCTCATCTCATGACAAATTTATGTCGATTTTCATGAAAGAATATGCTTGAAAATCAAATAGTTCTTTTGCCATTATCTCATCTCATAACAATTTTCTATCAATTTTCATGAAGAATAGGTGTGAAAATCAAATAATTCTTTTGCCATTATCTCATAACAATTTTCTGTCAATTTTTATGAAAGAATAGGTGTGAAAATCAAATAATTCTTTTGCCATTATCTCATCTCATAACAATTTTCTGTCAATTTTCATGATAGAATAGGTGTGAAAATCAAATAATTCTTTTGCCATTATCTCATCTCATGACAATTTTCTGTCAATTTTCATAAAAGAGTAGGTGTGAAAATCAAATAATTCTTTTGCCATTATCTCATGTCATAACAATTTTCTGTCAATTTTCATGAAAGAGTAGGTGTGAAAATCAAATAATTATTTTGCCATTATCTCATCTCATGACAATTTTCTGTCAATTTTCATGATAGAATAGGTGTGAAAATCAAATAATTCTTTTGCCATTATCTCATCTCATAACAATTTTCTGTCAATTTTCATGATAGAATAGGTGTGAAAATCAAATAATTCTTTTGCCATTATCTCATCTCTTGACATTTTTCTGTCAATTTTCATGAAAGAATAGGTGTGAAAATCAAATAATTCTTTTGCCATTATCTCATTTCATAACAATTTTCTGTCAATTTTCATGAAAGAATAGGTGTGAAAATCAAATAATTCTTTTGCCATTATCTCATGTCATAACAATTTTCTGTCAATTTTCATGAAAGAGTAGGTGTGAAAATCAAATAATTCTTTTGCCATTATCTCATCTCATAACAATTTTCTGTCAATTTTCATGAAAGAATAGGTGTGAAAATCAAATAATTCTTTTGCCATTATCTCATCTCATAACAATTTTCTGTCAATTTTCATGAAAGAATAGGTGTGAAAATCAAATAATTCTTTTGCCATTATCTCATCTCACAATAATTTTCTGTCAATTTTCATGAAAGAATAGGTGTGAAAATCAAATAATTCTTTTGCCATTATCTCATCTCACAATAATTTTCTGTCAATTTTCATGAAAGAATAGGTGTGAAAATCAAATAATTCTTTTGCCATTATCTCATCTCACAATAATTTTCTGTCAATTTTCATGAAAGAATAGGTGTGAAAATCAAATAATTCTTTTGCCATTATCTCATCTCATAACAATTTTCATTTAATTTTTTGCTGTATGTTTGAGTTTACTTATCATTCAAATCATCCTTTTTTTTCTAAATTGCATGAGGAATAAATAATTAACAAAATATTTTTTTCAGGTCATCTCATAACAGTTTTCATTTGATTTCTTATTGTATATTTGAGTTTAATTATCAAATCATATTTTCCTCTAAATTGTAAGAGGAATATTTAATTCATAAAATATTTTTTTTTCAGGATGAAGCTGAAATTACCAAATGCCCAAATACAGATAGAATGATGTCCTTTATAACAAGAAAACATCTGTTCCACTGCACAAGTGGAATTTGCTTTATAACAAGAAAACATCTGTAATATCAAGAAGAAAAAATATACCTCCCATGGTTTAGTGTGGGGAGAATTAATAACTTGAAAAATTCTTAGGTAGATCTGTTTACATTGGGGTTCTAATTAGCTTGATTTTGTTTAATCAATCTGTTGAAGTTAGCTGTTTAAGTTCTGCTGCCATATAGTTTTATTTTTATATTATACTGATTACTATCATTTAACTATCGTAAATGCTACAGTCAGTTTTTTAATTGAAAATTTAAAGAAAGAACAAAACATCAAATTAAGTTATACAGTACTTTATTCAAAATTTGATATATTACTGAATTACTACTAAAAAATTAGTTCACCATCTCAGTCTTATGGTATTTTTGGTCATACTTAATTCAGTAAAAAACCTAATTTATCAAATTTCACAGTTACTAATGTAATGTCACCCATTTAGTACTTTATCTATAGCAGTTTATTTCGTAGCTATATGAGGTATAGGAATATTGGTAGTGCATTGTTTTATCTCGACTATAGAAAAAGTTTATTGAATTCTCAGTTATATGGCACTTAATTCTTATTTGAATTGACCACCCCGATTTTATGGCACTTAATTCTTATTTGAATTGACCACCCCGATTGTATGGCACTTAATTCTTATTTGAATTGACCACCCCGATTGTATGGCACTTAATTCTTATTTGAATTGACCACCCCGATTGTATGGCACTTAATTCTTATTTGAATTGACCACCCCGATTGTATGGCACTTAATTCTTATTTGAGTTGACCACCCCGATTGTATGGCACTTAATTCTTATTTGAATTGACCACCCCGATTGTATGGCACTTAATTCTTATTTGAATTGACCACCCCGATTGTATGGCACTTAATTCTTATTTGAATTGACCACCCCGATTGTATGGCACTTGACCACCCCGATTGTATGGCACTTAATTCTTATTTGAATTGACCACCCCGATTGTATGGCACTTAATTCTTATTTGAATTGACCACCCCGATTGTATGGCACTTAATTCTTATTTGAATTGACCACCCCGATTGTATGGCACTTAATTCTTATTTGAATTGACCACCCCGATTGTATGGCACTTAATTCTTATTTGAATTGACCACCCCGATTGTATGGCACTTAATTCTTATTTGAATTGACCACCCCGATTGTATGGCACTTAATTCTTATTTGAATTGACCACCCCGATTGTATGGCACTTAATTTTTATTTGAATTGATTACCCCGATTGTATGGCACTTAATTCTTATTGAATTGACCACCCCGATTGTATGGCACTAATTCTTATTTGAATTGACCACCCCGATTGTATGGCACTTAATTCTTATTTGAATTGACCACCCCGATTGTATGGCACTTAATTCTTATTTGAATTGACCACACCGATTGTATGGCACTTAATTCTTATTTGAATTGACCACACCGATTGTATGGCACTTAATTCTTATTTGAATTGACCACCCCGATTGTATGGCACTTAATTCTTATTTGAATTGACCACCCCGATTGTATGGCACTTAATTCTTATTTAAATTGACCACACCGATTGTATGGCACTTAATTCTTATTTGAATTGACCACCCCGATTGTATGGCACTTAATTCTTATTTGAATTGACCACCCCGATTGTATGGCACTTAATTCTTATTTAAATTGACCACACCGATTGTATGGCACTTAATTCTTATTTGAATTGACCACCCCGATTGTATGGCACTTAATTCTTATTTGAATTGACCACACCGATTGTATGTTTGCCATTTAGTGAAGCAGATAACGGTACAATCCTTCGATTTTGGAAACAAGCCCCAAAATTGGAGCACAAACTCCTTTGGGGATTGGTCTTTAGATACTTCTTTCGTAACCCTCCTTGGTCCATGGAGATAATTGAGAAACAAGCCAATTATGGAAAGTAGAGAAATTCCAGCTCTACGAGGGTATTTTTTTAGATAATTTGGGATAATCATCAGTCTTTGCAGTAATCTGGGAACCCTAATCTTTATCTAATACATTCCTTGGTCTATAAGTTATTTGGAAGTTATTTTACGTGATTCTTGATTCAATAAGCTATTTATGGCACTAGTTGTTGTTGTTGATGACTGCCTA
Source organism: Palaemon carinicauda (assembly GCF_036898095.1). Taxonomy (NCBI): domain Eukaryota; kingdom Metazoa; phylum Arthropoda; class Malacostraca; order Decapoda; family Palaemonidae; genus Palaemon; species Palaemon carinicauda. The sequence continues at coordinate 54,010,570 of NC_090741.1, read as the reverse complement.
GCCCTTGTGGCCATGCACTATGGAGTTATTCAAGGTGAATCTTGGTTCAATAAGCTATTCAAGGCACTTTTTGTTGTTGTTGTTGAGGATTGTCTAGCCCTTTTGGCCATACACAGGCTAATGCAATTCTGCAGCCCATAGATAGTTGGAACACTCATTTGATTTACCAGTTTTAGTATTTCATCGTTTGCAGAACTTTTTGGAAAACGCACTGATTTATTCAAGATAGATTTTTGTCTCTGCAGTTATGTGGGCCTCATTGCTTTGTCCATCCAGTTATTAAGACCCCTCTTGGTCTTGGAAGTTATTCTGGACACTTTCGTTTCTTCTTTAGTGTTGTTTAGAATACTTCCATGGGGTTATCTTGGGCACTCGTTGGTTAATGAAGTTATCTAGAATATTCCTTGATCTATAAATCATTTGGAGCGCTACATTGCCCATGGAATTATTTAGAGCAAGCCTGTGTATATGGAGTTATCCACTATACACCTTGGTCTAAGGAGATATTCAGTGTACTTATTGGATTATTCTTTTTTTCAATCGCTCTTTGTTTTCAAGAAATTTTTTTTTCATCACTCATTTCTTCTATAGCTTTCTTGCCAATGTTAAGATTCCTGTTTTTTTTGTCAATCTATAGGTTCCAGTTTTCTTGCCAAGAATTGGTTCCAGTTGGCTTGCCATTCTTTGGGCCCCAGTTTTCTTGCCATTTTTTGAGCTCCAGTTTTCTTGCCAAGCTTTGGTTTCAGTTCTCTTGCCATTCTTTGGGCTCCAGTTTTCTTGCCATTCTTTGGGCTCCAGTTTTCTTGCCATTCTTTGGGCTCCAGTTTTTTTGCCATTCTTTGGGCTCCAGTTTTCTTGCCAAGCTTTGGTTCCAGTTCTCTTGCCATTCTTTGGGCTCCAGTTCTCTTGCCATTCTTTGGGCTCCAGTTCTCTTGCTATTCTTTGGGCTCCAGTTCTCTTGCCATTCATTGGGCTCCAGTTTTCTTGCCAAGCTTTGGTTTCAGTTCTCTTGCCATTCTTTGGGCTCCAGTTTTCTTGCCATTCTTTGGGCTCCACTTTTCTTGCCAAGCTTTGGTTCCAGTTCTCTTGCCGTTCTGTGGGCTCCAGTTCTCTTGCCATTCTTTGGGCTCCAGTTTTCTTGTCAAGCTTTGGTTTCAGTTCTCTTGCCATTCTTTGGGCTCCAGTTTTCTTGCCAAGCTTTGGTTCCAGTTTTCTTGCCAATCTATAGGTTCCAGTTTTCTTGCCAAGCTTTGGTTCCAGTTTTCTTGCCATTCTTTGGGCTCCAGTTTTCTTACCAATCTTTGGATTCCATTTCTTTTGTCAATCTTTAGTTTCCAGTTTTTTTTTTCGTCAAGCTTTAGGCTCCAGTTTTCTTTCCAAGCTTTAGGCTCCAGTTTTCTTACCAAGCTTTAGGCTCCAGTTTTCTTACCAAGTCTCCAATTTTCTTACTAAGCTTTTGGCTCCAGTTTTCTTACCAAGGCTCCAGTTTTCTTACCAAAGCTCCAGTTTTCTTTCCAAGCTTTAGGCTCCAGTTTTCTTTCCAAGCTTTAGGCTCCAGTTTTCTTACCAAGCTTTAGGCTCAAGTTTTCTTACCAAGGCTCCAATTTTCTTACTAAGCTTTTGGCTCCAGTTTTCAAGGCTCCAGTTTTCTTACCAAGGCTCCAATTTTCTTACTAAGCCTTTGGCTCCAGTTTTCTTACCAAGGCTCTAGTTTTCTTACCAAGACTCCAATTTTCTTACTAAGCTTTTGGCTCCAGTTTTCTTACCAAAGCTCCAGTTTTCTTTCCAAGCTTTAGGCTCCAGTTTTCTTTCCAAGCTTTAGGCTCTAGTTTTCTTACTAAGCTTTAGGCTCCAGTTTTCTTACCAAGGCTCCAATTTTCTTACTAAGCTTTTGGCTCCAGTTTTCTTACCAAAGCTCCAGTTTTCTTACCAAAGCTCCAGTTTTCTTACCAAAGCTCCAGTTTTCTTACAAAGCTTTAGGCTCAAATATTCTTACCAAGGCTCCAGCTTTCTTACCAAGCTTTAGGCTCCAGTTTTCTTACCAAGGCTCCAGTTTTTTTTACAAAGCTTTAGACTCCAGTTTTCTTGTCAATCTTCAGGTTCCAGTTTCTTGTTAATCTTTGGATTCCAATCTTTTTGTCAATCATTAGGCTCCAGTTTTCTTGTTAATCTTTAGGCTCCAGTTTTTTTTTTTTTTTTTTTGTGCTAATCTTTAGGTTTCACGTTTTTTGGCCATTCTTTAGGTTCCAGTTATTTTTGTCAATCTTAGGGCTCCAGAGTTATCTGGCAGTACTCTTTAAATTAATATCTAATTAACAAAATCTTTGTATTTGTTGCTTGTAAGATTTATACACATTTCTAATATTCTAATTTCATTTATTCGTGACATTTAAAAGAGATCTTCTGTATCAATGAAATTCAAGGTATGTTGCCCACATGTAGTACCTTAAGTTTATCTTTCTGTACTATCAGCAAAACTATCACAACACTAACGAGAGATTTGCTTCATCCCCCTTTGTTTCTTAAATATGAAAATATTAAAAGCACAATAGTCTGTAAATTTCTTATATATTGCTAAGGAAAACCAGTACAATAATCAATTTTTTTTTTCATTTGATGAAAAATAATATTTTTTTCCTTTTACAATTCTATATTTTCTAATGTTGAAAACAAACTAGAATCATTCATTTGATTTATATGTTAAATTATAAGTTAAGGATTGAAAATAGTATGGTATTTTGTATTTCATGTTCTTTAAAGTTTGAATAATTTCATATGATTAAATTTTGTCGCAATACCAATTCTCCTTTTGACATTTAGTATTGCTTTACAACAATCTCTCTCTCTCTCTCTCTCTCTCTCTCTCTCTCTCTCTCTCTCTCTCTCTTTTTCTCATGGAGCTTGGAAGATTATATGTTAAAGTAATGAAGTATAGGTCAATGGACATCCATTGAACAGGATTATGAAACATAGGTTTTGGATACTAAATGTAATAGGATTTGAATGATCAAAAGGATAGTTATGAAATAAGCTATATTATCTCAGTAGAGATTTAGTGCCATCAGTGTACCTCCTGTGGTGCACCGTAGGCTTTTCTCAATGGTCTTTGAGACATTTCTTCTGACCCCTAGCTGCACTCACCTTATAGCCTTCTACTTTAAATCCCCAGCTGCACACACTTTATAGCCTTCTTATTCAACTCCATAGCTGCACTTACTTTATAGCCTTCTACTTTATATCCCTAGCTGCACTCACCTTATAGCCTTCTACTTTAAATCCTTAGCTGTACTTACCTTAGAGACTTTTACTTTCAATCCCTACCTGCTCTCACTTTATAGCCTTCTTCCTTAACTCCCTTAGCTGCACTCACCTTATAGCCTTCTACTTTAAATCCCTAGTTGCACTCACCTTATAGCCTTCTACTTTAAATCCCTAGCTGTACTCACCTTATAGCCTTCTACTTTAATTTCCTAGCTGCACTCACTCTATGGCCTTCTACTTTAAATCCCTATTTGCACTCACCTTATAGCCTTCTACTTAAAATTCCTATCTACACTCACCTTATAGCCTTCTACTTTAAATCCCTAGCTGCACTCACCTTATAGCCTTATTCTTTAACTCCCTAGCTGTTCACACCTTATAGCCTTCTTCTTTAACTCCCTAGCTGCACTCATATTATAGCCTTCTACTTTAACCCCCTAGCTGCATTCACCTTATAGCCTTCTTCTTTAACTCCCTAGCTGCATTCACATTATAGCCTTCTACTTTAACCCCCTAGCTGCATTCACCTTATAGCCTTCTTCTTTAACTCCCTAGCTGCACTCACATTATAGCCTTCTACTTTAACCCCCTAGCTGCATTCACCTTATAGCCTTCTTCTTTAACTCCCTAGCTGCATTCACATTATAGCCTTCTACTTTAACCCCCTAGCTGCATTCACCTTACAGCCTTCTTCTTTAACTCCCTAGCTGCACTCATCTTATAGCCTTCTACTTTAAATCCCTAACTGCACTTACCTTATAGCCTTATTCTTTAACTCCCTAGCTGCACACACCTTATAGCCTTCTTCTTTAACTCCCTAGTTGCACTCATATTATAGCCTTCTACTTTAACCCCCTAGCTGCATTCACCTTATAGCCTTCTTCTTTAACTCCCTAGCTGCATTCACATTATAGCCTTCTACTTTAACCCCCTAGCTGCACTCACCTTATAGCCTTCTACTTTAAATCCCTAGCTGAACCCACCTTATAGCCTTCTACTTTAAATCCCTAGCTGCACTCACCTTATAGCCTTCTACTTTAACCCCCTAGCTGCATTCACCTTATAGCCTTCTTCTTTAACTCCCTAGCTGCATTCACATTATAGCCTTCTACTTTAACCCCCTAGCTGCATTCACCTTATAGCCTTCTTCTTTAACTCCCTAGCTGCACTCACATTATAGCCTTCTACTTTAACCCCCTAGCTGCATTCACCTTATAGCCTTCTTCTTTAACTCCCTAGCTGCATTCACATTATAGCCTTCTACTTTAACCCCCTAGCTGCATTCACCTTACAGCCTTCTTCTTTAACTCCCTAGCTGCACTCATCTTATAGCCTTCTACTTTAAATCCCTAACTGCACTTACCTTATAGCCTTATTCTTTAACTCCCTAGCTGCACACACCTTATAGCCTTCTTCTTTAACTCCCTAGTTGCACTCATATTATAGCCTTCTACTTTAACCCCCTAGCTGCATTCACCTTATAGCCTTCTTCTTTAACTCCCTAGCTGCATTCACATTATAGCCTTCTACTTTAACCCCCTAGCTGCACTCACCTTATAGCCTTCTACTTTAAATCCCTAGCTGCACTCACCTTATAGCCTTCTACTTTAAATCCCTAGCTGCACTCACCTTATAGCCTTCTACTTTAACCCCCTAGCTGCATTCACCTTATAGCCTTCTTCTTTAACCCCCTAGCTGCATTCACCTTATAGCCTTCTTCTTTAACTCCCTAGCTGAACTCACCTTATAGCCTTTTACTTTAAATCCCTAGCTGAACCCACCTTATAGCCTTCTACTTTAAATCCCTAGCTGCACTTACCTTATAGCCTTCTACTTTAAATCCCTAGCTGCACTCACCTTATAGCATTCTACTTTAATTCCCTAGCTGCACTCACCTTATACCCTTCTACTTTTAAATCCCTAGCTGCACTCACCTTATAGCCTTCTACTTTAATTCCCTAGCTGCACTCACCTTATAGCCTTCTACTTTAAATCCCTAGCTTCACTTACCTTATAGCCTTCTACTTTAAATCCCTAGCTGCACTCACCTTATAGCCTTCTACTTTAATTCCCTAGCTTCACTCACCTTATAGCCTTCTACTTTAAATCCTTAGCTTCACTCACCTTATAGCCTTCTACTCTAAATCCCCAGCTGCACTCACCTTATAGCCTTATTCTTTAACTCCCTAGCTGCACTCACCTTATAGTCTTCTACTTAAAATCCCTAGCTGCACTCCTCATATAGCTTTCTACTTTAATTCCCCAGCTGCACTCACCTTATAGCCTTCTACTTTAAATCCCTAGCTTCACTCACCTTATAGCCTTCTACTTTAAATACCTAGCTGCACTCACCTTATAGCCTTCTACTTTAATTTCCTAGCTGCACTCACCTCATGGCCTTCTACTTTAAATCCCTAGCTGCATTCACCTTATAGCCTTCTACTTTAAATCCCTAGCTTCACTCACCTTATAGCCTTCTACTTTAATTTCCTAGCTGCATTCACATTATAGCCTTCTACTTTAACCCCCTAGCTGCACTCACCTTATAGCCTTCTACTTTAAATCCCTAGCTGCACTCACCTTATAGCCTTCTACTTTAACCCCCTAGCTGCATTCACCTTACAGCCTTCTTCTTTAACTCCCTAGCTGAACTCACCTTATAGCCTTCTACTTAAATTCCCTAGCTGCACTCACCATATAGCCTTCTTCTTTAACTCCCTTAGCTGCACTCACCTTATAGCCTTCTACTTTAAATCCCTAGCTGCACTTACCTTTTAGCCTTCTACTTTAAATCCCTAGTTGCACTCACCTTATAGCCTTTTACTTCAAATCCCTAGCTGCACTCACTTTATAGCCTTCTTCTTTAACTCCCTTAGCTACACTCACCTTATATCCTTCAACTTTAAATCCCTACCTGCACTCACTTTATAGCCTTCTACTTAAAATCCCTAGCTGCAATCACCTTATAGCCTTCTACATTAACTCTATAGCTGCACTCACTTTATAGCCTTCTTCTTTAAATCCCTAGCTGCTCTCACTTTATAGCCTTCTTCTTTAACTCCCTTAGCTTCACTCACCTTATAGCCTTCTACTTTAAATCCCTAGCTGAACTCACATTATAGCCTTCTACTTTAGATCCCTAGCTGCACTCACTTTATAGCCTTCTTTTTTAACTCCCTTAGCTGTACTCACTTAATAGCCTTCTACTTTAAATCCCTAGCTGCACTCACCTTATAGACTTCTCCTTTAATTCCCTAGCTGCACTCACCTTGTAGCCTTCTACTTTAAATCCCTAACTGTACTCACCTTATAGCCTTCTACTTTAAATCCCTAGCTGCACTCACCTTATAGCCTTCTACTTTAAATCCCCAGCTGTACTCACCTTATAGCCTTCTACTTTAAATCCCTAGCTGCACTCACCTTATAGCCTTCTACTTTAAATCCCCAGCTGTACTCACCTTATAGCCTTCTACTTTAAATCCCTAGCTGCACTCACCTTATAGCCTTCTACTTTAAATCCCCAGCTGTACTCACCTTATAGCCTTCTACTTTAAATCCCTAGCTGCACTCACCTTATAGCCTTCTACTTTAAATCCCTAGCTGCACTCACCTTATAGCCTTCTACTTTAAATCCTTAGCTGTACTCATCTTATAGCCTTCTACTTTAAATCCTTAGCTGTACTCACCTTATAGCCTTCTACTTTAAAACCTTAGCTGTACTCACCTTATAGCCTTCTACATTAAATCCCGAGCTTCACTCACCTTATAGCCTTCTACTTTAAATCCATATCTGCTCTTACTTTATAGTCTTCGTCTTTAACTCCCTAGCTGCACTCACCTTATAGCCTTCTACTTTAATCTCTACAGTAGCTGCACTCACCTTATAGCCTTCTACTTTAAATCCTTCCCCACTTTCTTCTTCCAATTTTCTGACTATTCTCTTATCTATTTCTAAAGTGTAACTGCAAGGTTCTCCCAGTTACAGTTGAGCACGGAATGACCTCACAGGCCTCAACGCTGGTCTTTATACCCAAAATCCATAGGTATAATTTAATCCTAAGTATATCATGAACCATGGTTGATTGACAGTGCAAGAGAATGTTGGCGAATGATAGCTTGATATACGGTATATAGGTTAATGGAAGTAATAAGTATTTCTATATGCTAATACAAGAGAAGTAATAAACATGTCATGGGTTATTGGTGAATTGTAGTAGAGTCAAGTTCAATTAGACTTCTGAGTGTTTGTAAATACCGAACAAAATACTTATTATATGAAATTTAAGATTCTAAATGGTTAGACAATTGATTGACGTTAGAAAGGATCTTTATAAATTGTTGAAGACAACATTTGTAAGCAGCTTATCATAAACACAACTTTTGCAGTGAATTACATAGATAAAAAGATATTTCCTAGGTAAATAAAAGTGTTTTTAGGTAAAGGGAGGAAGAAGAATGTAGAATAATGTGTTTGTGTAGATGAATGGGATTTTTTGTTAGGTCTAAATCCGATTGGATATAAACTAGATGTTTCTTAATGGCCTTTCTATTTTAGGGAAACCCCCATTAATTTCAGTTACTTTAATTTATATAGGCAATTCTCTCTCTCTCTCTCTCTCTCTCTCTCTCTCTCTCTCTCTCTCTCTCTCTCTCTCTCTCTCTCTCTCTCTCTAGCTACATGAGCATACCTTGAAGAATAACATACTTATTGATTAAAGTAATTCGAGATTCTGTATACATTTTGCAATAAGGTTAAAGTACTAATTGATAAAAGTAATTCGAGATTCTGTATACATTTTGCAATAAGGTTAAAATACTAATTGATAAAAGTAATTCGAGATTTTGTATACATTTTGCAATAAGGTTAAAGTACTAATTGATAAAAGTAATTCGAGATTCTGTATACGTTTTGTAATAAGGTTAAAATACTAATTGATAAAAGTAATTCGAGATTCTGTATACATTTTGCAATAAGGTTAAAATACTAGTTGATAAAAGTAATTCGAGATTCTGTATACGTTTTGCAATAAGGTTAAAATACTAATTGATAAAAGTAATTCGAGAGTCTGTTTATATTTT
>NC_090741.1:53977230-53997230 GCF_036898095.1 Palaemon carinicauda | reverse complement strand
CTTGATATTAAACATAACTAAATATCTATTAATCTTAAGATATATTTGCCTTAATTAGTAATTTTAACTGCTTTGCATTGAAAAGCATTCATGAGCTCAGAGACGTTCGTGTTTTGAACAATGTTAAAATTATATCTGCTGTTCAATATCTGATCAAATTTAACTGAATTTCAGTAGAGAATTGTATCACACGCATACATGATCTCTGTCTATCTGTCTGTCTCTTGCGTCTGAGCTTAGTCTAGTAACTTTAAAAATGTGTTAATCTAATGTCTGTTGAGGATAAAAATCCATAAAGTATCCAATCATTTTCATTACTAAAAATAGCTTGATTATAACTAGATTTTCCTAGTAACTTGTAGTTAAGAATTGTTACACAGAACCTGCTTGAAATACGTACAAATTAAATCCTCTCTTATTATAGGCTGAGAAGAGCTTAGTAAGGGATTATGGGCAGAGATAATATATTAAGGTATTATTATTATTATTATTATTATTATTATTATTATTATTATTATTACTAGCTAAGTTAAAACCCTAGTTAGAAAAGCAGGATGTTGTAAGCCCAGAGGCTCCAACAGGGAAAATAGCCCAGTGAGGAAAGGAAAAAAGGTAAATAGAATATTCTATGAGTAACAACATAAAGATCAATATGAATAATTAAATGATGATGGTAGCATATGAAGGGTTTATAAGCTGAAGATAGTATACTGAGTGAGGTATCATAAGCTGAAGGTTGTATAAGCTGAGGATTGTAAAGTAAGAGATTACAAGCCGAGGATTGTATTATGGTTATAAACTGATAGCATATTAAGGGATTATTTATTGAAAAGTATCTAGTGGTATGGCTTAGTTTACTTTTAGAGTTGTAGAGGACATAATCAAAATCCTAGGAGTTTTGTATATGTTGAGGGTAGGCCTATTGTTTGTAGGCTTATTTTTGTTATTATGAATCATATTAACATAGAATTAAAACCCTAATTTACCTCAAACTATAAGTAAATGTTCAATTAGATTCATGTTTCTTAACACTGTAACTGCTTGTAAAATGAAAACCATTTTCATAAAGTTATTTTTATTCAGTTATGGATTTATAAAATCTATATTATTTTGTTTAGAAGGGTTACGTCAGCTTAGATAAGTGTTTCAGGTCAAACTCTCTTCCCAGCTTAGCTTTATCAAGGGTTGTATTCGAAAACTCTATTACACAGCTAAAGTGATTCAGGTGTCCACGTGTAAGATGAATGCGTACTTCGGTCCGATCTGACTGTCTGCTGGGAGGAGTAGCAAGGATGGTCAGGGCAGTAGTCTTGCACGGCTCTTCTCTTTTACCTGACTCAATCATGTGTATAAAATGTCTCGAGACAGGGAGGCAACTTTGGCATTTCTGAATCTTGTCTGCTTTTGACTGAGCTTCAGGTGTCTGTAGTAATGGCTCGATCTGAAATTGCACAAAAGGCTTGAAAATGACTTATGTTATTTCATTAAGATTTGTTTGTTTTCCATTTTATAATCATTAACTATTTTTTATTGTCGTAGTATATAGTTTCACGTTTCATTCAAGAATTAACGTAACTTCATAATAGCTGGAACCTGCTTTATTGTAATAAAAATTGATATAAATGTTTCACCATTTAACTTCAGGAGAACTTAAATGATTCCTGAAGTCATTAAATCACAATCCAGATATCATTGTATGTAAAATTATCAATAAAAAAGAAAAAAAAGAGAAGGAAAAGGAAAGCATTCAAGGGCCTAGTAACATTGTTTTCTAAGATGAAAAAGTTGCATTAAGTTTATTGTTGCTAGGTGGGACAGGGGATGGCCTTGGTGGGCTTTCCTTTTCCTTCTTTTTTTTATTAATAATTTTATATCTATTAGAGAAAACACTACTTACTTACACAATCATGAAATATGTAACCCCGAAAGATTAGCTTCAGACACCCCAACAGGTGTCCATACAAAGAAAACGGACACTGGACAGAATCAAAGAAAACGAAATGTTTTGCCATACAGGCATCATATTTGGTGAAGGGTAACTCTCCTAAAAGTCTCTCTTCGTCGAATCGTGAGCTTAATGCATGACAAACGTTAAGTTTTCTTTGAATCTAGGGTATTTAAAGCTTTCATAAAATGGGGTTTCATGAATTTGTTATATGTCATTGATTTCATAGTGTTTGTATTTCAATTACGTAACTTAACTGATAACAGAAACCTGTTTCATGTTTGGCATTTAATCTTCTACAATAAAAGATTTTACGAATTTCTAAGTTTTTCTTCATCCATATAATAGTTGGAAACTTTAACTACATCTTTAAGTATGCTTTTACGTAAAGCTTAGATAATACCTTTAAGATATATGAGGCTTTTGGAGAATATTAATTAATGGAAATAACAAAGCTATTATCATCATGACTTTAGCTGTCAGGGAAAAAACTCATTACACAGACAGCTGGATTAAGAAGTGGACTTAAGTCCAAAATGAATTACCGAGATATAGTTCGGCCATCTTAACTTTGTACTTTATATTCATAGAACACTGGTACTGCTGCTCTCAAGCCCCAGTTGGGGGGGGGGGGGTGAACGAACTCTGTATGTGGGGGGTCAATGACAGTCCAAATGAACAAGTGGCTAGTTAGGAGAGAGGACTATTTCATGAGCCTTTTGGACCATTTTCCATGGGGAATAAGGCATTTGCTGGTGCTTGAAGGGGTAGGGGGCCGTTTAGGGAGAACACTCAGTCATATGAGGCTTAATATAGGGAGAATACTCCATGTCATTGAATTTTTATTTTATTTTTTTTATTTTATTCTCGTTTTCTTTAGTTTCGTTTTCTTTATTTTCATTTCATGTTTTCTTTTATACCAGGGTAACTAAATAAAATATTGTAATACCTTTTATATGCCTTTTATTTCTGAATTCTTAGAATGTTACAGTTTGGATAAAAATGACCTTTAACTTGAAATTCAACATTTCATAACATATCAAAAACGAAATTAAAACAAGGTGAATTGACATAGAAAATGAAGCAATTAAAATAATATCTTTAGAATGATTATTTCGACCATTTTGTTGTAAATAATAGGAGCTACTCTAAGGTTGACTGCATAAGAAAAATTGGTATAGACAACATTACATGAATATGCAAGAACAAGGATCATGAATGACAATTTACGGTAAGAAAGACGTATATACAGGTACTAAAGGTATATAACTCCATATGTTAAACAGGTAAAGCTATACAAACCAGCATTTGGACTTTACATATGAACTAGTGACAACTTTTGTCATATCCTAAGTCCTTCACAGTAAGAGCTGTAAAAACTATATTCATGACATTGAATAAAAGATATTTTGAATAGCTAATAAGAATCAAGTTCTTCATCCAAAACGTTAAAGAAACTTCTTAAATTGTGCAATCCTTGTGTTTAGCCACGGGAGGTCATTTCTAAGTATCCATAAGAAATGGAAAAGCCTAAGATTTTGTTAATTTCTCAAAACTGAGATAGAAATGTAAGACTTTCTTATACGAGGAAGATCAACTCTCGGAACAACCTTAGCTCAGGAAACTCTATTCTAAAAAGCTTAATTTGCACAGGCCCACATTGTTAGTGATATTGACACCACTGGCAAAGATAAGACTTTGCCTGCCCGTATAGGTCACAAGGCATTTCTAGGAATAGTTTACTGAGCAGAAGTTTTTCAATGTCGAGATCTCATAAGAATCGTCTTACTTATCTATTTCAAAATTGAAAATGAGTAAAATCTTAAGGCTTTACCATTTCTTATGGGGGACATTAAGAAATGAAACCTTTGATAACCCCAGGATTGTACAACTTAAAACCTTTCATTTCAGTTTTGGATGAAGAATTTGAAATCTTAAGGCTTTACCATTTCTCATGGAGATATTAAGAAATGGATCCTTTGATAACCCCAGGATTGCACAACTTAAAACCTTTCATTTCCGTTAAGGATAAAGAATTTTATTACTATTAGCAATTCAAATATCTTGCTCTTAATTCCATGAATATACCTTATGCAGTTCTCTGACTATGAAGAACTTAGGAAATGACAAAAGTTGACGAAAGTTGTCAATAGTTCTCATGTTACTAACCACTTAAGTCCAAATGCTGGTCCATCTACCTTTACATGTTTAATATATGTAATCATACATTTAGTACTGATATACGTCTTTTTACCGTAAGTTATCATTCAGGTCCATTGCTCTTATATTATCAAGTATTGTCATCAATACCAATTATTCTTAAGCAGTTAACTTTGAACAACAACTATTATTTAAAACAAAATAAATGAAATAATCAGTTATGTACAGTTATGAGTTATACAAGCATCTCACTTCAAAATTTAGTTTTCATGATTAATATTTGTATATAATAAAATTACAAATGATAAAACAGTATTTTATGGTATATATAAATCAACTGGCTTTAAGCATTGGATAACAGATTTTCGACCTAAATTTGGAAAAAAACCCTAATTACCATTTTTGATTTACATGGAATTTATATGAAGTTATTTTTACTATTTATGCAAATAAATTTTACCCGTAAAACTACTTTCGATAGACTTAAAGACACTATCTACATTCCTATTACAATTGAAAATTTTAACTACAACACTACCCTCAAATCTCTGAAAATGTTTTAATTTAATAGTAACCAACCTTCAAATCACTCGTTCAAAATGCTAAGTTAAAATTAATCTTACGTGCACTTACCATATTTATTTAAGAATACCATATTTTCTCTTTCTTTAAGCTTCCTGATAATTAATTATTCCTCCCCTCATCATAAATAATTGATAACCTAATTAATTTTCCCCTCCGGAGCAGTACCTTAGGTATAAATCCACCCTTCCTATATCCCTTTAGTTTAGTATACGGATCAAGAACCAAATGTGACCTGCGGCATTCTATTTGCTAAATCCCAATCTCAACCCTTTCATTAAGTGTAAATACTCCTTTAAGCCTTTCAGGAATAATCTTTAAGTCTTACATTAAAGTCCCTCTTAGAACATCCACTTTAAGAAATGTTTCTTGAATGTTGTTTTAAAACTACTGCAATAATGGTTTCCTTCTCTTAAGGCTTTCATGGTTAAACTAACGCTTCTCTGGAGGCCCAATTTAATTACTATTCCTTCCATTAAAATCTTTTAATACAAAATGCATTGTGAAATGCTCTTAACTACAACTTACCAACTACATATGTTACAGTCTAAACAAAAGAAAGAGGCAGTTAATACCATCGTTTGTAAAAAGAATATGCAATGCTTAAAACCAGTATGCAAGAAATTTCATTTTGATAAAAATTTTCTCATTCTGTTTTGAAACACAAATGCCCATTCATTGGATTAAAAAAATAAGGTCTGCTACTGCAAACAAACATTTGAAATGTCATACGTGACCAGAATCATTATTGATATTTAGGGAAAAGGACAAATTGAACAAAAATTTCAAAAACATTTGATTTGAAGTTTGGATATTAAAGTTACAAACACCTCGGGAAAATTTTTCCAAATAATCTAAATCTAAATCTATTTTGAAACAACTAAGATTTTTATTGTGGATATAACCTAGATTCTGAGAGAGAGAGAGAGAGAGAGAGAGAGAGAGAGAGAGAGAGAGAGAGATTACATTAGCTTTTCGAGGTTTAGCAATACCATTTAAGAAATTACGTTAGCTTTTTGAGGCTTGGCAATACCATTTAAAAAATTACATTAGCCTTTTTAGGCTTAGCAATGCCATTTAAGAAATTACATTAGTTTTGAGGCTTAGCAATATCATTTAAGACCTTGATTCCAGAGAGAGAGAGAGAGAGAGAGAGAGAGAGAGAGAGAGAGAGAGGAGAGAAAAATTACATTAGCTTTTTGAGGCTTAGCAATACCATTTAAGAAATTACATTAGCTTTTTGATGCTTAGCAGTATCATTTAAGACCTTGATTCCACAGAGAGAGAGAGAGAGAGAGAGAGAGAGAGAGAGAGAGAGAAATTACATTAACTTTTCGAGGCTTAGCAATACCATTTAAGACCTTGATTCCAGAGAGAGAGAGAGAGAGAGAGAGAGAGAGAGAGAGAGATTACATTAGCATTTTGAGAGAGAGAGAGAGAGAGAGAGAGAGAGAGAGAGAGAGAGAGAGAGAAATTACATTAGCTTTTTGAGGCTTAGCAATACCATTTAAGACCTTAATTCCACAGAGAGAGAGAGAGGAGAGAGAGAGAGAGAGAGAGATTACATTACTGTTTTGAGGCTTAGCAATACCATTAAAAGACCTTGATTCCAGAGAGAGGAGAGAGAGAGAGAGAGCAAGAGAGAGAGAGAGAGCAAGAGAGAGAGAGAGAGAGAGAGAGAGAGAGAGAGAGAGAGAGAAGATTACATTAGTTTTGAGGCTTAGCAATACCATTTAAGACCTTGATTCCACAGAGAGAGAGAGAGAGAGAGAGAGAGAGAGAGAGAGAGAGAATTACATTAGCTTTTTGAGGCTTAGCAATAGCATTTAAGACTTTAAATTCAGTGAATCCCTTCACAAATTACTCCAACTTATTCTACTCATGACTTTCCCTGCTTCCCATTACACAAGAGAAACGGATTAGTTGCTTATCTCATCATGTCAACCTATTTAGTAAATAAAAAAATGAAATCTGTTTCCCTTATATTTAAAATATATGAAAAAATTCTAGTCCTGAGGATTTAGTGTATATGAAATTTTCAGTTAGCAGAATATTTCATTATTGCAGGAGGGAAGGAAATATGACTATTATTTTGAAAGATACAAACTTAAAATCACACTAACTTTTAACCTCTCTAGTATAATTAGAAAAGAATTACTAATGTAAGTGTTGATTACTAGAATATAAGCTATTTTTCACTAAACCCTCATTAAAAAATGAAAATGAGAGACTGGGTAGCACTGACAAGATGTTACTAATTATGGAACCAGACTTTTTCTGTCCAATAGCTTCTGTCTTAAATATAGCAGCTTATACCTTTTAAGAAAACATTATGATAAGCTATTCCACACTAACTCCCAAGACAAAAAAAGTGACTAGACATCACTGGCAAGATGTTGCTAATTATGGAGCCAGACTTTTCCTGTTCAATAGCTTCTATTTTGAATATAACAGCTTATACCTTTTAAGAGAACATTATGATAAGCTATTCCACACTAACTCTCAAGGCAAAAAATAGTGACTGGACAGTACTAATAAGATGTAGATAATTATGGAGCCAGACTTTTCCTGTTTAATAGCTTCTAGCTTGAATATATCAGCTTATACCTTTTAAGAAACATTATGATAAGTTATTCCTCACTAACCACCAAGACAAGAAAAAGTGACAGGATAGCATTGGCAAGATATGGCTCAATATCAAGCCATTATTTTCCTGTCCAATAGCTTCTATTTTGAAAGTAACAGCTTATAGCTTTTAAGAGAACATTATGATAAGCTATTCCACACTAACTCCCAACACAAAAAAAGTGACAGGGCAGCACTGGCAAGATGTGGCTCAATATCGAGCCAGAATTTTCCTGTCTAATAGCTTCTATTTTGAATATATACCTTTTAAGAGAACATCACGATAAGCTATTCCTCACTAACCACCAAGACAAAAAATAGTGACTGGACAGCACTGGTAGGATGTGGTTACTTATGGAGCCAGATTTCTCCTGTCCAATAGCTTCTATCTTAAATATAGCAGCTTATACCTTTTAAGAGAACATTATGATAAGCTATTCCTCATTAACCCTTAAGACAAAAAGTGAGAGGACAGCATTGGCGAGATCTGGCTCATTAGGGAGCCAGAATTTTCTTGGTCAATAGCTTCCATCTTAAATACATCAACTTCTACCTTTAAAGAGAACATCATGATAAGCTATTCCTTATTAACCCTTTAGACAAAAAGTGACTGGACAGCACTGGTAAGATGTGGCTCATTATGGAGCCAGACTTTTCTTGTCCAACAGTTCTATCTTACGAACATCAGCTTATACCTTTTAATATAACAGAGGCCCAACATTGTGTTGAAGAAACTTCAATGACAGTTGCTAATAAGTAAAGGACAGTCTTGAAAGGCAGAGATGAAATGGTATACACAGACAAAGATGGAAAGGAATTCAGTTGAAATAAATAATTGTAGGTTATATTCACAAGAAAATAAAATACTTTGATCTATAAAATGTAGTATGACTTTGAATAAACTACTAAAATGATGGTTAACATTAATTTTACTTCAGCTGCACATTTAGATAACTTGTTTACAGTAGTTTACACAATTCTAGAAATATGATATGATCTAGAAGTGCTAAGAATTCCAGAAGAAATTGACATTTGATTTAACATCTAGTTAATGAAAACTGAGAACATGAGCAGCAAATATCTAAGGAAGGCTCCCACATGATTTACCATAATTACCTAGTAATGCTTAATCTGGTAATTTTTCCAAACCAATTATAATACTACATAATAGAAAAACAAACCTAAAATAATTCCAGCTAAATGAGTGATTATTTAATATCAAATAGTAGTTAGGAAATTACAATCTGAATTCAATTACTGGTAGTTAATTTTAAAAAAATCTGGATACAATTTAAAGTTAAATTTTGACATTTAGAATTACGAAAAAATAGCATCACGAGTATTTTTTTACCGAAAAAAATACAAATATATAAAAACTAAAATTAGCTTTATTTGTACTGACTTTATGACGAATTAAAGACTAAAATTAGCATTATATGCAATGACTTTGTAAAGAATTAAAGAATAAAATTAGCTTTATATGTACTGACTTTGTAACGAATTAAAGACTAAAATCAGCTTTATATGCAATGACTTTGTAGCGAATTAAAGACTAAAATCAGCTTTATATGCAATGACTTTGTAGCGGATTAAAGACTAAAATCAGCTTTATATGCAATGACTTTGTAGCGAATTAAAGACTAAAATCAGCTTTATATGCAATGACTTTGTAGCGGATTAAAGACTAAAATCAGCTTTATATGCAATGACTTTGTAACGAATTAAAGAATAGAATTAGCTTTATGTCTACTGACTTTGTAACGAAATAAAGACTAAAATTAGCATTATATGTACTGACTTTATGACGAATTAACGACTAAAATTAGCTTTATATGCAATGACTTTGTAAAGAATTAAAGACTAAAATTAGCTTTATATCTACTGATTTTGTAACTAATTAATGACTAAAATTAGCTTTATATGTACTGACTCTGTAAATATTAATGGTCAATTAAATACTTTCGACGAGACTGAATAAAGATCAATTGCTGTGATAATTAAATTAATGACTTCGATATAAAGACACTTTGATAAACATGAAATAATCTATTAATATAATAGCTGTAAAAATTTACATTAGTTATTTACTATAATTTTACTTTTTTTTTAATCTAACTTCATTTAGTGATTACTATTGACCCTATATGACATAAATGACCTGATCATCGTAACATATAACCACCTAAAATCTCAATAACTTTGGTCAATTGAACATTTCAAGATACACGTGATATTTCTCATTAATATATTTTAACTCCAGAACTGTTTGATGATAGGTTTGCCTCTTCAAGCTGGGACTGTTCAGTGTTGCTTTTGAAATAAGGTTTATTTTCTGTAGCAAATCCCAGATTATTCGTTGCAGATCTTCATCTTGATATCCAGACAATAAATCATTTCCTTCTCTTGGTGATTCTAGTCTGAAAAATAAATAAAAGAGGTTAATTGTACAGAAATGTCAATCTTATTCAAACATTTTACTTAGTGTTCTAATAAGAAGACCTTACTTTTACTAAAATATTCTGCAATAATATTATTATTATTATTATTATTATTATTATTATTATTATTATTATTATTATTATTATTATTATTATTATTATTATTATTATTATTATTATTATAACTAGCTAAGCTACAACCCAAGTTGGAAAAGCAGGCTGCTATAAGCCCTAAGACTACAATATGGAAAAATAGCCAAATGAAGAAAGGAAATAAAGAAATATATGATAAACTATCATGGATATAAAACAATGTATTATATATAAAATAATGGGATAATGAAAAGCTAGACAAATATTACGACTGAAAGCATATCTTTCACAGTGGAAAAGTTTTATCTCCTAATCCTAAAAAAAAATACTTCACTACAATCATCTATTGACTGTCCTCTTTTAATCTTCTGGCTCACAGAAGCTCCCCTAATCCTTCAGTTAAACCCTGCAATTTTCTTCATGAGATACTAAATAAACCTTAATTCCCTGAATAGAAAACTTCTACCCTAATTGACAAAGGATACCTGTTTAAGCATACACAATGCTCAAAATACTTGTATGTATAAGTTCTATGGAAAAATAGGATTTATGAGACATTAATAGTTCCAGTTGTAGAGGATCAACTCTTAGTCTTGTACTGTATTCCTCGTAGTCAATTGGCTGTATATTCTTCACATAAAATCTCTATATTTAGAGTATTTCAAAATGACTTTTTATATAATGACATCAGTAATATAAAGCATTTAAGGAAGTACGTGACTTTGGCTGAGTATACAGCCAAGCTAAATAACAAATTACCTAAAAACAGCTACACTAACAGCTATGACAGTTAACTTATTAAAATTCCGCCAAAATAGAGTTAAAATTTCAAGTGAAAATTGTGAAGTCTAAGAAAACCTTTATGCAACAAACCACAGAACTGTTAAAATATTACGTGAAAATTGTGAAGTCTAAGAAAACCTTTATGCAACAAACGACAAAACTTAAAATATCACGTGAAAATTGTGAAGTCTAAGAAAACGTTTATGCAACAAACCACAGAACTGTTAAAATATCACGTGAAAATTGTGAAGTCTAAGAAAACATTTATGCAACAAACAACAGAACTGTTAAAATATCACGTGAAAATTGTGAAGTCTAAGAAAACATTTATGCTACAAACAACAGAACTGTTAAATTATCACGTGAAAACTGTGAAGTCTAAGAAAATCTTTATGCAACAAACCACAGAACTGTTAAAATATCACGTGAAAATTGTGAAGTCTAAGAAAACCTTTATGCAACAAACCACAGAACCGTTAAAATATCACGTGAAAATTGTGAAGTCTAAGAAAACCTTTATGCAACAAACCACAGAACCGTTAAAATATCACGTGAAAATTGTGAAGTCTAAGAAAACCTTTATGCAACAAACCACAGAACTGTAAAATATCACGTGAAAATTGTGAAGTCTAAGAAAACCTTTATGCAACAAACCACAGAACTGTTAAAATATCACGTGAAAATTGTGAAGTCTAAGAAAACCTTTATGCAACAAACCACAGACATTTTTTCTTATTAAAAAGTGTAGGGTTACATATTGTTCATAGGTCGGAGAGATTTAAACTTTTTTCTCTTTTCGAAATCTGAATTCCTCTATAACTGAAATCTAAACTCTCTCTATTAACTAATATTTGGTTTTAATTACCAAAACCGATACACTTCACTGAGTGCTCAATTTTAACTGAATCTAATCCTACTTTAATCTAGTGACAAACCAATCTTTCGTTAATCTAACAAAAACCGAATCTTAAATGAACCTCTTGACTAAACTTGTATCCTAATTTATTGACTTAACACACAAATCATCCCACAGATTAACCAATTGTAATGTAATTCGGAGACTAACCAGTTATATCAACAAGCTAGGCCTCTGTTATATCTACATGAAAAGATATACTACCTCAGTTCCCTCTACAGACCTTTATTTGGATAATTACATTGAATATCCAATCATGATGCAGTTTAATGATTTAACAGTCTTACCTTAACCTTTTAAAATACAAACCTACTCAAGCAAAATATACAATAATTCTGAGACTAGTATCGTAGTTAATCGAATTCACTATTACTGACTAGCTAATCCTTAACTAACATGAATAGTAATTCTACCTATATCTATAGGTAACTAAATGTTAACGTCACTAATAATAAACAATTCACACAAAATGATTATATAAACTTAGAATTAATCCAATAATTAAAATATAACCAAATCCATCAAATAAAATCTTAGGTAAATCTGTTGACTAAACATGTAGTCAAACATATGACTTCAATCTCTCAAGTAAAACCACTGAGTTGAATCATGTCAAGCCCTTGATAGTCCAGGAGGCTAGAGACATTGGTTTCACATCTCAACTACGAAAGGTTTGACACCTGGAATGGATATGACTTTGCTCTGTAACCCCATTAAAGCCTTTAAGTTCTGTAAATGTGGACTACTAACTAGAGGGCACCAGCTTAAGTGATCAACCTCCAAAATCGTATTTAATTCATATCTCGAGTACATCCACTAAACTTGTGTCAAAAAGTTCAGTTTGAGAGTCTGTCAAAGGATTGGTAATTCTCAAGTTCTGCAATAGTGAACTAATGGGCTTAAGAAGAGCCAATGTAACACTATTTCACATTCAATTCCCATCTCGAATATATCCATGAAAATTTGCTCAAACATTGCTCATGACCCACTGACCAAAGAGCTATGATTCTGAAGTTAATCACTGTGGACTAAGGTACTTAAGAAAGGCAAAAAATGTGCACCCAACATAATTAGCGTATTTAGAGTATAATTCACCATGGAAAATTACTAAGATGTCTTGGACCCTCTCAGCAAGAATCCACGTTTCTTAAGTTCACCAATTGTGGACTAAAGTACACAAGGCCCAAAGAGGCTAGATCAGGTCTAAAGTAGCATTTCACCCACATGTCAGATACTGCAAGGGAACCTCCACAAAGATGGTTTTCGACTATTCAAGAATTGGTGGTTCTTCTTAACTGCCTATCTTATAGGACAAAAAATCAAGCACTAACCAGGGACACCCATAAGGAGGATTGAAGCACTGGATGTCATAAAAAAATGCCTTTGGGGTATTACAAAGACACCAAAAAAGTGAGACTGGCTCCTACCGAATTAAAAAAAGGTAGAAATATCATGAAAATATTTTTCATCGTTTAATGCTTTGGGTTTTGTGTAAATAGAACTAATCAATATGCAGTCTTTCAACTTAATTGGCTCCTGGTGTAACTCTCCCTCTCCCCCCTTGAGGTTGTATACCAGACTTCTTTACACCAGGATGCCAGAAAACCTCAAATTAATCAATCAATCAATCTTTCTACCTAGGTGCCGGCATTATATTCCCCTCTGAAATATTAAACTATAGGGAGTCATGAAAAGGCCCAAGATGCAGACTTGGAAGTCATTTATAAACAATAGGAACCAGTCTTTTAGAACTCTCTCTCAACACAGAAGAGGGAGAGAAATACATATAAATATATACACATATATTACAGGTTGCTCATATATGGAAATTAAATAAAGTGTGACAGAGAAAAAATTGCTTGGATCCTCAATCTTATGATTTTGAAATGGAGGGAGAAACAGGAGAATGCAATATTTTGCAAGATGTCATTCATTTGATAAATGGAACATTGAGTACAGCAGAAATCAGGACTATGACCTGAACCACGATGGACTCATCATCTTCAGATCTTGCACTGACCAACAAGAAAGGCCTTAACTACACTAAAATGACATAACATCAAAGCAAAAAGAGTCCTAAAAAGAATAGAGCTCAATTTCACCATATAGTCAAAGAGACGATGGTAGTCACGGTCATCTTATGTTTCATATATGCTATCATCCACAGAATGGATGAAACCAAGGGAAATGGTGCCAAAAGTTTACACAAAGCCTACCTCCATCTTTAAAAGTCAACAACTAGTTTATAAACGATATCATAGTGGTTTAGTATTTTTCGAAATGAACAGGTTACATGTGTGAGCAAAACACCTGATAATTATTTAATTTACCACTATATCTATAGAGAAAAACAGATGCTTATTGACTTATTCATAAACGGCTTAAAACAATAGGACTTTCATGACCACAGTTACCCAACATTCTGAAGCAAGCTATTATTTGAGGCTTAAATATGTAAGGAATGGATAAACATTTTGTTACGGGTCTATTTTCCTTGTATAAGATAATGCTGAAGATGACAACTGCGAGACATTTACGTTTCCTAGAGAATTAGGTCCTTTTGTCATCTACTTACATTGGCTTTTGCCAACTGCATTCAATTTCCAATGTTCTACTCTGGATTGAGTCTTCCATCTTTGATGCCCTTAGTACCAACCAGCATTAAGTGACATTTTTTGACATTGAAAGGGTACAGTATATGATAATGCTTGGTAGGTAAAACATTGTCTGAAAGAAGGTACAAAAAGGGGAGGAATATGCTATAATAGTGCGGAGTGTTACCAATCATATTATTGCAATAGATTGCACATCTTTTGACATATACCCATGAGATCCACCATATACTTTTGAACCTTTATCATTTACCAGGAATAAAATGGCTATGGTTTAGAGGGAACCAACTCACAAGAAGATCAGTTAGCAAGAGGGGTAGACATTAATAGGTTTAAGTTTTCTGCATGTAAGAATGTTATTGTTTGTACATTTTTTGATGCATCCATAAAGAACACCCTGACCCGGATTTACTTATCAAAGGTCTATGGATTCCTCTTGTAAAAGTTGCCAAATTATTTAGACTATCATTTAACCACATCGTAAAAATGGAAATTAACCGAAATGTTGTAAATTCCTAGATATACATAAAAAGTACTGACATACATCTTGGGAAGCAGATCATCAGTCTCTTAAGACTTTCTGAAACTAATTTGTCTAAATTTTCTTATGGATGCAAACTATATTCTTAACAACTGTATCAGTGATCTAGCAGGTGCAGATGATATGAATACTGATTTTTAAGAATCTAAATGACATTTATTCTAATGAGACAATTTCATTCTTCGAGTTTAGCCCTCTACAGTGGCATTGAAATTAGGGCATTTGCAATTATAGCTCCATATTCAAGTTAGGATATAACTCTATATCGGCAATACAATTATATCTACAACACTAAGCACAGTAGGGTGGTGAGGGTCTTCTTAGTCTGGCTAGGTTAGAATCCAGAATACTATGTTAGGTTAAGAGTAGTACACATACCTGTAATTTAGATAAGCAATAAGATGGGGAAAGGCAGCGAATCTTGTTTAAAGACAAACAGCATTGGGTAGTGATGCTTTTAACGGCTTGCATTAAATTATGCCTTGACCACGCTTTTGATTGTAGTATATAATGTTGTACGCTAAAATTTGTAGGCAATTTTTTTTAGGTAGTAAATTCCAGGTATTCATTGCTGATCTTCATCTTGATTTCAATAGGATAAGGTAATAATTTCCTTCTTTCTTGATGATTTTAGTCTGAAAAATAAATAGAATATGTTAATTGGATAAATGTAGCCTATCAATATTATTAAAACATTTTACTTTGCATTTCAATATGAAAACTATACTTTTACTAAAAAAAATTCTGCAAGATAAACTGTAATAATAGATTTTTTGTATGTCATGTTAGGACAAACCAACGTAATTTTGTTCAGTTTACATTTTCTTATGCCTTACTAGGTGGGAAGAGGAATTTAGACTAGCTAGGCCAGAACCTGGTGCCTAGGCTAGGACATTCCTATTATACTGTACATTTTATTTGCAATATTACTTATTAATGGGCAATGAATTTTGTTGTAGAGATTATAACATTCATGGACATATATTATGATAAATCTATGGACTCCTCCCTATCCTGATTAGTGAATTGCCTTCAATGTGTTCAACCCAACCCTAAAATCTTTATTGTCCACCCAGATACCCCATAATTTGGGAGTTGTGATGCTTGCTTAAGTCTTAGTGGGTGCCATGCCTATTCTACTTTTTTACAAGGTTCTAATACAATAAAAAGATATTTGTAGAATAAACCAACGTAAGAAAATTATGTCCATACAATCACCTAAGCGTCAAGAATTCTCACATTTGAAAAATATAGCATAAAAAAATATTTGAACTCTTACATAATTCAGTCGGTTAATACTGCATATGATACATTAATCTCTATGAAAAATTGCACATGGATTGCTTGTATTGACTTTTGCCAGGTGTTCTGTGTCTTGTATGGCAATCATTAGTTGGCTTTTAACTAATTAAGAGTTTCCAAATATTTATCCACAAGTTCCCTGACGTTGTTCTACAGCAACCACTTTTTTCCACCCTCCCCACTTCAGCAGGTAAGGATACAGCAATGTAAGGGTAGTAGGTAAGGATACAGCTGTCTAAGGAGTCACCCTCGTAGGTAAGGACGTGGTTCCAAGGTTAGGTTAGGTAGGGAGACTTTTAGATTACCTGGTATTCTTGTTATGTTTCCATTTTAATATATGAATTTTCAGTCATAACTTTTTAAACTGTCCCCCTAAGACACCATTTACATGTGGTATGTATTTCAAACCATTACTATTGTTGCAAATCACTTTTTATTTTGGCATTTCCCCACCCAAGAAACCAGGTATCCTACTAGGGTCACATGGTTTTTTTTATTCACTATAAAAAATGGACGAATGCTGGCTAGTTTGTCATTTTTCTCTGTATGATTCAATGGGCGCTGGTGCATAACTTATATATTATCGATTAAAAAGTGGAGTCCATTTCGAAGCCTAAGTCAAGTGTTTACTTTTGGGAGACTGATTATGAATTACTGACCATGTGTTGTTTTCACTCGCTTTTGCTACTTGTTCTGCTTTTTTCTTTGTATGACGTAATCATTACCTGTCTTTTTTTAACATATTACGAGGTTTCAAATATTTATGCACACGTTCCCAGGTATTGTTCTGCAACAGACATTTTTTTCCACCATTCCCTTCACTTCCAACATGACTACCATCACATGAAGATGCCTCCAAGGAGGAAGTATAATCCATTTCAAAATTTAGAGTAATTTCATCTATTTTGGTAATTGATTATGTTAAAAACACACAATTCCGTATACTGTATAGTTATAGTTGCTCATATTTAAGTATAAAATATCCACAAAATAATGACCCTCAGGGCTTACGTACGCAGCACATCCATTTACAATTGCCAGAACAAAGCAGGGGAGCAGAGTCCTTCGTAGCAGTCTGCATTATATTACAAATAAATACCTAGCTACTTAACTGAACCAATGATTTATTGGTTTTTGCTCTGTCGTATGCTCGGTTCGTTCGCGATTAAACATTATCTCACTGATCCTATGTTCTGGCAAGCGTGCTATGTTTCACTACGTGCATTAGCCCCGTGGGATAATATTTCAGTGTAATAGTACCGCCATGGCCCTTGGATTGAGACAACACTTTTTGGTAGTACTGAATGTTAGTGCAGAAACCCATTCACTAGTTCTGGAGTTCCATTGTAATGTCTATGAAACCATCCAATAGCCTTAAAATATGAGAACCAATAAATGCTGTGCATCTGAACAATGGAATCCTTGGCAGTCAGCTGACAGGCACAGTTTTTAAGGCATATGAATTACAAAATTGCACTTATTGGATAATCTTGAAAAAAGCAACCAATCAGCTTTCAGCATTTTACTATACACAATTCTAAACCAAAATCAAAGGAGGATCAGGCCTTTTTACCCACAATGTATTGACTAAAAACAAAATATCATGGGGAGAAAAACTTATATGGCAGCCTAAATACATAATTGGGATAACAACCAAGAACAATATTGATATGGAAATATTTCCGTAATCGTTAATTTGCGGAATATTCGAGCAACTTTTTCGTATGAACTCTCAAAAATATGCGAAGTGAGTAGGGTACCCCGTGTGATAGGACCAGGAAAGCTGCCGGTAAAGTAATAACCATGGTCAGAAATGAATAAAACATAAGATCTATAAATAAAGAAAAAACTATAGGGTTGCCATGTCAATTTTTTTCCAATGAAAGGTACCTTACCATTGACTAAAGATCCTTTGTAGTTCGTTATGACAAACCGGGTGTAAAATTTAAAGAGAGTTTTGACTGAAACACTACACTGTAAATGGGAAATAAACACAGGAACACCACCTAACCTAAGGTACCTAACTTAAGGGTCCCACCTAACCTATCCTAGGAGCCGTATAAGATTCCCACTTAACCTAACCTAAGAGCCGTAACCTTACCTACCGGGGTACTACGACGCTGTGACCCCCTTTTGACTGCCAAATCCTTTGCTTACCCTAAAACAAAGTCTCAATCCTGTGTTTGTATTCCAACAGGCTTCCCTCATGGCAAGGAAACAATTATATTTCTTAAAACGTAAAAATAGTTTTATATCGTATTTCAGAGAAAGGTGAACTGCTATTATAAATAAAATCAATTTAACAAGTGATAAGTAAATTTACACTGGTTCAAACGAACTAAATTCACTAAATTGACTGCTATTTGGTCAAAATCCTCTAGTATCCTTGCAGTCACAATTCCGTTTTATGTCTAGGAAAAATATAATTTCACAAAAATAAAAGGGAAAACACAATATTAAAGAATCCTATAAACCATAGGCGTCTAAATTGTTTCATACTTCCATTGACAAACATAAGATTCTGGGAAAAAATATAATTTCACAAAAATAAAAGGGAAAAACACCATTTTAAAGAATCCTCGAAACCAGAGGCATCTAAATTGCTTCATGCTTCCATAGCCAAACTAAAGATTTCAATTAAACATAAGATTTTGACCTAAGAAGTAACACCATTGGTAATATGTTTGAGCAGGGCTAGCCTAGCCTAAGCCGGCCAACATAGCAAACTACAAATATGTAGTTTACTTTTCTTTTGAAAATTAACATAACTAACACTATTCAAATTAGCGGTACCAACCTTTGGAAAAATGTGGAACGTTTAAGTGACGAAAATGCGCGAAACAAGAAAAAAAAAAAAGACTATTTCCGATTTTGTGTTCCCCCAACAGCAACAGGAAGTGTAATGTCACACCAGAAGGCGGAAGGATACATTTGGCAGAAATATTGGAATGTGGAATCTTTTTAATTATTAGGATCTTATTTACAGTAATACTTTTTATTTTGAATACCGTGACATAAAGATATAGAAAATATATAATAAATGTACAATTATATCCGCTGGTTTTATATTAGGATGGTAGAAATATCAGGAACTACTTTTCACACTTCTTCTCTCCAGATATTTTCGGATTTTTTTTATGCAGGAAAATCGATGAATGGACACGCCCATATCTATCTATGTATCTATGTATCTATATATATATATATATATATATATATATATATATATATATATATATATATATATATATATATATATATATATATATATATATGTGTGTGTGTGTGTGTGTGTGTGTGTTCGTATATATACAGTATATAGTAGAATTACCAGTAAATATACAAAGCCCACATATATATATACACTTTATATATATATATATATATATATATATATATATATATATATATATATATATATATATATATATATATATATATATATACATATATTTATATATATATATATATATATATATATATATATATGTATATACATATATATACATATATATAAATGTATATACATATGCATAAATATATTTTATACATGTATTATTATTCACTTATATATATTACCATTCAAATAGATTATAAATTTATATATAATAGGCTACAAACAAATACATATAAAGATAATTCTACATAATAATAATTATATATATCTATGTAAACACATTCATATATATATATATATATATATATATATATATATATATATATATATATATATATAT
Organism: Palaemon carinicauda; assembly: GCF_036898095.1. Classification (NCBI taxonomy): domain Eukaryota; kingdom Metazoa; phylum Arthropoda; class Malacostraca; order Decapoda; family Palaemonidae; genus Palaemon; species Palaemon carinicauda. The sequence continues at coordinate 53,977,496 of NC_090741.1, read as the reverse complement.
ATATATACATATATATATATATATATATATATATATATATATATATATATATATATATATATATATATATATATGTATATATATATATATATATATATATATATATATATATATATATATATATATATATATATATATATATACATATATATCCATTCATTGTATCCAAGAACTTGAAAGACCACGGTATCGTATCACGCCCCCCAAAAAGATATTAATTTCTTCCAAAAATGCCACAGAACGAAAAAAAATCTGGCAGCGCTTCC
>NC_090741.1:53934730-53959730 GCF_036898095.1 Palaemon carinicauda | reverse complement strand
TCCATTTTTGTTAGTTTTTACTTGATTTCATTTCTTTGTGGGGTGTATTTTCTCAATTTTCGTTAGTTTTTACTTGATTTGATCTCTTTGTGGGATGCATTTTCTCAATTTTTGTTAGATTTACTTGATTTCATTTCTTTGTGGGATGTATTTTCTCCATTTTTGTTAGTTTCTACTTGATTTCATTTCTTTGTGGGATGTATTTTCTCCATTTTTGTTAGTTTTTACTTGATTTCATTTCTTTGTGGGGTGTATTTTCTCAATTTTCGTTAGTTTTTACTTGATTTGATCTCTTTGTGGGATGCATTTTCTCAATTTTTGTTAGATTTACTTGATTTCATTTCTTTGTGGGATGTATTTTCTCCATTTTTGTTAGTTTCTACTTGATTTCATTTCTTTGTGGGATGTATTTTCTCAATTTTTGTTAGATTTACTTGATTTCATTTTTTTGTGGGATGCATTTTCTCAATTTTTGTTAGATTTACTTCTTTTCATTTCTTTGTGGGATGTATTTTCTCAATTTTTGTTAGATTTACTTGATTTCATTTCTTTGTGGGATGTATTTTCTCCATTTTTGTTAGTTTTTACTTGATTTCATTTCTTTGTGGGCTGTATTTTCTCAATTTTTTTTTAGTTTTTACTTCTTTTCATTTCTTTGTGGGATTTATTTTCTCAATTTTCGTTAGTTTTTACTTGATTTCATTTCTTTGTGGGATATATTTTCTCTATTTTTGTTAGTTTTTACTTAATTTCATTTCTTTGTGGGATGTATTTTCTCAATTTTTTTTTTAGTTTTTACTTCTTTTCATTTTTGTGGGATGTATTTTCTCAATTTTTGTTAGTTTTTACTTGATTTCATTTCTTTGTGGGACATATTTTCTCCATTTTTTTTTAGTTTTTACTTCTTTTCATTTTCGTGGGATGTATTTTCTCAATTTTTTGTTAGTTTTTATATGATTTGATTTCTTTGTGGGATATATTTTCTCCATTTTTGTTAGTTTTTATTGATTTCATTTCTTTATGGGATGCATTTTCTCAATTTTTGTTATTTTTACTTTATTTCATTTCTTTGCGGGATGTATTTTCTCCATATTTTTTACTTTTCTAAAATTTAAATATAGGCAAATAAATGTTAATAGCATGAATAAAACAATCGGTTGTGGTGGCCGGGTGGTAACATGGATAGGAAAAGCTTTGATATAGGCCCTTAATATATTCATATTTAAAAAAATACCTTTTAGCTCTATGTATACGCTTGTGCCACTTATCCATAAATACCTAAAATTAATAAAAAAGGGATAGATGCTAAAATTTGAATAGCAGCAGTGAATTCAATATAACTGGTATCTGAATAAGTGTTAGGTGTATCTGTCTGATGCAATGTTCATTGTTCTCTCAAGCTTACCATCAGCAATAACATGATTGGCATCATTTTACCGTCTCTTTTACTTATATACAGACCTGTCACAGGGTTGAAGAGTCCCCCAAAATATTAGATCATTAACATTGTCTTTAAAGTAAAGAACTCTTCATGAAAAGGAGTATCTATTCACCAATATTCTACATCTTTGTCTACCTCTTGGCTGATAACAGTCAAAGGTGCTATGTTCTTGTATATACATTAACAAAAATAATTCAAAATAAGCACACTTTAATATAAAGAAATTGTAGGTAACTATTGCAATGCATAAAAGGCGGAAAAAAACACCTTGCAATCTGAGTTTTTCTCAAAACATCAAATATTCCTAATGGGATACGAGCTCAACATAGTTGGCATATTTTTTTTGTTTTTTTTTTGGCCAGTTTTTGTAGGTCCTCCTAGTGTACCATAAATATTGTGAGAATTTCCCCAAATATATTAGTTATCTTAAGGACACCATAAGACAAAACTAGTCAGGATTTACTCAGTATTTTTGCTTCCACTCTGGTTCATTGCTTTTGTGCCTCGCATGTTGCTGAGAGAGAAAAAATTCATTCAAAACTATATCATCACTGATAAAACAACCATATCAATGATGCGGTTACTATTTCAGAATAGCATATGTAACAACCGAGGCTGAACCCTGTCAATAAATTTTAAATGAATAGACCTTGTTGCTTTGAAGTATAACAGATCGCTTCTTGTTTTCACCTGTACTGTAAGTGATTCATACCATGGGAGCCGAGAAAGGTTTCCAAAGCAGAGAAAGGGCTTCGGAGCCTAGAAGGTTCTCCTAAACTGAGAAAGGACTTCGGAGCCAAGAAGGTTCTCCTAAGTTGAAAAAGGGCTCCAAAGCAGAGATGGGTTTCCGGAGCAGAGAAAGGGCTCCGGAGCCAAGAAAGTTCTCCTGAGCTGAAAAAGGGCTCCGAACCCGAAATGGGTTTGCGGAGCAGAGAAAGGGCCCCAGAGCCGAGAAAGGATTCCAGAGCCAAGAAGGTCCTCTTGAGCTTGAGAAAGGGCTTCAAAGCCGAGAAAAGGTTTCCAGAGCAGAGAAAGGACTCTGGAGCCATGAAGTTTTCCTGAGGGGAGAAAGGTTTCCAGAGCTGAGAAAGGGCTCCTTAGCCGAGAAATGGTTGTTTTGAACTAAGAAAGGGCTCTGGAGCTGAGTAAGGTTTCCAGAGCTGAAAAAGGGCTCCGGAACTGAGGAAGGTTCTCCTGAGCCGAGAAAGAGCTCCGCAGCCAAGAATGGTTTCCGGAGCCGGGACTCTTGTTTTCTTTTGAGCAGTGAATCACAGGAATTGGTTTAATAATTACTGTTTAAATTAAATTGAACAGTGAATTCTACAACAACAACAAGGCTTGTAAATAGTTGTTATTATACTCAAAATGATGTAACTGGAATTAATCTCACATAAACTATAGTCGCCACAGAGATTCCAGGCAATTTAAACCCCACCCCCTGATGACGTCGTAGCCAATCATATTGTCTTTCGTGGGAGACAATGGGATTGGCTATGCATCATTATGGGTGGGGCTTATTTCGCTCGGAATCTGTACGGTGACTTTTCTACGGCAAGAACCCTTCTAGTCTCTGAGACTGATATTGGTTGAAATACAAAATTGAAAGATATTGAGCCTAAGAAATAATTTTTCATGTTTATGCCAAAAAAAATCAAGGCGATATATATACTGTATATATATATATATATATATATATATATATATATATACTGTATATATATATATATATACATATATATATATATATATATATATACTGTATATATATATATATATATATATATATATATATATATATATATATATATATATATATATATATATATATATACAGTATATATATATATATATATATATATATATATATATATATATATATATATATATATATATATATATATTAGAATCATAGTTGTGTTAATAGAATTGTATTTGATTACCAAAGATTTAAGAGTGGTACCTCCATCAAAATAAATAATTTAAAGCCGACTAGTTTGACATATATTAATTTCTCCTGTAACGCTTCTGTCAGCAAGAGGGAGAGGAAAAGTGGAAATGTAAAATAAATGAAAATGTGGCGAAACATAAACTACTATATTCTCATATCGTCCCCTTTTCAGCAATCCTACGAAAATATCCAGGTAGTTATTTAAGAGAACGATACAGAGTTGAAACCAACTATTTCATTGCAGCACTAGCCACGTTAAACTTTATACCAGTGTTTCGTAGAATGGAGATTGAATACCTTGCCGATGACTGTAATACCATGCTGATATTCAACGATAACTTGAACAGAAGTTATAGTTATTGGACGTACAAAACAATTACCTCTAGCTTTGTTGTTCCAATTTCGAGGCACGAATAACGAAATTAGTTGATCCACTCATCGTAATGTTATATCAGATGGCATGAAATCCCGTGCTTGTTACAGCACTGAGTTTTTACATAATCACACAAAGCCAAAACGCAACATTGTCTCTTTTGCAACAAAGAATCGAAATAGTTTGGATGGCTGTACTCTCACTACTTCATTGCAACAAAAATGACCTAATTGACAGAATTTAATTCAGTGAATCAAATTACCCCCAATGAGTCCGAATATAATGATAATCAACGAAGTACGTTCAGTTGAAATTTTCCATTGAACACGACATTGTGTTGTTACAGCACCGAGTTTTTACATAAATCACACAATTGCTTTGTGGGAGCTCAGAAATTTACTCTTTAGATTCCGTAAGTGTGTTTAGTTTAAGTTCTTGAATGGTTAACCAAGTCTACTGAGTTGAATAAATATTTACTAACATCTTAATGGGTTGTTGTGGTGGCCGATGTGGTTAACGTCCCTGACTGGTGAACGAGGCTGGAGTTCGAGTCCCGCTTAAACTTATTAAGCCTCTTTGGTTACTGCAACCTCACCATCCTTGTGAGCTAAAGATGTGGGGTTTGTGGCAGCCTATAGGTCTATCCGCTGAGTCATCAGCAGCCATTGTCTGGCTCTCCATAGAGGGGGCTTTGGCGCTGATCATATGTATATATGGCTAGTCTTTTGGGCATTGTCCTGATTCATAGGGCAATATCACTGTCCCTTGCCTTTGCCATTTATGAACGGCCTTTAAACCTTTAAATAATCTTGCAGTCTCTTGGGCATTGTCCTGCTTCATAGGGCAATATCATTGTCCCTTGCGTTCCCCATTTATGAACGGTATTTAAACCTTTAAATAACTTTGCATTTATCATTCTTCCTCTTCATTGAATATACATATTTATATGAGGAAATGGTGGGACTTTGAATAATCACATCACGCTTTACAATTATATTAATAGAAAAAATACTTGTATGATTCGTATTCCAAACTAAGTCAAGTAATGAATTTGTATAAAGTGTTCGTCTTATTTTTCCTGAGTAAAATTAATCTAACAAAAGAAATGCTATATTAAATTAGAAATATTTTAATATTCCACACTTGAGAGAACCGAGTGTTTTAGGTTTCATTAATTATGAAAATAACTACGATATGGAAATAAAACTTGATAGCGCTTAAAAATTCCCCGGAAAATTTTAAGATTATTTCACAAAACGTATGAATATGATTTTACTGGAAAATGTATATTGTAAGGCTCTAACTATAATTATAATCTTTCGACTTTGGCTGGACTTTACAATGTAAGAATTAAGAAATATTTGGCTTTTTTGATTTTTTTTTTTTTTAGAATTACATAATTACATAAAAAAGTAATCCAAAACACGTGTCAACATGTAATAATAAATGGAGAAACGTAATTTAAATATTTTTTTTTTTTAGAATTACATAATCACATAAAAAAGTAATCCAAAACACGTGTCAACATCTAATAATAAGTGGAGAAATTTAAACGAAGTTTTGCAGTTATCCTGAAAACTATCTGGTGCTTTGTTGAGTTAATTGGCGTATGAGGAGATGATATATATATATATATATATATATATATATATATATATATATATATATATATATATAAATTTTACATATACATATATATACTTTATGTATATGTACATATATATATATATATACACATATATTATATATATACATACATATATATATATATATAATATATATATATATATATATATATATATATATATATATATATATATATATATATATATATATAAAAGTATATATATATATATATATATATATATATATATATATATACATATATATGTATATTCATCTAACTATCTATATCTATCTATCTATCTATATATATATAGATATATATATATATATATATATATATATATATATATATATATATATATATATATGTATATCCGTATGATTACACACACACACACACACACACACACATATATATATATATGAATATATATATATATATATATATATATATATATATATATATATATATATATATATATATATATATATATACATATACACACACACAAGAGTGTGTTTATATTTCTCCGTGTGTGTTTATCTTCCATTTCCCCCATCACCAAAAAGGAGAAATATACCAGGGATATGTGGATCCCCATACAGCTGAAATGACAGGGAACGACCTGACCTGAATTATTCATGAAGCAAACCTACCGCTGACCATAGTAATCCATAACCGGAGGGCGAGAGGTAGAAAAGTTAGACTAATAATAGTTCCTTTGCCGCTGGTTTAACTTCTAGAAGCTCAGATAACGAAGGACTCTTGGGGTTTCATAGTTTGTGTTAATGGGAAGTTCCCAATGGACGTTACTCCAATTTTGTTTGAGAGACCAAGAGGAATTCTATAATAGCTTGTTCCCACTGGAGACGTGACCTGTTTAGATTTACCTTGAAGGTGGTTGGTTTGTGGGAGGATGGAGATATGGAAAGGATAAATAGAAAGCATGTGGAGAAGGTATAATCTTATGGGCAAAAAAAAAAAAAAAAAAAAAAAAAAAAAAATAAATTAAAAAAAAAAAAAAAACCGTGGTTCCAAAACACTGATGACACTGATAACATAAAGACCAATTTTATTTTGTTTTATTGTAGATGAGTTTTTCTCAACAAATGTGCGAATGGCCTTTTTAGATTTATTTCAGAAGCAGGTCTTCTGAAAACTATCTAACTTTTATAATATCTTAACTTTTATGGTTTAAATTGAATATTCTGATATTCTTCATATATAATAAATGATATCGGCGTTAATGACCTTAAATGTCAGGATGTCAGAAAACTTTATGTTAATCAATCAAAAAATGTTTATAGCTTATTATCCCTTATGACTAGAAGGGTACGTCCTTCCACCAATCTCCACGTTTTCTGATCGCACGAATATCTCCTTCATGCACAGTATATTGCTAATGATTAGATGAAATCGTACCTGACGTGTGCTTCAAGATCTCATTAGTCAAGTCACTCAAGTTAAACCTGATTATCGAGGCAATTTGTGCCTTGAGCTGTCGACAAAAGGTAGTGATCATGGAATACCAGGGATGACGCGGAAAGGCACCTAATTTCGAAAGGTCTTGGTTGATTTGGGTTAACCTTCTGGTACAATTATTATTATTATTATTATTATTATTATTATTATTATTATTATTATTATTATTATTATTAGCTAAGCTATAACCCTAGTTGGAAAAGCAAGATGCTATAAGCCGAAGGGCTCCAACAGGAAAAAATACCCCCGTGAAGAAAAGAAATAAGGAAATAAATAAACGATATAGGAAGTTATGAAGAATTAAGATAAAATATTTTAAAAACACTATTATTATTATTATTATTATTATTATTATTATTATTAGCTAAGATACAACCCTAGTTGGAAAAGCAAGATGCTATAAGCCTAAGGGCCCCAGCAGGAAAAAATAGCTCAGTGAAGAAAGGAAATAAAGAAATAAATAAACGATATAGGAAGTTATGAAGGATTAAGATAAAATATTTTAAAAACACTTATTATTATTATTATTATTATTATTATTATTATTATTATTATTATTACTTGCTAAGCTACAACCGTAGCTGGAAAAGCAAGATGCTATAAGCCCAAGGGTTCCAACAGGGAAAAACAGTCCAGCGAGGAAAGCTACAGCCGTAGCTGGAAAAGCAAGATGCTATAAGCCCAAGGGCTCCAACAGGGGAAAATAGCCCAGTGAAGATAGGAAATAAGGAAATAAATAAACGATATAGGAAGTTATGAAGAATTAAGATAAAATATTTTAAAAACACTATTATTATTATTATTATTATTATTATTATTATTATTATTATTATTACTTGCTAAGCTACAACCGTAGCTGGAAAAGCAAGATGCTATAAGCCCAAGGGTTCCAACAGGGAAAAAACAGTCCAGCGAGGAAAAATACAACCGTAGCTGGAAAAGCAAGATGCTATAACCCCAAGGGTTCCAACAGGAAAAAACAGTCCAGCGAGGAAAGCTACAACCGTAGCTGGAAAAGCAAGATGCTATAAGCCCAAGGGCTCCAACAGGGAAAAATAGTCCAGCGAGGAAAGGAAATAAATAAACGATATTAGAAGTAATAAACAATTGAAATAAATATTTTAAAAACACTATTATTATTATAACTTGCTACAACCCTAGTTGGAAAAGCAAGATGCTATAATCCCAAGGGTTCCAATAGGGAAAAAATAGTCCAGCGAGGAAAGGAAATAAGGAAATGAATAAACGATATAAGAAGTAATGAACAATTAGAATAAAATATTTCAAAAACACTATTATTATTATTTTTACTTGCTAAGCTACAACCGTACCTGGAAAAGCAAGATGCTATAAGGCTAAGGGCTCCAACAGGGAAAAACAGTTCAGCGAGGAATGCTACAACCGTAGCTCGAAAAGCAATATGCTATAAGCCCAAGGGCTCCAACAGGGGAAAATAGTCCAGCGAGGAAAGGAAATAAGGAAATAAAGGATATAAGAAGTAATGAACAATTGAAATGAATATTTCAAAAATACTATTATTATTATAACTTGCTAAGATACAACCGTAGCTGGAAAAGCAAGATGCTATAAGCCCTAGGGCTCCAGAAGGGAAAAATACCCCAGTGAAGAAAGGAAATAAGGAAATAAATAAACGATATAAGAAGTAATGAACAACTGAAATAAAATATTTAAAAAACAATATTATTATTATTGTTACTTGCTAAGCTACAACCCTAGTTGGAAAAGCAAGATGCTATAACCCCAAGGGCTCCAACAGGGGAAAATAGCCCAATGAGGAAAGAAAATAAGGAAATAGATAAACGATATAAGAAGTAATGAACAACTGAAATAAAATATTTAAAAAACACTATTATTATTATTGTTACTTGCTAAGCTACAACCCTAATTGGAAAAGCAAGATGCTATAAATCCAAGGGCTCCAACAGGGGAAAATAGCCCTGTGAAGAAAGGAAATAAGGAAATAAATAAACAATATAAGAAGGAATGAACAGTTAGAATAAAATATTCTAAAAACACTAACAACATTAAAACATATTTCATATATAAAGTATAAAGATTTATGTCACTCTGTTCAACCCAAAACCATTTCCTGCAAGTTCGAAGTTTTGAAGTTCTACTGATTCAATTACCCTAAGATTAGGAAGATCAAAAGACAGGTAATTGAATTATGCACATTTTAGCATTAGTTACGTGAAAATCTGATAAAAATTGACCACAGCTCACATAATCTAATAAAATTATCCGTCGATCATGGCCAAGCATCCCACCAAATTTTATGAGATTTAGTTAAAAAGTTTATGAGTTATGCGAATCAGAAATACACGGACAGACATAAAAACTAATAAATACACGCCTATCAAAACATTATTATTATTATTATTATTATTATTATTATTATTAGCCAAGCTACAACCCTAGTTGGAAAAGCAAGATACTATAAGCCCAAGGGCTCCAATAGGGAAAAATAGTCCAGTGAGGAAAGGAAATAAGGAAATAAATAAATGATGAGAACCAATTAACAATAAATCATTCTAAAAACAGTAACAACGTCAAAATAGATATGTCATATATAAACTATTAACAACGTCAAAAACAGATATGTCATATATAAACTATAAACCGGCTCATGTCAGCTTGGTCAACATAAAAACATTTGCTGCAACTTAGAATTTTTGAAGTTCTACTGATTCAACTACCCGATTAGGAAGATTATTCCACAACTTAGTCAAAGCTGGAATAAAGCTTCTAGACTCTAGAATCTAGAGTACTGTGTTGTATTGAGCCTCATTTAAACAGGAACTGAAACTTCTTATAGTCATTTATTTCTAGCGAGGCAGATTTGCACCGACTCGCAGGGGTGCCCTTTTAGCTCGGAAAAGTTTCCTGATCGCTGATTGGTTGGACAAGATAATTCTAACCAATCAGATAGCAGTAGTTGTCGAAGGTAAACATGACAATACCTCTATTTATGAAACCACTTTTTAAATACTCGAATAATAAGTCGTCATATAATTCATTAGTTCTGGGATATGCATGAAAATTTTTTGAATATATCTAGATAATTCTATTGAGTGACGTACTTCTGAAACTCTCAGTTCCAAAATATAAGAATTTAGTGTTCCAACAGATACATTAATTTTCCTTCACTAATTAGTTTTTTTTTTATTTTGGTATAATTTATCACTTTATATTAAGAGAAGGTTCAAACTCAACTTGTAAATTATGTACCACATCTTTAACTGAATGTACTATGATAAGAAATGGCATTCGTTCGTTCATTGATAACTAATTAATGAAAATTACCATTCACAATCTCTCAATTAATTCCGTACGGAATGAATTTGTTCTAACGAAAGTTGGCATTATTATTATTATTATTATTATTATTATTATTATTATTATTATTATTATTATTATTATTATTATTAGCCAAGCTACAACCCTAGTTGGAAAAGCAAGATGCTATAAGCCCAAGGGCTCCAACAAGGAAAAATAGCCCAGTGAGGAAAGGAAATAAGGAAATAAATAAATGATGAGAATAAATTAACAATATATCATTCTAAAAACAGTAACAACGTCAAAATAGATGTGTTATATAGAACTATTAACAACGTTAAAAACAGATATGTCATATATAAACTATAAAAACACTCATGTCAGCCTGGTCAACATAAAAACATTTGCTGCAACTTTGAACTTTTGAAGTTCTACTGATTCAACTACCCGATTAGGAAGATCATTCCACAACTTGTCATAATCGAGTCTTAGTAGTTCTAATAATTCGTCAAGAAATATATAAAACTAGTTACTATCTTTTCGAGAATTAGTAAAATTTTAGCAAATTAATTGTTTTTAGATATATGATAGGCGTCTCTTACATCACATTCTGTACCATGATCTTCCACTGTCCTGGATTAGAGTTCACTTGCTTGAGGGTACACTCGGGAACGCTATTGTATCTCATTTTTCTTTTCTCTTGTTTATTTGATGTTTTTATAGTTTATATATGAAGGATCTATTTTGATATTGCTACTGTTCTTAAAATATTTTATTTCAATGATTAATTACTTCTCCTGCAGTTAATTTGTTTCCTCGTTTCCTTTTCTCACTGGGCTATTTTTTCTCGGTTAGAGCTATTTGCATTATAGCATCCTGCTTTGCCAACTGAGGTTTTAGCTTAGTTAGTAATAATGATAATAATAATAATAATAATAATAATTATAATAAAAATAATAATAATAATGACAATAATAATAATAATAATAATAATAATAATAATAATATAATAATAATAATAATAATAATAATAATAATAATAATAATATGTGACGGGAGCGGAGTAAGATCTATTGCAACCGGCAGCTCTCAAACAACTAAACTTATTTACAGAAAAGGCACCCTTATGTACCCTCACATAAGGGTGACAATTGTATGTTTACAATCAACGATTTTTGCCCATAAGATTGACATTGGCTTAAAAAACTAAATAACATAACAATAGAATGATAATGGAGTTTAAATTAGCTTGTTACATTCGACAACACTTTTACGTGGAGTCTACTAACAGTTGTCTATGTGTTGTTTACAGAACGTGCGTTGCAAATGCATGGCAATCATCAGGTATAGGTAGTAGGTTGGCCAGGGGCACCAGCCGGCCGTTAAGAAGCTACCGTTAGAGAGTTATGGGGTCCTTTGACTGGCCAGACAGTAGTATATTGGATCCTTCTCTCTAGTTACGGTTCTTTCCCTTTGCCTACGCATACACCGAATAGTCCGGCCTATTCTTTACAGATTCTCCTGTCCTCATACACCTGATAACAATGAGATTACCAAACAATTCTTCTTCACCCAAGGGGTTAACTACTGCACTGTAATTGTTCAGTGGCTACTGTCCTCTTGGTAAGGGTAGAAGAGACTCTTTAGCTATGGTAAGCAGCTCTTCTAGGAGAAGGACACTCCAAAATCAAACCGTTGTTCTCTAGTCTTGGGTAGTGTCATAGACTCTGTACCATGGTCTTCCACTGTCTTGGGTTAGAGTTCTCTTGCTTAAGGGTACACTCGGGCACACTATTCTATCTAATTTCTCTTCCTCTTTTCTTGTTAAAGTTTTTAAAATTTATTTAGGAAATATTTAGTTTAATGTTGTTACTGTTCTTAAAATATCTTATTTTTCCTTGTTTCCTTTCCTCACTGGGCTATTTTCCCTGTTGGGGCCCCTGGGCGTATGACATCCTACTTTTCCAACTAGGGTTGTAGCTTAGTAAATAATGATGATAATAATAATAATAATAATAATAATAATAATAATAATAATAATGATAATAATAATGGGCATGGAATAATTCCTATCAGAGAGTTGGAATGGCGGAAGTTCAAATGTTCCAACTTGCAGCAAATGTTTTTATGTTGAACAAGCTGACGTAAGTCTCTTTTTATCGTTTATATATGAATGATCTGTTTTAATGTTGTTACTGTTCTTAAAAGATTTTATTTTAATTGTGGATTACTTCTGTTGTAGGTTATTTATTTATTTCCTTTCCTCATTGAGATATTTTTACCTGTTGGAGCCCTTCGGTTTATAGCATCTTGTATTCTAAATAGGGCTGTAGCTTACCAAATAATAATGATAATAATAAAATAATGATAATAATAATAATAATAATAATAATAATAATAACAATAATAATTCGGGATAAGGTACGATAGATTACATTGTAATTACACATATCGGATACTGAATGTTCTAATATGAGAATAATCATTTCTAAAAGCCTCTGAATTCAAATTAGTAAATATCGAAAGCCTCACATCTCGAAAACGTCAGATCTCGAAAGCCTCTGAATTCGAATCAGTCGATCTCGAAAGTCTCTGAGTTGAATTTAGTTCATAGTCTATATCGAAAGCCTTGGAATTGAATTCAGTCGATAGTCTACTTCGAAAGCCTCTGAATTCCATTCAGTTAAACTAAAAAGTCTCAAAATTCAGTTCAGTTGATCTCAAAAGCCTCTGAATTTAAATCAGTTGGTCTTAAAAGCCTCTGAATTCAATTCAGTCAATCTCGAAAGCCTCTGAATTCAATTCAGTTAAACTAAAAAGCCCCAGAATTCTGTTCAGTTGATCTCAAAAGCCTCTGAATTTAAATCAGTTGGTCTTAAAAGCCTCTGAATTCAATTCAGGCAATCTCGAAAGCTTCTGAATCCAAATCAGTAGATCTCGAAAGCCTCGGATCTCGAAAGGCTCTGAATTCAATTCAGTCAATCTCGAAAGCCTCTGAACTCAAATCAGTAGATCTCGAAAGCCTCGGATCTCGAAAGGCTCTGATTTCAATTCAGTCGATCTTGAAAGCCACTGACTTCAAATCAGTCGATCTCGAAAGCCTCGGATCTCGAAAGGCTCTGAATTCAATACAGCCTATCTCGAAAGCCTCTGAACTCAAATCGGTCAATCTCGAAAGCCTCAGATCTCGAAAGGCTCTGAATTCAATTCAGTCGATCTTGAAAGCCCCTGAATTCAAATCAGTAGATCTCGAAAGTCTCAGATCTCGAAAGGCTCTGAATTCAATTCAGTCGATCTCGAGAGCCTCTGAACTCAAATCAGTCGATCCCGAAAGCCTTGGATCTCGAAAGGCTCTGAATTCAATTCAGTCGATCTCGAAAGCCCCTGAATTCAAATCATTAGATCTCGAAAGCCTCGGATCTCGAAAGGACCTGAATTCAATTCAGTCGATCTCGAAAGCCTCTGAACTCAAATCAGTAGATCTCGAAAGCCTCAGATCTCGAAAGGCTCTGAATTCAATTCAGTCGATCTCGAAAGCCTCTGAACTCAAATCAGTAGGTCTCGAAAGCCTCAGATCTCGAAAGGCTCTTAATTCAATTCAGTCGATCTCGAAAGCCTCTGAATTGAAATCAGTAGATCTCGAAAGCCTCGGATCTCGAAAGGCTCTGAATTCAATTCAGTCGATCTCGAAAGCCTCTGAATTAAAATCACTAGATCTTGAGAGCCTCAGATCTCGAAAGCCTCAGATCTCGAAAGGCTCTGAATTTAATTCAGTCGATCTCGAAAGCCTCTGAACTCAAATCAGTAGATCCTGAAAGCCTCGGATCTCGAAAGGCTCTGAATTCAATTCAGTCGATCTCGAAAGCTTCTGAATTCAAATCAGTAGATCTTGAAAGCCTCAGATCTCGAAAGGCTCTGAATTCAGTACAGCCGATCTTGAAAGCCCCTGAATTCAAATCAGTAGATCTCAAAAGCCTCTGAATTCAAATCAGTAGATCTCGAAAGCTTCAGATCTCGAAAGGCTCTGGATTCAATACAGCTGATCTCGAAAGCCTCTGAACTCAAATCAGTATATCCCGAAAGCCTCGGATCTCGAAAGTCTCTGAATTTAATTCAGTTGATCTCGAAAGCCTCAGATCTCAAAAGGCTCTAAATTCAATTCAGTCGATCACGAAAGGCTCTGAATTCAATTCAGTCGATCTCGAAAGGCTCTGAATTCAATTCAGTCGATCTCGAAAGCCTCTGAACTCAAATCAGCCGATTTCGAAAGCCTCAGATCTCGTACAGGCTCTGAATTCAATTCAGTCGATCTCGAAAGCCTCTGAACTCAAGTCAGTAGATCCCGAAAGCCTCGGATCTCGAAAGGCTCTGAATTCAATTCAGTCGATCTCGAAAGCCTCTGAACTCAAATCAGTAGATCCCGAAAGCCTTAGATCTCGAAAGGCTCTGAATTTAATTCAGTTGATCTCAAAAGCCTCTGAATTCAGTTCAGTTGATCTCGAAAGCCTCTGAATTTAAATCAGTCGATCTCGAAAGCCTCTGAATTCAATTCAGGCAATCTCGAAAGCTCCTGAATTCAAATCAGTAGATCTCGAAAGCCTCAGATCTCGAAAGCCTCAGATCTCGAAAGCCTCAGGTCTCAAAAGGCTCTGAATTCAATTAAGTCGATCTCGAAAGCCCCTGAATTCAAATCACTAGATCTCGAAAGCCTCAGATCTCGAAAGCCTCAGATCTTGAAAGCCTCAGGTCTCAAAAGGCTCTAAATTCAATTCAGTCGATCTCGAAAGCCTCTGAATTCAATTCAGTAATTCTTGGTCTTCCGGAGGAATTTCAAAAGAGTGTTCACGAAGAATATTTAAGAAGCACAAACGTTGCTGTGGAATTCTCTTCTTCACAAAGGCGCCGTTCTCGATATTAAAGCAGACCTTCCTGAAGGATCCAACATACACAAGAGAGGCTCGCTTGACTCCCATGAAAATAATAATTTTTATTTAACTCTCTGTAATTGAGTCTAATACAAAAGTATATGTCTATGTATGTGAGAGAGAGAGAGAGAGAGAGAGAGAGAGAGAGAGAGAGAGAGAGAGTTTGTTAAATAATACCACAGCATGATTAATAATTTACATTTTTTCTACGTTCTATAATTGAATGCGATACAAAACTGTGCGTCTGTGTATGTATGAGAGAGAGAGAGAGAGAGAGAGAGAGAGAGAGAGAGAAAGTTTGTCAAACAATACCACAGCACGATTAATAATTTGCATTTTTTCTATCTTCTATAATTGAATGCAACACAAAAGTGTGCGTCTGTGTATGTGTGTGTGTGTGTGTGAGAGAGAGAGAGAGAGAGAGAGAGAGAGAGAGAGAGAAGAGAGAGAGAGAGAGAGAGAGAGAGAGTTTGTCAAACAATACCACAGCGTGATTAATAATTTGCATTTTATCTACCTTCTTTAATTGACTACAATACAAAAGTGTGTGTCTGTGTATGAGAGAGAGAGAGAGAGAGAGAGAGAGAGAGAGAGAGAAATTTTGTCATACAATACCACAGTAAGGATAATAATTTGTATTTTTTCTACCTTCTGTATATATATATATATATATATATAAGAGAGAGAGAGAGAGAGAGAGAGAGAGAGAGAGAGAGAGAGCTTGGCAAACTATACAGTAGCATGATCAATCATTGCTCTGTCATACTAAAGCACTCCAACTCATGTACTTTCATGTACTTACTTACTTACTTTGGCAACTAAAGCATACGTTATTCCACTCTCTGCTCATCTATCTTTCTATCTCATGCATATGCAACATATTAGTATAATCTTATTATATTTTTTGTCTTCGTACTTCCAGTTTTCTCTCACGCATTTTACAAAGATTTGTTTAAGCTAAGTAATTATAGTTGTAAGCAGAGGGACCCCCCCTCTCTCTCTCTCTCTCTCTCTCTCTCTCTCTCTCTCTCCATACACACATAAACATATGTATTTGTATATATATATATATATATATATACATATATATAGATCTATATATATATATATATATATTATATATATATATATATAATATATATAGAGTGTTTTTAAAATTTCAGCAAAACTCAATAAGTTAGGAAAGTTCCATTAGCCATCGTAATTACTATGAAATATTTTCAATTAAAAGCGTCTAGATCGTAAGAATTTTGAAGTACGTCTCTAATTTACAATTAGCTTCAAGTAGACTATTTTCCTCTTTTGGGAAACTAATTATTAGTTTGTTATTCTGCACAGTCAGTAATTTCTCATTTAACCGAGAAAATACGTCATGGTTATACCCCATCAGATTTAAAGTAGCCAATGATATAATTCACTACTATACTTAATTTCTTTTAATGAGGCGCATTTGCACCGACTCGCAGCGGTGCCCTCTTAGCTCGGAAAAGTATCCTGCTATCGGATTGGTTAGAATTATGTTGTCCAACCAATCAGCGAGCAGGAAACTTTTTCCGAGCTAAAATGGTACCCCTGCGAATAGGTGCAAATCTGCCTCATTAAAAAGAATTGACTGCAGTAAAGCCTGTATTTCAACTATTAGGTTGGATAACCACATTATTATATGTATATCTATTATAGCACGTTAAAAGCTTACATGCTTAGTTCTAGCATGCAATGCTTGCTTAATTAGCTTTTGAGTATTACCAGCATAATAGTGTTACATTTTTTTTATAATCATTGAAATGTAAAATCCCAATGAAGTAAAATTATTAGATGCTTATCTTTATCTCAAAGCATATCTGGATGCTGGTGGACTTTAACTTATAATACTATAACTGTTGCTCTTTTATTTTTTGCTTTGGTGTGTGTATGTGTGTGTGTGTGTTTTCTTGATGGCATTACTAAAAATCATTCTTATTTCTATTGGCCAGTTGACATTTAAATACCACTCCTTTTAGGTGGTGAGGGGCAACGTACATACCTTTATTTTAGGGCAATAAAAGAATAATACTAGCAATATACTGACCTATATATAGTCTTTAAGGAACATACCAAGGCCTTTGACACAGCCATGCAAGCCCCAATGAACGATACTTGTAAATATATAGAATTGATAGCAAATTTCTAAAAATACTTCAGCTTTTTCATTTCAATGGAGGAACATAAAGTCAGTATTGCTGGCTTGGGATCCTTATCTTTTCCTGTGGATATGTGGATATTGAGTGATGTTCTAGCCCCTATTCTTTTCAACGTGTTCATCCCTTCAGTAATAACTCCATTGTAGAAAAAATAGAGAAGGATACTAAAAAAGATTGTTACCTCTTCAACCTCAGAAGGTTACGCTCATATAAAAAACATCAGCCGGATAATTGGTGAACCTTATGCTATAGATGGTGCGATTTTGGCCCACAGCTCACAACAAGCACAAACATTAGGACTCTCCAAGCGTTTGAACTAATTCTCTCTAACCAAAAGGAAACGGAGTCTCCACGGATGGACTAAAAAGTCTTTGAGGGATCCAAAATACTCAGCCGGATAATTGGTGAGCCTTATGCTAAAGATGCTGCGATTTTGGCCCACAGCTCAAAACCAGCATAAACATTAGAACTGTGCTTAAACGTTTAAACTAATTCTCTGTACCCAAAAGGAAATGGAGTCTCCACGGATGGACTAAAAAGTCTTTGAGGGATCCAAAATATCCTCAGCCTGATAATTGGTGAACCTTATGCTGAAGATGCTGCGATTTTGACCCACAGCTCAAAATCAGCACAAACATTAGAACTCTCCAAGCGTTTAAACTAATCTCTCTCTACCCAAAAGGAAACGGAGTCTCCACGGATGGACTAAAAAGTCTTTGAGGGATCAAAAATCCTCAGCCGGATAATTTGTGGACCTTATGCTGAAGATGCTGCGATTTTGACCTACAGCTCAAAACCAGCATAAACATTAGAACTCTCTAAACGTTTAAACTAATTCTCTCTACCCAAAAGGAAATGGAGTCTCCGTGGATGGACTAAAAAGTCTTTGAGGGATCCAAAATCCTTAAAACTCCTTGTAACTCTTTCTCTCTGTCATAGTTATTTTCAATTCATTGGTCAATAATCTATCATTGCAGATGATTTTTTTTATCCTACTTTTCTTTTTTAACAAATGCCTCTATGAAATAAACCCTAAGTATACAGTTAAGCACATTAGTCGTAAAGAGACTTAGTAAATCAATGTAAAAATAATTCCATTGACTTTTATAGAACAATTGTTATGTGGTAAATTGTTGACCTATTTCTTCAATCATAAATCTACCTCACCCTTTTGACTTGGGCCGTTTCACGGATATATTATATAATAGTATATATATATATATATATTAATTATTATTTCCTAAAAAGGGAATTATTATAATCGTGATAACTTCCTTTTATTATGAGTATGCGTACCTCGGATTAACGTGTTGATGGATAATTGAATTTGCATTGCAAAGAAGCTTAGAAAATACATACAAATGCTTTGTTGATAATAACTACATTTCCTTTGAACCCATTTTGCAGACTCCCTCTGGTGAAGTAAATGTTGTCGCTTCATGTGGTAAATAAAGCCATCTGAAAGCGCTCTAAACATTGTAGAGGATGTCTTGGGAACAAACACTAATAACATGAGACTCTGAAAGCGTTCTAAACATTGCTAGAGGCTGTCTTGGGAACCGAACACTAATAACTTGAGACCTCTGAAAGCGTTCTAAACGTTGTAGAGGCTGTCTTGGGAACGAACACTAATAACTTGAGACTTCTGAAAGCGTTCTAAACATTGTAGAGGCTGTGAAGTCATTGCAAGTGGTGAAGTAGGCAGTAAAATTAGCCGTCTAGAAGCACTGTAAACGTTGTATCTCTGAAATCAGAGTGTTTGGTCATTCGTAAACTTTTTAGTTTTAATAGAGTCTATGCCATTCATATAATTCTCCTTTTTATAATGTAACCCAAATTAAACGAAGCTTTGCTATTATAAGGATTGGTATCAAATAAGTCTGATGTATATATTACTATTGTCCTAATAAGAAAGCTACATGATCTAGAATTTAGTGATAACCGTACAGATTTCTGAAAACTTCTTTTTTTTTATAGCTTCAATTTGGCTGTCATATGATGGCTGCTGGTGACAAAATGGCGCCCTGATTTGAAGTTTCCGCTACTCTTGTTTTATATAAGTAAATAATAGTGATGGATATGATAACATTTAATTAAAGGAATCTTACATATATTATTATCTACAGACCAGGAAGCAAATTTAACTCATAGATGTGACTGGAATTCATACCACTGGGTCTTCGCTTGGTATCGAAGACAGAACTAATTAATAGAATTAGTGAGATAATGATCCCAGTGAAGCACTCCTACAGGTCCCCAATTCAGTTAATCAATCTAATTTTCTGAGAGATATAGATTTAGATCAAATAGAATATAAATGTCCTCTCTCTCATGGGAGAGAAGACTGCAGAATCATTTGTCTCTTTAAATGAGGAACAGGGTGACAAAATACTGATGAGGAATGAAATACTTTTTTAGTACACGCGCACACACACACAAACACATACACACACATTATATGTATATAAACTTGTATATATATTTTTATATATACACATATACATACATATATATATATACATATGATAAATTTTGCACATTTAGACGTGTTTTTCATATTCAAATAAGCCATATATATTTTTGATACATTAATGTCTGGATTCTCTTAACGACCTCGGGATCAGAGCCCCAGGCGAAATCACACAAAAACAAGCTCTTGTCTTTGTGTGATCAAGAATATATATGGCTTAATTGAATATATATACATATATATATATATATATATATATACAGAGTATATATATATATATATATATATACACAGCTTTAACAAAGATCTCGTGGTTTTGCTTTAGTATTTGATCTCGCCTGATAGTAGCGATCTCACTTCACTTCACAGCGAGGCAAGAACCACTAGATTTTCTAAAAAAATACATACCAGTAATAATTATCTAAGAAATAATAATCAATCATTGATTTCAGTGTGCGCAGCTCAACATTATCGTTTGCCAGTACGTACGGAGCTTGATGTTTTTTTTAACCCTTTTACCCCTAGGCTATTTGGAAATTTCCAACCCTTAACCCCCAGGGGGTTATTTTTTTCCCAGCACATTTTGCAGTATATATTTTTTTAAATTGCTCTAAAAGCCTTAATTTTTGTCATAGAGAAGTCAGGTTGGTCTCATTCTCTTGGAAAATGCCTGAATTTTCTCAGAAAATTATCAAAAATATGAAAAAAAAAATTTTTATAGCATTTTTTTGCAAGGACGTACCGGTATGTCCATGGGGGTAAGGGGATGGCTGTTGTGAAATGTACCAGTACGTCCTTTGGGGGTAAAATGGATAATTTTTTCGCGAGCGAAGCGAGCGCACTGTGAAGCAAGAACCATTAGATTTCCTATTATTCTTATATTTTTTTTTCTACCTATTAAAATATTGAGATCGTATTCCAAAGCAAAAGAATAATTTCCCAGATCACGCTATAAATGAGATCGCATCCCAAAGTGGCACCGATTCATTCAATATTTTGATACTTCGCGAATATGGAAAAACTTTACGAACTGGAAGCACGGCGAAGCAAGAACCATCAGATTTTCCATTATTATTTTTTTACTACCTATTAAAAACATTGAGATCGTATTCCAAAGCAAAAGAATAATTTCCCAGATCACGCTTTAAATGAGATCGCATACCAAAACAGCACCGATTCATTTAATATTTTGATACTTCGTGAATATGGAAAAACTTTAGGAACTGGAAGCACGGCAAAGCAAAGAACCATCAGATTTTCCATTATAAATTTTTACTACTTATTGAAAATATTGAGATCGTATACCAAAGCAGAAGAATAATTTCCCAGATCACGTCATAAATGAGATCGCATACCCGAAACAGCCCGATTCATTTAATATTTTGATACTTCGCGAATATGGAAAAACTTTTCGAACTGGAAGCACAATGTGAAAGCAAAATCGATAATGCGTTCGCAGTCCACAGTGCTGTTGATAGTTTTTCAGTTTCATTTAAAGTTTCAAAATAGCGAAACTTCATAATTGCTTGTACAATTATCAACCTTTTGTGCTTTCGTTTATTTCCCAGGCTTCCAATGGTCAAACAAAGCTAAATTTAAAGTTTAAGAATTAAAGGTTTTATAGTATTGAAATATTAATACTCCTAAGATATAGAAAGGGTTTTATTACCTACAAAAATTTTGCTAAAAAGGTTTCATCGTTTTAAAGTAATAAAACTTCAAGATCTAGAAATATTTCTTCTACCTACTTAAAATAAATCTAAACTAAGAAAGTTAAAAGATATCTAGCTACTGTTTAAGAAAGACAGACTAACAATGTTAATGAATTCTTCAGTTTATCCCTTATTAAATAGGTTTTTATTATTTATACAATCCCTGGCCTAAATTCACCTTCGTTAGATTAATCCTGTACTCTGTATTCGAGAGCCAGAATATTTCAGATGAAACATCAAACTCGTAGACAGTCATACGTAACAAACCCCAAAAGCAGTTTGTAACTCTTTACATTCATAACAATGGATGACGATCTAGCTTTTAGACAACATTGGTGGAACATTACTCAACAATACCAGCAAGGCTGGTCGCTGAATCTATCAGAACTTCAATCCCTAGTTCAAGTATAATCACGAATACTAACCGCAACATATTTCAGTTTGATAGAACTACTTGCAGAAGCTTTCTCAGTTCATATTATTATTATTATTATTATTATTATTATTATTATTATTATTATTATTTGTTAAGCTACAACCCTAGTTGGAAAAGCATGATGCTATAAGCCCAGGAGCCCCAACAGGGAAAATAGCCCAGTGAGGAAAGGAAACCAGGAAAAATAATATATTTTAAGAACACTGACATTTAGATCAATATTTCCTATATAAACTATGAAAACTTAAAAAAAAAAGAGGAAGAGAAACGAAATAGAATAGTGTGCCCGAGTGTACCCTCTAGCAAGAGAACTCTAACCCAAGACAGTGGAAGACCATGGTACAGAGGCTATGGCACTACCGAAGACTAGAGAACAATGGTTTGATTTTGGAGTGTCCTTCTCCTAGAAGAGCTGCTTACCAAAGCTAAAGAGTCTCTTCTACCCTTATCAAGAGGAAAGTGGCCACTGGACAATTACAGTGCAGTAGTTAACCTCTTATTTATATATATATAATATATATATATATACATATATATATATATATATATATATATAAATTTCTACAAATAATTTCAAATGAATACATTATGCATACCGAACGCATAACCTTCACCTTTTATATAAATTAACCTATGTAGTTTATCGAAAGTAAACAAAAGCCTTGTGAAAAAAAAATCTATATTTCAATCATTTTGTTTACTTACCATTCACTTACTTCAAAGACACATTTATATTGTATTTATCAACCATCATTTGACATATGGAAAAAACAACGACTCGTCAGTTAACAAATTCTGTTTGGAATGGAAGACGAGATATTTGTGTTGTTGTTTTGGGGAAAAAAAATCTATTGTTAGCTGGTCCACTTTTTAGCTGCTCTTTGATGAATTAAAGGGAGAATGATATTAATAAGTCATTGGAAAGGCTTATTTAAGCACTTATATATTGCAATGTACATTATTATTATTATTATTATTATTATTATTATTATTATTATTATATTATTATTCATATTCATATTCATATTATTATTATTATTATTATTATTATTATTATTATTATTATTATTTTTATTATTATTATTATTATTATTATCATTGTAATAATAATAATAGTAATAATAACAATAATCATAATAACAAATTTATCATCATATATTATTATTATTATTATTATTATTATTATTATTATTATTAAAAAAAATACTAGGGAGGCCCCTCATGTTATTGTTATTATTATTATTATTATTATCATTATTATTATCATTATTATTATTATTATTATTATTATTATTATTATTATTATTATTATTATTATTAAAAGAAAATACAGGGGAGCCCCTGATATTGGACACACAACTTGGCCTTAAGCTTGCCCTGCTGACGTTCTGGCGAGCATCTATTCTATTGAAACTGGGCCTTATACCGGACACCTTTAACCTTTGAAACGCAGCAGTGTCATGGAGAGCCCAAATGGTTATATATTAACATGAAGGGATACGGTTATATCCTTTTATTAGTGAGGCCAATAGGCAATGAAGAAATATAACGACTCACGCTGGCCTTATGAAATGTAAATAGAATGCCACTCTCTCTCTCTCTCTCTCTCTCTCTCTCTCTCTCTCTCTCAAAAATTCAGAGAATATTCCATATTCCACTTGCGACCTTTTCTCTCTCTCTCTCTCTCTCTCTCTCTCTCTCTTAATTGATTAAAGATCAGAGAATCTTCCATATTCCACTAGCGGCCTTCTCTCTCTCTCTCTCTCTCTCTCTCTCTCTCTCTCTCTCTTAAAAATTCAGAGAATATTCCATATTCCACTTGCGGCTTTTTCTCTCTCTCTCTCTCTCTCTCTCTCTCTCTCTCTCTCTCTTAACTGATTAAACATTAGAGAATTATCCATAGTCCACTAGTAGCCTTCTCTCTCTCTCTCTCTCTCTCTCTCTCTCTCTCTCTCTCTTAAAAGTTTAGGGAATTTTCATTTTCCACTAGCAGCCTTGCCAGACCTATAACTACTCAGTCTCCATCCATCCCCCGGGGTAGGTAGAGAGGGAATATTCATACCCTGGCAAGAGGGGGTGCCCTGAGAGATATATTATAAATGTATGCAATTCTCCATGAATATATATATATATATATATATATGTATATAAATACATATATATATATATATATATATACTGTATATGTACATAGATAATGTATATATATATATATATATGTATATATATAAATATATATATACATATATATACATTTATGTATATATACACGTATACTATATATATATATATATATATATAATTATATGTATATATAAATACATGCCCCAAAATCCTTTAAATAAAAACAAAACAAAACAATAACGAAAAATATTAGGCAAACATTATCTCCATGAACGTCTTTCTCAAAAGAAGGTGTTTATTTTCTTCTCTCTCTTCGTCTGCTTCTTCCTTCCAAGAAAAGAACATCTAATGATAATTTGAGAATCAAATATTGACAAGGTGCTCTAAGAGCGGACTTTGTCGAGCTCCGTATTAAGGTCTAGAAAAGGATTTCAGAGAAGTTGATTCTGTGAAAAGTCCTTTTATACAGAGTGTCCCAAAATATTGTACATACTCTTTGGATTGTTATAAATTGTTCAATTTATTGATATTAACGTGGGGAACAGATACTTTTTTTTTTTTTTTTTTTTTTTTAAATATTCTCAGGAAAAGTTGATTCTGTGAAAGTCCTTTTATACAGTGTCCCAAAATAATGTTTACGCTCTTTGGATTGTTACAAATTGTTCAATTTATTGATATTAACATGGGAAACAGATTCTTTTTTTAACATTCTCAAATCACCCCATGTATCTCTACTTTTTTTATTTCTTTTTTTTTTAACATTCTCAAATTGCCACATGTATCTTTACTTTTTCCCTGTGCATTGTTTCTCTCCCGTGAATCTGTTTTCCACGTTAATATCAATAAATTGAACAAGTTTTAACAATCCAAAGAGTGTATACCTTATTTTGGGACACCCTTTACGTATATAACATTGATATTCTTTAGAATAAGATATCTATTATCTATTATTCATGGTATTGCTATAAGGTGTTTGAGTTTTCGG
>NC_090741.1:53927230-53929730 GCF_036898095.1 Palaemon carinicauda | reverse complement strand
GGGATGAATAAAATAGCCAAGTCTGAACTATCGAGATAAAAGGTCAGTGACACTATCTCATTTAAAGGTTTAAAGGCCACTCATGCATGGCAGAGGCAAGGGACAGTGGCATTGCCCTAGCAAGCAGTACAAGGCCATAGAGACTAACCATATATATAAGGACTGTCTTCACCCAAGCTAGGACAAGGGAGGGCCAGGCAATGGATGCTGATGACTCAGCTGAGAGACCTAAAGGCTCCCTCAAATCCGTCATCGTTAGCTCACAAGGATGGTGAGGTTGCAGCGACCAAAGGAACTAACGAGTTTGAAAAGGACTGGAATCCCAGTCTGGCGATTACCAGTCAGGGACGTTACCGCATAGGCCACCACAACCCTATTTCTATACTGTACTTTTTTTTTTTAGCGAGATAAGATTGTAAACAGCTGAAACATTTAATTACCCCCAAGGTATGTTGAACTTTCAACCCCATTTTGCTATATCATTTTTTTAAATTGCTCTAACAGCTTTGATTTTTGTCATAGAGAGGTCAGGTTGGTCTCATTCTTTTGGAAAAGGCCTGAAGTTTTTCATAAAGTTATCAAAGATATGCAAAAACATGTAAATAACAGTGTTTTGCAAGAACGTAACGGTACGTCCATTTGGGGTGAGAGGGTTAAAATGGACTTTTTGAATAATGAAATCTCATTTTCCCGGTGAAATCGTTTTAGCTATTTCAAATCCCATGTTGTTTATTTATATAATTTGTATTTTGAAATTCAAATGTTACTTTGTAATATAGATATTAAAGCTTTTTAAATGTCATTATCTTAATATTTCCTGGAATTTATTAACTGTGACTAATTCTGATTGTCTATTTTCATCACTGATCACATGTTTTTGATTTTGAACTTTCGATTTTGTAAAACTGGTCGCCACTATATATATATATATATATATAAGTATGGGAGAATTGTAACAAAATCTTATCTCTCTTTGTGCCTGAGTTACTATTTTAATGGAACCTCAGTTTAAAGGGTCGGGTTCGATTCCCTGACCGACCAGAAGCTATTATCTTTGAGTTGATTCCCCTTTGGATCTCTGATCCCGAGGTAGAGAGAATCCAGATATTAGGAGGTGTATAATATATGGTTTATATATATATATATATATATATATATATCTATATATATATATAGATGATATCCAACTGCTATGGAAAGGACACCTTGACCAAGAAACTGGGCTAGGTCAGGGCTCTAAGGAAATACTAAAAATTTTAAACAAGTTGGTTTCCCTTAAGAATTGCTCTAAATGCTATCGAATCAAAATGCGTGAGCTTTAATAATAATAATAATAATAATAATAATAATAATAATAATAATAATAATAATAATAATAATAACAATAATAACCACAACACTGACATACCATTCGTTGTTTGATTATTTTCTATAATGTAGTGCTATCAGACGTCAATAAATTGATCTAATAGAGTGATGTTAACTGCATATACTTACATAACTCAAGTCACTATTTTGGTCCCAGTTTCCCTTGACATGTTCCAGTCTCTCTCTCTCTCTCTCTCTCTCTCTCTCTCTCTCTCTCCCTCAGTTGATACTCGAGCTGTGCAGGTATATGCAGTTAACAGCTCGTCCTTCGATCGATTATAGAATACAATCGACCAACAAATGTTATGTCAGTGTTGGAAATGACACGTAATTAGAAATCGGTCACGTGAGACGTGTGCGCTATTCCAGCTGGGACCAAGTTGTGGAATGATCTTCCTAATTGGGTAGTTGAATCGATAGAACTTCAGAGGTTCAAACTTGCAGCCAATGTTTTTATGTCGAACAGGGTGACATAAGTCATTATAGTTTATATATAAAATATGTTTTAATGTTGTTATCGTTTTTAAAATATTTTAATTGTTCATTATATTTCATATGATTTATTTATTTAATTATTTCATTTCTTCACCGGGCTATTTTTTCCTGTTAAAGCCCTTTTGTTTATAGCATCTTGTTTCTCCAACTAGGGTTGTAGCATAACTAGTAATAATAATAATATTAATAATAATAATAATGATGATAATATTACTATTAATATTATTAATAATAATAATAATAATAATAATAATAATAATAGTTAGATATCATCTTCCTAATATTTTATGAAAACAGACAATATTTTTAACGAATGATAAAACATTAAAAAAAAATCTAGTCAGTATTAGAGATCATCTTAATAATTTTTAGGAAAACAGACAGTTTTTTAACGAATGAGAGATCGGAATATTAGAGATCACCTTCCTAAAATCTTTAGAAAAACAGTTTTTTAACGAACGAGAAAACTCTTGCTAAACAATCACATACCATTGGAATCCTGCCTAAGAATATTTCGGAAAACAAAACAATAACATATCCCTTCTAATTCGTCAACGTTGTCAGCCATGTCAGAGACGAAAGAATTGGCAGTACAAAAGATATCAGAAAACAAAATATTGTTTGGTTTTACCACAAT
>NC_090741.1:53922230-53924730 GCF_036898095.1 Palaemon carinicauda | reverse complement strand
TCCACACGTGAGCCAGCATCGAGTCTGAGAAGAATAATGTTTTGCACTGAAAGTCAATTTTGCATGATTTTTAGATTCCAATCTACGTTTGGGCAGTTATTGGTAACCGTGGTTGCACATTCCCTGCATAGACTATTGGTGTTGCTCAAAAAAACTTTGGACTTTCATGTTTTATTACTTTGGGGAAAAATAAGTAAGTTCAGAAAATAGTTTGCTTTTCAGTCCCATGTTATTTCAGTGATTGTTTTAATTTTTTGGTTCACTGGGAAGTGATATATTCTAATTATGCTAGGTGATTATTCTGATGATAAGATTATTATTCTAAAATTGAAGTTTTTTTTACTTTATTTAGGCAAGGGATGGATAGCTTTTGGTAAACAAAATGAGATTATGAAAAGTAAAATACCACTTTCTCTAAAAAGAAAAGTACTCTTCCAACACTGATGTGTCTGTACTTAATTTACACATGCTATAGAGAGCTTTTGGTGAACAAAATGAGATTATGAAAAGTAAAATATCACCTTTTCTAAAAGAAAAAGTATTCTTCCAACATTAAGGTGTCTTCATTTAATTTTCGCATGGGATGAAGAGCTTTTGGTAAACAAAATGATATTATGAAAAGTAAAATACCACTTTCTCTAAAAAGAAATAATATTTAATCAGATGGTCGTACCAGTATCAACTTGTGCATCAGAAATGTAGAACCTAACTGAAGGTAGATCATAAGCTAGATTATTGGCTCAGTTGGAACCTTTTATTTAAATCATTTGCATTCAGTAAATTGTAATTATCAATTTGTAAAATGCATATACGTGAGTATTGCTGGTATGATAGAAAATCATGTTTAAACCACGAACTAAATATTCGAACCTATTTGGCTGTGAATTTATGAATATTTAAATCTAATGCATAAAAAATCACTTCGTATGAAGCTTATAATTTAGTTTTATTTCAATTAAAGTCCAATTTAAATGATTTTTTATCAGGTTGTGGTGGTGGCCTATTGGCAACGTAAATCCTGGTGATCGCCAGACTGTGGTTTAAGTCTCGCTCAAAATCGTTTGTTTCCTTGGTCGCTGCAACCTTATCATTCTTGTGAGATAATGATGCTGCGTTTGGGGGAACCTATAGGTCTATCTACTAAGTTATCAGCAGCCATTGCCTCACCCTCTTTGGTACTAGCTTGGATGGAGAGGGGGTTGGTCTCACCATCCTTGTGAGCTATGGATGTGAGGTTTGGGGGAACCTATAGGTCTATCTACTGAGTTATCAGCAGCCATTGACTCGCCCTCTTTGGTCCTAGCTTGGACGTGGATGGAGAGTTGGCTTAGGCATTGATCATATATATATATATATATATATATGTCTTAATTCTTGTATGAAGTTATGTGTTGTACGTCAAGGTAAATGAACTCTATAATCATGAGAATTCCACAAAACTTAACTGTTCAGCATGTTGTTGTAGCAATATTGCATTTTCATAGCGAGGGGTAGCTAGTTGCCTTTGTGTGCTCGAGTAGACAAGGCTCTCAGCTGTGAGAGTGTTGATTGTACAGTGTACTTACGAACCTTTTATAATAAAGTGAAAAAAACCATGTTCAGATGTCTCATTATCAGTGGACACGGGACATATATGGCCAGTCTCTAGGGCATTATTTTGCTCGCTAGGGCAATGTCACTGTCCCTTGCCTCTGCCATTTATGAGCAGAAGCCTTTAGTGGAGTGCTGTTCAGATGACTGAAGCTGGCGAGCCATTGCAAACATAAATTTTAGGCTATCTTTAGGTGGAAAAAATATATAAGAAAAAGAGAGAGATAGAGGGAATGCTACTCACCAACGCAAAGAATATTACCACTAAATTTACTTCTTTATTTCGTCTACAATGTAGTCGCTATCTGAAATATAAGGAAAAGAGTTATTCAAATAATCGTACTATTATTATTATTATTATTATTATTATTATTATTATTATTATTATTATTATTATTAATATTATTAAAGCTACAACCCTAGCTGGAAAAGCAAGATGCTATAAACCCAAGGGCAGGGAAAAATAGCCCAGTGAGGAAAGGAAATAAGGAAATAAATAAATGATGAGAACAAATTAACCCAAAAAGCATTCCAAAACAGTAACAGCGTCAAAACAGGTATGTCATATATGAACTATAGAAAGACTAAAGCAGAAAAGCTGATTGATAAAAAAAAGTATTGATTTAACGTAGGTAAAAGTACAAGACATTCTAGAATTAAAAGTTTATTTTTTTATAAACTATACTAACCTTGTTTATTTCATTAGCAAGAGTTATTTATTTAAAAAAAATAGAGAAAATAAGTTTTCAGAAATATTATTTATTGATGATCAACTGCAGAGTGGCTATTCTCTCTCTCTTTCTCTGTCTGTCTGTCTCTCTCTCTCTCTCTCTCTCTCTCTCTGTGTCCGTTTCTGTCTCTGTCTCTCTTTCTCTTCGCCCTCTCTCTCTCTTCTCTCTCTCTCTCTCTA
>NC_090741.1:53908933-53921730 GCF_036898095.1 Palaemon carinicauda | reverse complement strand
CCTTTAGTGGGAGTGCTGTTCAGATGACTGAAGCTGGCGAGCCATTGCAAACATAAATTTTAGGCTATCTTTAGGTGGAAAAAATATATAAGAAAAAGAGAGAGATAGAGGGAATGCTACTCACCAACGCAAAGAATATTACCACTAAATTTACTTCTTTATTTCGTCTACAATGTAGTCGCTATCTGAAATATAAGGAAAAGAGTTATTCAAATAATCGTACTATTATTATTATTATTATTATTATTATTATTATTATTATTATTATTATTATTATTAATATTATTAAAGCTACAACCCTAGCTGGAAAAGCAAGATGCTATAAACCCAAGGGCAGGGAAAAATAGCCCAGTGAGGAAAGGAAATAAGGAAATAAATAAATGATGAGAACAAATTAACCCAAAAAGCATTCCAAAACAGTAACAGCGTCAAAACAGGTATGTCATATATGAACTATAGAAAGACTAAAGCAGAAAAGCTGATTGATAAAAAAAAGTATTGATTTAACGTAGGTAAAAGTACAAGACATTCTAGAATTAAAAGTTTTATTTTTTTATAAACTATACTAACCTTGTTTATTTCATTAGCAAGAGTTATTTATTTAAAAAAAATAGAGAAAATAAGTTTTTCAGAAATATTATTTATTGATGATCAACTGCAGAGTGGCTATTCTCTCTCTCTTTCTCTGTCTGTCTGTCTCTCTCTCTCTCTCTCTCTCTCTCTCTCTCTCTCTCTCTCTGTGTCCGTTTCTGTCTCTGTCTCTCTTTCTCTTCGCCCTCTCTCTCTCTTCTCTCTCTCTCTCTCTACTGTGTATGCCTCTCTCTCTCTCTCCTTTCTCTCTCTCTCTCTCTCTCTCTCTCTCTGTCCGTCTATATGTTTCTCTCTCTCTGTCTCTCTGTCTCTCTCTCTGTCCGTTTTATATGTCTCTGTCTCTCTTTCTCTTCGCCCTCTCTCTCTCTCTCTCTCTCTCTCTCTCTCTCTCTGTCCATCTATATGTTTCTCTCTCTCTCTCTCTCTCTCTCTCCTCTCTCTCTCTCTCTCTCTCTCTCTCTCTCTCTCTCTCTCTGTCCGTTTATATGTCTCTGTCTCTCTTTCTCTTCGCCCCTCTCTCTCTCTCTCTCCCTCCCTCTCTGTCCGTCTATATGTTTCTCTCTCTCTCTCTCTCTCTCTCTCTCTCTCTCTCTCTCTCTCTCTCTCTCTCTCTCTCTCTCTCTCTCGCAAAATTCATGAATAAGATATATCTTATCGCGAACTCCAGGTAAAACGAGAAATACTGCAAATAGTTTTCTTGCATCGTAAAATTTCCTTTATCTTTCTCTGAATAAATTTGGTGGAAATTTCCAGCCTTTAGCTAAATAAGTATTCATTCATTCCCTTTCTACGACTTGGGTTAAAACAACAACTCTATTTTTCCACGAAAACATTGATTTTTTTTTGTTTTTGTTTAGAATATGTCTCTATGGGTCGTCTATTAGATTTGTTTTAATTATTATTACCAACGAAGTTGAAAGGAGGTTATGCTTTACCCCTTATTTGTGTGTTTGTTTGTTTGTGTGTGTGTGTTTGTTTGTGAACAGCTTCCTGGCCACAGTTTAATCATAGAGTAATGAAACCTGTTAGGGATTAAATTTCATGTAAGCAGCTGGAAATTATTAGATTTTGAAGGTCAAGGTTAAAGGTCAAGGTCATGATCAAGAAAAATGTCCCATTCACGTAATCAGTCATAGTTTTGGACATCGTTGTCACAAAAGACTTCAATCTGTGCTTCGTTTGCAATCTCTAGCGACCCGTTCTGTCAATCTGTTTGTTCATCTATTATCTTATATTAAGTTGATTTTCATTATATGTCCTGTTCAAGTCTATTTCTTTTTCCTACACGTTGAAATATTTTCTACTTTTCTTTGCGCTTAAAACCATATTGATCTTCTTCTGTCTCTTAGTGTTAATCCAATCATTATTCTTTCCTTAGCCATTTGAGTTATAACTATATGTTCCAAGGCTTCAGTGAGGCTCTAAGTTTCTGATTTATGAATTAATACGGGTAGAACCATCTGATTGAATACTTTTCTTTTTAGAAAAAGTGGCATTTTAATTTTCATAATTTTATTTTGTTTACCAAAAGCTCTCCAATTAGTTGCAGTATTATGCTGACTTCGTTAACACTGAATTTTTGTTGGGTGATAGCCTTCCTTTTAAAATTTGTTATGAATTACAAAATTTTATTATAATTTTCTGTTAAGTGAAATATGGAATTTTGAAAGTCTCTCAGTATTCTTACTATGTTAAAATGGTATAGATTATAGAATCACAATTATAATTCTCTATTAAGTGAAAAGTGGTCTTTTGAAACTCTCACAGTATTCTTACTATGTTAAATGTTATGGATATAGAATTACAATTATAATAACTGTTAAGTGAAATGAGGTCTTTTGAAAGTCTCTCAGTATTCTTACTATGTTAAATTTCAAAAGTAAATTGCATTCAAATCATGCACATGTATTATGCAGGATGCACCCACCATGCAAATATCCCTTAATATCTTCCTTCATTCCAATGCATATACTTGCTGCCTCTAGCGTTCCCTGTTTCATTTACAGGAGGTAATTTTGATTGATGATGATGAGGAAATATGTGGAGGGGTGCTTGGATTAGTTCCTCTCTCTCTCTCTCTCCTCTCTCTCTCTCTCTCTCTCTCTCTCTCTTTATTCTTGCTTGAGAGTACACTCGGGAACAGTCTCTATCTTATATGTCTCTCTCTCTCTTCGCCCTTTCTCTCTCTCCCTCTCTCTCTGTCCCGTCTATATGTTTCTCTCTCTCTCTCTCTCTCTCTCTCTCTCTCCTCTCTCTCTCTCTCTCTCTCTCTCTCTCTCTCTATTTTATCCCTTTATTCTTGCTTGAGGGTACACTCGGGCACACTTTCTATCTTATTTTCTCTTCCTCTTGATTATTTTGATGTTTTTATAGTTTAATTTCGTTACTAGTCTTAAAATATTATATTTTAGTTGTTTATTACTTATCTTGTTGTTTGTCTATTTCCTTATTTCCTTTCCACACCTAGGCTATTTCTCCCTGTTGGAGCCCTTGGGCTTATAACATCTTGATTTTCTAACTAGGGATATAGCTTGGCTTGTAATAATAATAATAATAATAATAATAATAATAATAATAATAATAATAATAATAATATATCAACAGTTGACATTAATTACTAATGTGAATATAAGTTTTAAAGCCAATTGCTTGGCGTAAAAAGCTATAAAACTTCTTCGTATCCTAACCTGAGTATGAATTTTGGCCAGATGGAAATTACCCTCAAGCAAGAGAACTCTAACCCAAGACGGTGGAAGACCATGGTACAGAGGCTATGGCACTACACAAGACTAGAGAACAATAGTTTGATTTTGGAGTGTCCTCCTAGAAGAGCTGCTTACTATAACTAAAGAGCCTCGTCTACACTTACCAAAAGGAAAGTAGCCACTGAATAATTACAGTGCAGTAGTTAACCCCTAGGGTGAAGAAGAATTGTTTGGTAATCTCAGTGTTGTCAGGTGTATGAGGACAGAGGAGAATCTGTATAGAATAGGCCAGACTATTCGGTGTATGCGTAGGCAAGGGAAAGTGAACCGTAACCAGAGAGAAGGATCCAATGTAGTACTGTCTGGCCAGTCAAAGGACCCCATTACTCTCTAGCGGTAGTATCTCAATGGGTGGGTGGTGCCCTGCCCAACCTACTACCTATGAGACAGCATAACTTAAAGTATAAGTAAGAAACGACACACAATCAAAGGCTTAAGGGGGATACAGCATAAGGGGGGTTATGCTGTATCCCAAATATATGTTACATAAGGCTTTCGAAGGAAACTTGAATCTCATTTAGCTTCTGTAGACGGTTTGTAGGTATTACATATATTTCTTCGAGAAAGACTCGTCTAAATATCTCTAAACTTCCCACATACACATGGAAAGAAGGCCCGAATTATAAAAACCACATTTACAAGTGGAAAAGGTAAACCTTTTTAATAATGTATAGTGTTTACTGAACATAGAAATGATTACTATCCTTCGCACCTCACCGCAAAAGCCATTGGGGATATGTTAATTTCTCCTCAATGTTTATTTATAAAGATGATTGATTATTATAAATAATTTTTATTTAAATGAAAAATTATTCTTAATCTTGCAAGAAATGAAAAAAAATATGCAAGTATTGATTGTAAAGGTAAATTAACTCATAAGAATTTTCGTTTGTTAATGAATGAATCAAGATAATAACCATTTTAGAATAAAAAGACATGAGAAACATTTAAGAGAGAGAGAGAGAGAGAGAGAGAGAGAGAGAGAGAGAGAGAGAGAGAGAGAGAGAGAGAGAGAGAGAGAGAGAGAATGAAAAATGTAACTTCTTGAGGAATGGAAAGTATGATAATCACATATAAAGTAACAAGATGAATTGGGTTCTTGGTGTATTACATTAATTGATTGGTGAGGTTTATAATATAGAGGATGGCTGGCTGAGACCGGGGTGGGTGGGGGTGGGGTGGGGGTGGGGTGGGGTGGGGTGGGGGGGAGATTTGGAGAGCTTCTGGGGGGGGGGGGAAGAGCTCCCAGGTGGGGGGGGAGAGGATCTCCTTTGCAATCATATGATTGAAGTCCCAGAAAGTAGATGAAATTTATTTATAGAATCTCACTGAATGATTTAGAGAGAGAGAGAGAGAGAGAGAGAGAGAGAGAGAGAGAGAGAGAGAGAGAGAGAGATGTTTAAGATTATTTGTTAGCATATATAAAATGCATGGGATAGTGGCCTTACCTCTTTCTCTTTATCCTTTCAAACTTGGAATTCAACGCAAGTGGTCAGTTTGAGTTCCAGGAATAATTCTAAAGTTTTTTAATCTACTAATCTAAAGAATTTATATTTTTCTTGAATTCTACGAAATCTGCGTATTAATTGGCCAAAGAGGACTTGAATATACATATAAAGTAAGCCTTCGTATTTTTTTATTGCATACTTTTTCATTTTCTACGGAACTAATCAGTGAAATTACATAATTCAGAAATGATGAGATGTAGAAGGAGAGGAAAACCGTTTTAGTTTATTAGCGGGGAAATGCATTGCTGTTAAAAGAAATTTATATATATATATATATATATATACATATATATATATATATATATATACACATATTTATATATATATATATATATATATATATATATATATATATATATATATATATATAATGTGTGTGTGTATGATATAAAATTTAAATATATATCTGTATATATAATATAAATGAATATATATATATATATATATAATATATATATATATATATATATATATATATATATATATATATATATATATATATATATTACGAATGTATCAAATATTGTTTTTATTCATTTTCGCACGCCCAAGAGAGATTAGTTCACCAAATGTTTAACTGGGCTCCACAAGGCACTAGGAGAGTTGGAAGACCCAGGACTTCATGGCTGAGGACTATGAAGCGTGAAGTGGTAGATGATGAATGGAGAAGTATTGAATTAAAAGCTCAAGATAGAGACGACTGGTGAAATCTAACCGTGGCCCTTTGTGTCAATAAGCGTAGGAGGAGTTGGTGTTGATGATGAAAATGATCATTCATGATACATTGATAAGAAATTGCCGTAAAGCGGTAAAAATCATGGAATAAATGTTTCCAGGGATTTAACGTTGTAAAAACAGATATATTAACGTCAAGGAATGATATTACGGTCCCCAACTAGTAAAATATAATAATAAAATAGGGTAAAAATTACGGTCGCCTGTATTTTACAGAATAATGACTGAGAACTTTATTTTAAGAAGAATATCCGATTAAAATTAAGTTTTTCTTTTTTCAACAGTATAGTAAAGTGACTGAAACCATATCTCTAAGATTATATATAATAAAAAAATGCAATGATTCGATTGCATATGCATCCCCTCAAAAAAAAAAAAAAAAAAGAAAAAAAAAAAAAAAAAAAAAAAAAAAAAAAAAATTCTTTCGAAAAATGTAGCCAGAATCGTTGTATGCATAAGAAACAGTTTTGACAGTAAAGCGATAATAACATGCGTGGTATGTAAGCTACAGCCAGACCCTTCCTAAATCCAGCCATTGAATCACAAAAGTTTATTGTACCACCAAGAGAAAGAGATTTTGGATGTATTCTTTAATAACCTTTCTCTATTTTTATCTCAAGAGAAAGAGATTGGATGTATCCCTTAAAAATCTTTCTCTATTTCTGTCTCTGCCTTAATCCTTTGATTAATTTATGTAACCTGTTTATTTGTCTGTCTGTCTGGCTAGGTAAATAATAAGATTATCAAATTATTATTATCATTGAAATTAAAATGATTATTATCAAAATTACTAAAATGATTAAAATAGTAACTTTTCTCTATTTTCATATCTGCCTTAATCATTTGATTAATTTATGTATCCTGTTTATTTGTCTGTCTGTCTGGCTAGGTGATTATTAAAACTATCAAATTATTATCTTTGAAATTAAAATTATTATTACTAAAATGACTAAAATTATTAAAATAACTAAAATACTGTCTACCTTTGTCTCTGGACCACAATAACTGAATTAAGAAATTTTAATAATGTTTAATTTATGTTGCCAGTTTTTTTTTTATTTTGGCTATCTGGATAGATAATCATTAAAATTATCAAATTATTATAATTGAAATTATTTAAATGATTATTATCAAAATTACTAAAATAAATAAAATCACTAGAATACTGTCTGCCTTTGTCTCTCGACCGCAAAAATCGAATTAAGAAATTTAAACTTCCGAAGGTTTAAGTAAATAATTTTTGTGTTATTATAGTGTCCCCCCGTGGCAATTGATATTCTTCTTAATAAGGACAAGAGATGACTTCCTGGTAAAACAAAGAAAAGGTAATAAGTTAAGTACCAAGATGTTACGTTCATGCAAAGATGAAGATTTTGCTCTTTCATCAAAAATCAAAACAAAAAGGAATCAGAACTAACAATGGCAAAGAAACAAGCTGAAATTTATGATCAAGATAAATCCCACATGATATACTATACATCAGTTGATTTTAGACCTGGCTCTCAGCTGATTATTAGAAATTTCTATGTATATTGGCTTACTCTAAAGCAGTGGTTCCCAACCTTTTTTTCTGTCATTTCCCCTCTGCACCTAGTTCAATCATCCAGATTTCCCCCTTCATGCCCCGCCCAGTCCTAATGCCCACTCGCGTGCCTCAGAAATGGGCATGATATTCCAATTCTCCCCTTGAATATCATGTCTTTGAGAACTGATATGATCATATCACAATTGAATGGCTGACAACAAATTGGCGCACGTACTATGAGGATATTTTCCGCTTGTTTTCGTTAGTAGGTAGTGTAATTATTTCCCCCCTGGAAGCTTCAAATTTCCCCCCAGGGGGAAATTTCCCCCAGGTTGGGAACCACTGCTCTAAAGCGTATGTTCCCCTTTTTGATGTCATTATTCTCAGTGGCGTTTGGCAAAACAACGATTTTAAACATTATAGCACCATTGGATATACTTCAACGCATCTCATTGTTCAGTGGCTACTTCCCTCTTCGTAAGAGGAGAGGAGACTCTTTAGCTATGGTAAGCAACTCTTCTAGGAGGACACTCTAAAATATAACCTTTGTACTTTAGTCTTGCTTGAGGGTACACTCGGGCACGCTATTCTATCTAATTTCTCTTCCTCTTGTTTCAGTTAAAGTTTTTATAGTTTATATAGGAGATA
Source organism: Palaemon carinicauda (assembly GCF_036898095.1). Lineage (NCBI taxonomy): Eukaryota > Metazoa > Arthropoda > Malacostraca > Decapoda > Palaemonidae > Palaemon > Palaemon carinicauda. The sequence continues at coordinate 53,913,958 of NC_090741.1, read as the reverse complement.
TTTATTTTAATGTTACTATTCATAAAATATTTGTCCTTGTTTTCTGTTTTCCTTTCCTCACTAGGCTATTTTCCCTGTTGGGGTCCCTAAGCTTATACTATTTGCTTTTCCAACTAGGGTTGTAGCTTAGTTTGTAATAATAATAATAATAATAATAATAATAATAATAATAATAATAATAATAATAATAATAATAATAATAATAATAATAATAATGGGTTGCATTTATACAATTGAGAAAATTTAAGATAGTTTTCTTCAGTTATATCTTAATATTAGCCTTTAATTAAAATTTTTGTTATATACTTTTCCCTTATAAATGTTGAAATCTGGAGTTCAATTTTATTTCATTCAAAAAGAACACCATAATTTTACTAAATTGTTACCGTGTATATACCTTATGATGCACCTTTACGGTAAATATCGTTATGATAACTTTATAAAAATGCTTTTATTTCTAACTTTATCCTTCTAGTCTTCCCGTATGTAAGAAAAAAAAATAAAAAAAAAGATCTCTAGCAATGAAAACTGCGACGTATGAAATTGAAACAATGTAATTTTAATTTATAAATATGAAACAATGTAATTTATGAATATTTATAAATATTAAAACCATATTAAAATTTTTAAATTTCTTTAGTATTCCCGTGGCTATAATTAATTATTCTAATCAGGTTAAATGCTCTCGGGGAATATACTTCAGTAATCGAAAATACTTATAGGGAAAGGAATATTAGTAAAATTATGCTGACTAAGATTAAGTAATGTGATAATTATAAAATGGATTCAAAACAAAATCAAATAAATATACAAACTGCTCGTAAAAGAAGGAACTCTTCAAGAAAGAAATTGCCAGAAAACTCAATCTATCTATCAATCAATCAATCAATCGATCAATCAATCTTCAAGTAAGTAAAGAATGCAGCGGTAAACGCCAGGTTCATATATGACGACTGATTGATTGATCTTGAGTTTTCTGGCATCCTGCCATTGAAGGTCATTGACGTTGATATCAAAGTGAAGATGTCCTATTTAAAGTTGAATAGCTTTCAGAAGACGAATGTCAACGTCCTTGCCCTGGTGATCGCCAGACTGGGGTCAAAGTCTGAAGTAAGGTCACTAGTTCCTTTGGTCGCTGCAACCTTACCTTCATTGTAAGCCAAGGACGGTGTGTTTGGGGGAGCCTATAGTTCTACCTGCTGAGTCATCAGCAGCCATTGCCTAGATCTCCCTGGTCCTAGCTTGGGTGAAGAGGGGGCTTGGGCACTGAATATACATGGTGAATCTCTAGGGCGTTGTCCTGTTGGCTAGGGTAATGTCACTGTGCCTTGCCTGTGCAACCTCACCATCCTTGTGAGACAATGATAGTGTGTTTGGGGGAACATATATGTCTACCTGCTGAGTCATCAGCAGCCATTACCTGGCCTTCCCTAGTCCTAGCTTGGCTGAAGAGGGGTCATGGGTGCTGATTATACATTGTGAATCTCTAGGGTGTTGTCCTGTTTGTTAGGGCAATGTCATTGTCCCTTACGTTTGTAACCTCACCATCCTTGTGAGCCAAGGATAGTATGTTTGGGGAACATATAGGTCTATATGCTGTGTCATCAGCAGCCATTGCCTGGTCCTCCCTGGTCATAGCTTTGTTGGAGATGGGGCTTGGGCGCTGATTATATATGGTGAGTCTTTAGGACACTGTCCTGTTTATTAGGGCAAAGTCACTGTCCCTTGCATCTGCAACCTCATCATCCTTGTGACTCAAGGATGGGGTGTTTTGGGAAGCCTATAGGTCCACCTGCTGAGTCACCAACAGCCATTGCCAGGCCCTCCCTGGTCCTAGCTTGTGGGAAGAGGGGTCTTGGGCACTGATTATACATTGTGAATCTCTCGGGTAGTGTCCTGCTTATTAGGGCAATGCCACTGGGAAGTTTGGGGGAGCCTATAGGTCCACCTGCTGAGTTACCAACAGCCATTACCTGGCCCTACCTGGTCCTAGCTTGTGGGAAGAGGGGGTTTGGGTGCTGATTATACATGGTGAATCTCTAGGGCAGTTTCCTGTTTAGGCGCTGAGTATATATGGTCAGTCTCTAGGGCATTGTCCTGTTTAGTAAGGAAATGTTACTGTCCCTTGCCTCAGCCATTCATGACCAGCCTTTAAACCTTTAAATATCCCCACAAGGATACAATCTCCCGCATTGCAAAGAAAATAAGCCCCTTCTACCTCACTGTTTAATGATAGACTTCTGAGGCCAATCTCTACTAATGGACGAGTGATGGAAGTGGAAATAGCTTCAGGACTGCGGTCTCCATTTTCGCAAGGAGAGTTAGGAGTCACGGAAACGTTGGTAAAGAAAGAGACTATTAACTGACTATTAACTGACTATTTACTGTTTGCTACTTACGTTGACCTAAAGTTATTGTTACTTAATTAAGAGAATAATAAAGATTTCTGAAAGGTTTCGAATTTGATTGGACGACTACTTCCATTACCTTTGTCTGCTTTGTATAGAGAGCAATGTTAGCCTTTTCCAGGATTTTGGAAAATAATTATATATATTGTATGCATGTATATTATATTATATACATGCATATATATATATGTATATATATATATATATATATATATATATATATATATATATGCATATATATATGCCTATATATAAATGAATAAACATATATATATATATATATATATATATATATATATATATATATACATATATATATATATATATAAAATTTATATATATATATATATATATATATATATATATATATATATATATATATATGTACTGTATATATATATATATATATATATATATATATATATATATATATATATATATATATATATATATATATTTACAGGCTTTGCTGTTACTTGTGTATGTATCCTTATATATATTAATATGCAAAATGTGTGCAAATATGTATGTACATATAAGTATATATGAATAATGTTTTATATACACATATGCATAAATATGTAAGGGGCATATTGATCTATGTATATGCATGTACATGTGTATAGGCTTCTGTATATACATGAATAAGTAAAAAAAGAAAATTATTATATACGTTTATTGATATAAAAAAAGGGTATATAAGTATCTGGAAAAAATACCTGACTTCAGAAATACACCTTTAAGCTCTCCCACCTGGCTAATGGGATATGAAACTCCGCCCTCAAAAAAAAAAAAAAAAAAAAAAAAAAAAAAAAAAAAAAAAAGGTGAGTTTGAATTTGGGTCCTCGCAGGTAACGTTTTATTTTATTTTTTTTTTCTGAAGCATTGTTCTTTACGTGTCTGCTTGTATGTTTGTAGTCTCGCTGTTCTGTTTGTATTTTATAAATCTCTCTCAATAAATCAGTTCTCTTGAGGAAGTAAGATGATAGAAGTTAGGAATCAGTCTATGTTTTAAGTTTCAGTTGTATTTTTGCATTTAAATATGTGTATGTATATATATATATATATATATATATATATATATATATATATATATATATATATATATATATATATATATACATATATATATATATATATATATATTGTGTGAGAGAGAGAGAGAGAGAGAGAGAGAGAGAGAGAGAGAGAGAGAGAGAGAGAGAGAGAGAGAGAGAGAGAGAGAGAGAGAGTAGAATGCCATCAAAGGTTCTCCCAAACCTTTATAAGTTTTATTTTCAAGTAAAAAAAATTAAATAGATCAAGATATTTTCACCAATACATTCTCTCAACATTTTTCAATGTTTAATTATATTGATAACCCATTTAAAGGTTTAAATGCTTCTCACGAATGGCAGAGGCAAGGGGCAGGGACATTGCCCTATCAAGCAGGACAATGCCCTAGAGACTGACCATATATACATATGATCAGCGCTCAAGCTCTCTCTCCATCCAAGCTAGGACCAAGGAGGGTTAGGCAATGGCTGCTGATGACCCAGCAGGGGGACCTATAGGCTCCTTAAACCCCGCATTTTTTAACACACAAGGATGCTGAGGTTGAAGCCACTAAAGGAACTAACGAGTTTGAGCGGGACTCGAACCCCAGTCTGGTGATCACTAGTCAGGGACGTTACCACATCGGCCACCTCACCAATATAGCATCCTCTACATTATAGGTATAATGTAGTGGATACTATATTGGTGAGGTGGCCGATGTGGTAACGTCCCTGACTGGTGATCCCTAGTCCAGCTCAAACTCGTTAGTTCCTTTAGTGGCTGCAGTCTCACCATTTTGTATGCTAAGAATGTGGGGTTCAAGGAGCCTATAGGCCCCCCCCCCGTCATGAAGTATATTCACTCTTATTGCCAGGAGATTTTAAAACACTTTCAAAGAAATTATTTATTGTATCAAATTACGAATAACTTTAAGCAGACACAAAGTAGAATATAGACACGAAGAATATTATCTAAATTGCCAAAACAACGACCTACACGCAAAATAGATTCTCGCTAAATCTGGATACATGCAACGTCGTCTGCAGCCAATGTGCTGAATATTACGCGTGTGTGCCTCCAACAAGCCGATGTCCACGCCTGACTGGCCAATTCAATAAGGGAAGGGTCCGATGATATACATTCGTGGACTACTTGACTTTACTTTAAAGGGATGCTTTTCAGGTCCTATACAACAGGGAAACCTTACTCTCTACAGAGCCTCTACAGCAGTGGTTCCCAAACTGGGAGAAATTTCCCAGTGGGGGGAAATTTGAAGCTTCCAGGGGGGAAATAATTACACTACCTACTAACTAAAACAAGCGGAAAATGTTCTCATAGTACGTGCGGCAATTTGTTGTTAGCCATTCAATTGTGATATGATCATATCAGTTCTCAAACATGATATTCAAGGGGAGAATTGGAGTATCATACCCATTTCTGAGGCAGGCGAGTGGGCACGAGGGCTGGGCGGGGCATGAAGGGGGAAATCTGGATGGATGAACTGGGTGCAGGGGGGGAAATGACAGAAAAAGGTTTGGGAACCACTGCTCTACAGTCGTTTTATCATGTTCGTTCGAAAGCA
>NC_090741.1:53901433-53903933 GCF_036898095.1 Palaemon carinicauda | reverse complement strand
TTAAATAAGATGATAGAAGATTTGAATAGAAAAGGTAGAGTAAAACTAAAATTATGTTCAATGAAAATACAGAGAGACAACGAATAAGGGTTATGGACAAAATTCTAGATTGTTAGGAGAGACAGTAATTGTTTGTTTCTCCAGGACCGGAATTAAACGAAGGATAAGCGTTGGATGGAGTTTTTTTTTTTTGAACAAATATGGATCCGGCTCAAAAATGGACACCGGTTCAAAAACGGAACGGAGTCTGGTTAAAAAATGGACTCCGGCACAAAAATTTACCTAGAAACTCGTGAGAAAATAGCTTCACAAACCTTTCCTCGTTTTGTTATGGTTCGGAGTTCCCTAGACATACTGCCCCTGAACAGTTTTCCTCCCTATTACGGAAGCTCTGGTAAAAATAGCTTCAGTAACGTTTCCTCGTTTTTTTCTGGTCCGGAGTTCCCGAGACATACTGCCCCTGAGCAGTTTTCCTTCGTATAACGAAAGCTCGTTAGACAAATACCTTCACTAACCTTTCCTCGTTTTGTTATGGTTCGGAGTTCCCTAGACATACTGCCCCTGAACAGTTTTCCTCCCTATAACGGAAGCTAGTTAGACAAATACCTTCACTAACCTTTCCTCGTTTTGCTACGGTCCGGAGTTCCCGAGACATGCTTCCCCTGAGGAGTTTTTCTCCCTATACCGGACGCTCGTGAGACAAATACCTTCACTAACCTTTCCTCGTTTTGTTATGGTCCGGAGTTCCCTAGACATGCTGCCCCTGAACAGTTTTCTTCCCTATTACGGAAGCTCGTGGTAAAAATAGCTTCTGTAACGTTTCCTCGTTTTGTTCTGGTCCGGAGTTCCCGAGACATACTGCCCCTGAGCAGTTTTCCTCACTATACCGGACGCTCGTGAGACAAATACCTTCACTAACCTTTCCTCGTTTTGTTATGGTCCGGAGTTCCCTAGACATGCGGCCCCTGAACAGTTTTCCTCCCTATTACGGAAGCTCGTGGTAAAAATAGCTTCAGTAACGTTTCCTCGTTTTGTTCTGGTCCGGAGTTCCCGAGACATACTGCCCCTGAGCAGTTTTCCTCACTATACCGGACGCTCGTGAGACAAATACCTTCTCTAACCTTTCCTCGTTTTGTTATGGTCCGGAGTTCCCTAGACATGCTGCCCCTGAACAGTTTTCCTCCCTATTACGGAAGCTCGTGGTAAAAATAGCTTCAGTAACGTTTCCTCGTTTTGTTCTGGTCCGGAGTTCCCGAGACATACTGCCCCTGAGCAGTTTTCCTTCGTATAACGAAAGCTCGTTAGACAAATACCTTCACTAACCTTTCCTCGTTTTGTTATGGTTCGGAGTTCCCTAGACATACTGCCCCTGAGCAGTTTTCCTCCCTATAACGGAAGCTAGTTAGACAAATACCTTCACTAACCTTTCCTCGTTTTGCTACGGTCCGGAGTTCCCGAGACATGCTTCCCCTGAGGAGTTTTTCTCCCTATACCGGACGCTCGTGAGACAAATACCTTCACTAACCTTTCCTCGTTTTGTTATGGTCCGGAGTTCCCTAGACATGCTGCCCCTGAACAGTTTTCCTCCCTATTACTGAAGCTCGTGGTAAAAATAGTTTCTCTAACGTTTCCTCGTTTTGTTATGGTCCGGAGTTCCCGAGACATGCTATCCCTGAGCAGTTTTCTTCCCTATAACGGAAGCTCGTGAGACAAATACCTTCACTAACGTTTCCTCGTTTTGTTATGGTTCGGAGTTCCTGAGACATGCTTCCCCTGAGCAGTTTTCTTCCCTATAACGGAAGCTCGTTAGACAAATACCTTCACTAACGTTTCCTCGTTTTGTTATGGTTCGGAGTTCCCGAGACATGCTTCCCCTGAGCAGTTTTCTTCCCTATAACGGAAGCTCGTTAGACAAATACCTTCACTAACCTTTCCTCGTTTTGCTACGGTCCGGAGTTCCCCAGACATGCTTCCCCTGAGGAGTTTTTCTCCCTATACCGGACGCTCGTGAGACAAATACCTTCACTAACGTTTCCTCGTTTTGTTATGGTCCGGAGTTCCCGAGACATGCTTCCCCTGAGCAGTTTTCTTCCCTATAACGGAAGCTCGTTAGACAAATACCTTCACTAACGTTTCCTCGTTTTGTTATGGTTCGGAGTTCCCGAGGAATGCTTCCCCTGAGCAGTTTTCTTCCCTATAACGGAAGCTCGTTAGACAAATAGCTTCACTAACCTTTCCTCGTTTTGCTACGGTCCGGAGTTCCTGAGACATGCTTTCCCTGAGGAGTTTTTCTCCCTATACCGGACGCTCGTGAGACAAATACCTTCACTAACGTTTCCTCGTTTTGTTATGGTCCGGAGTTCCCGAGACATGCTTCCCCTGAGCAGTTTTCTTCCCTATAACGGAAGCTCGTTAGACAAATACCTTCACTAACGTTTCCTCGTTTTGTTATGGTTCGGAGTTCCCGAGAAAGGCTTCCCCTGAGCAGTTTTCTTCCCTA
>NC_090741.1:53893933-53896433 GCF_036898095.1 Palaemon carinicauda | reverse complement strand
TTCATTTTTTGAAAAAAGGAAAAAAAAAATCCTGTAGTCCAGGATATTAAGAGGGGCTGGGCACATAAAAGAAGAGGATTACCATTTAGGAAATAGAACGAGAAACGCGAGAGGGGAAGGGAAAATGGGAAGAGAGTTCGTGGATGGGGAAGAGAATTTCGTTCTTCAACTGGTGATTAGAAAGGATCATCGTTTAAATCGAGGGGGTTACCCTGTTTCTCAGTTCCCGCTCTCCACACAGGATGGGAATTTCTTGTGAGCTTGGAATGTCGCAGGAAGCCATTCCAGACAACTGGAATCTGGTGGAAGATGAATATGGAGAATGAAGAACTCTCATATTAGTTATGGAAGGGGGGCTGGGGGGGGGGTGGGTGGGGGTGGGTGGGGGGAGTTGAATAATAGTTTCATTTATTAGTTAATTTGCTATTTTCAATGTTGTTATAAATGTTTTTTTGGAGTATCATCTTGAGGTAACTACTGCTAATATATTGATTGAAGTAAATATATGTATATATATATATATATATATATATATATATATATATATATATATATATATATATATATATATATATATATATATATATATATATATGTATGTATGTATGTATGTATGTATGTATATATGCATGATTGTATATATGTTAATAAAATACAGGGAGTATATCATAACGCACTATTAACCAAATGATGCAGAAATGCAATTTTCAATATTTTTCTTATCCCAAGGTCAATAAATAAGTCCCACATAGAAAAAAAACTTTTTCAATGCAGGAAGGCGAGGAGATAAACCGTTTTAGTTAGAGGTTTTACTGTCGTTCTTGGATGTAGAGGTCAGATCACTGTACTGAATGTCGTTCTTGGATGGTAGAGCCCGGGTCAGATCACTGTACTGATGTCGTTCTTGGATGGTAGAGCCCTGGGTCAGATCACTGTACTGACTGTCATTCTTGGATGGTATAGCCCAAGGACAGATAACTGTACTGACTGTCATTCTTGGAGGTAGAGCCCAAGGACAGATAACTGTACTGACTGTCATTCTTGGATGGTAGAGCCCAAGGACAGATAACTGTACTGACTGTCATTCTTGGATGGTAGAGCCCAAGGACAGATAACTGTACTGACTTGTCATTCTTGGATGGTAGAGCCCAAGAACAGATAACTGTACTGACTGTCATTCTTGGATGGTAGAGCCCTGGGTCAGATCACTGTACTGAATGTCGTTCTTGGATGGTAGAACCCTGGGTCAGATCACTGTACTGAATGTCGTTCTTGGATGGTAGAGCCCTGGGTCAGATCACTGTACTGACTGTCATTCTTGGATGGTAGAGCCCTGGGTCAGATCACTGTACTGACTGTCATTCTTGGATGGTATAGCCCAAGGACAGATAACTGTACTGACTGTCATTCTTGGATGGTAGAGCCCAAGGGCAGATAACTGTACTGACTGTCATTCTTGGATGGTAGAGCCCTGGGTCAGATCACTGTACTGAATGTCGTTCTTGGATGGTAGAGCCCTGGGTCAGATCACTGTACTGAATGTCGTTCTTGGATGGTAGAGCCCTGGGTCAGATCACTGTACTGACTGTCATTCTTGGATGGTATAGCCCAAGGACAGATAACTGTACTGACTGTCATTCTTGGACAGTAGAGCCCAAGGACAGATAACTGTACTGACTGTCATTCTTGGATGGTAGAGCCCAAGGACAGATAACTGTACTGACTGTCATTCTTGGATGGTAGAGCCCAAGGACAGATAACTGTACTGACTGTCATTCTTGGATGGTAGAGCCCAAGGACAGATAACTGTACTGACTGTCATTCTTGGATGGTAGAGCCCAAGGACAGATAACTGTACTGACTGTCATTCTTGGATGGTAGAGCCCAAGGACAGATAACTGTACTGACTGTCATTCTTGGATGGTAGAGCCCAAGGACAGATAACTGTACCGACTGTCATTCTTAGACGGTAGAGCCCTGGGTCAGATCACTGTACTGACTGTCATTCTTGGACGGTAGAGCCCTGGGTCAGATCACTGTACTGAATGTCGTTCTTGGATGGTAGAGCCCTGGGTCAGATCACTGTACTGACTGTCATTCTTGGATGGTAGAGCCCAAGGGCAGATAACTGTACTGACTGTCATTCTTGGATGGTATAGCCCCGGGTCAGATCACTCTACTGACTGTCATTCTTGGATGGTAGAGCCCAAGGGCAGATAACTGTACTGACTGTCATTCTTGGATGGTATAGCCTTGGGTCAGATCACTGTACTGACTGTCATTCTTGGATGGTAGAGCCCAAGGGCAGATAACTGTACTGACTGTCATATTTTGGATGGTATAGCCCCGGGTCAGATCACTGTACTGACTGTCATTCTTGGATGGTAGAGCCCAAGGGCAGATAACTGTACTGACTGTCATTCTTGGATGGTATAGCCCCGGGTCAGATCACTGTACTGACTGTCATTCTTGGATGGTAGAGCCCAAGGGCAGATAACTG
>NC_090741.1:53886802-53893433 GCF_036898095.1 Palaemon carinicauda | reverse complement strand
CTATGGACTTACTAAGAGGGTCTACTCGGATTTCAAAGGGGAAAAAAGGATAATTTTATGTACTCTCTCTCTCTCTCTCTCTCTCTCTCTCTCTGATGATAAATACTATGAACTTACTAAGAGTAAATTTCAAAACAATTAAGACAGCGTTTAGTCGGATTTCAATGGGGAAAAAGGGATAATTTTATGTACTCTCTCTCTCTCTCTCTCTCTCTCTCTCTCTCTCTCTGATGATAAATACTATGAACTTACTAAGAGGGTCTACTCGGATTTCAAAGAGGCAAAAAGGATAATTTTATATACTCTCTCTCTCTCTCTCTCTCTCTCTCTCTCTCTCTGATGATAAATACTATGGACTTACAAAGAGTAAATTTCAAAACAATTAGGACACCGTTTACTCGGATTTCAACGGGGGAAAAAGGGATAATTTTTATGTACTCTCTCTCTCTCTCTCTCTCTCTCTCTCTCTCTCTCTGACGATAAATACTATGAACTTACCAAGAGTTAATTTTAAAACAATTAGGACAGCGTTTAGTAATTTATTGCCAAAATTTCACGAAGAAACATATGTTTAAAGATTAAAGATTGATATTACTACCCTTGGCTGTACAGCCCAAGTTTTTAAAACGTTGTTTGGCAAAGCATCTAAATAGTTATGTTGTGCGTAATTTTCTATTTCCTATTTTGCAGCTTGTCTATCCTTCAAAGGCCTTGGTGCATGTGATGTCTTCATTAAGTTTCCAAAACTGTGCAGAAAACCCTTGATTGTTTTCAGGAAGTACATATGATTAGCCTTGAATTATAATGACACCTTTGGTAATCACAAGGGGCCTAGTTTTCAAACATTACCTTCTAGGCAAACAAAATTGACGGAGAGAGAGAGAGAGAGAGAGAGAGAGAGAGAGAGAGAGAGAGAGCTGGTCGTTGCAATATCTAGCTTTTCATAAAAGTCATGATCAAAATTATATTATAAGCAAACAAAATTGGAGAGAGAGAGAGAGAGAGAGAGAGAGAGAGAGAGAGAGATTTAGGAAACTTTGCACTGTTCAGAATGACATTGTGTCATCTCTTAGTGTAGTTTTATTCTTTAAACGCTTATAAACAAACAGAGAGAGAGAGAGAGGAGAGGAGAGAGAGAGAGAGAGACCTACCAAATCTCCTGCAGAGTTTATAGCGAATGTCCTTCTAATGAGGCAGTTCTCGTACATACATTCCCAATGACGTATGATCTGCGAAGGTTTTCTGGCAATCGGCACCCAAGTGAAATCACTCCGGCTGCATATTTGTTCATTAGTGTTCTGCTAACAGCTCTATTTGACTTGATCCTCCCTTTAAACTCTTGGCAATTAAACCTTGTTTGCGATGCAACATTGATAGATCAACAGCAATATGCCAATTGTGTATTTGTTTATTTTTTTGTTTTATTTTTTTTCGAACGATTAAGCGACATTATGATATATCACAGATGAAAAGATAACTGTTATTGTTAATGATAATTTTGTTTTATCGGGCTATTAGAAACAAATGAATGCTATGTAAACACGTTATCAATGTACTATTATTATTATTATTATTATTATTATCATAATTATTATTATTATAATTATAAGTATTATTATTATTATTATTATTATTATTATTATTATTATTATTATTATTATTATTAGTAGTAGTAGTAGTAGTAGTAGTATTACTTACTAAGGTACACCCCTAGTTGGAAAAGCAAGATGCTATAGGCCCGAGGGCTCCAACAGGGAAAAATAGCCCAGTGAGGAAAGGAAACAAGGAAATAAATAAACGATATAAGAAGTAATGAGAAAATTATAATAAATTTGTTTGAATATTTAAAAAAAAAAACAGGAAGCTAATTCATGGTTCTTTTATATAGTTCAATAAATGTGAAATGTAATACGCATTTATATAATCAATTTCAATATATTAATACTATATCAAAGCTAAACGTCACAATAAAATAAAAAATAAATCTCTTTCAAGTTAGTTATCTTGTTAAAGTTAATGAGTCTATGTCAACTTAGCTTTTATTTCGAACGATAAGTTTTGAAAAAAAAATTGTTAATTAATCTACCAAGTGGGAGATAACTTTGCAATTACATCATGAAAAAAAAAGTTTAGGAAAGTTTGGAAATTAAAAACCGAAGACATGGCGCTGGAACTGAGGTAGATTAGAAGGATATAAGGTAGGTGTAGCCTAGAGGCAAAAGGAACAGAGAAATTACTCTTATATATTACCTACAGTATACTGCATGAGGTGCACTGGCAGCACTATGCCCTTTTGTACTTGTTAAGTAGAGCTAAACTTATTTCATGTTCTCATATTATTATTTTTCTTCTTCTTCTTCACCTATTGACGCAAAGGGCCCCGGCCTAGATTTCTTCAGTCGTCCCTATCTTGAGCTTTTAAACCAATACTCCTCCATTCATTATCTCCTACTTCGCGCTTCATAGTCTTCAGCCACGTAGTCCTGGGTCTTCTAACTCTTCTAGTGCTTTGTGGAGCCAAGTTGAAATAATAATAAACAAATAGTAATAATAAAATAATAATAAATAAATAATATACTATGAGAATAATACTCTTCCATTCATCATCTCCTACTTCACGCTTCATAGTCTTCAACCATGTATACCTGGGTCTTCTAACTCTTCTAGTGCTTTGTGGAGCCCAGTTAAAATAATAATAAACAAATAATTCTCATATTATTATTATTTCTTCTTCTTCTTCTTCTTCTTCTTCTTCTTCTCTCTTCTTCTTCTTCTACAGGGCCTCGGTTAGATTTCGCCAGTCATCCCTATCTTGAGCTTTTAAACCAATACTTCTCCATTCATCATCTCCTACTTCACGCTTCATAGTCTTCAGCCACGTAAGCCTGGGTCTTCTAATTCTTCTAGTGGTTTTGTGGAGCCCAGTTGAAATAATAATAAACAAATAATAATAATAAATAATAATAAATAAATAATTATACTATAAGAATAATACTCCTCCATTCATCATCTCCTACTTCAAGCTTCATAGTCCTCAGCCAAGTAGGCCTGGGTCTTCTAACTCTTCTAGTGCTTTGTGGAGCCCAGTTGAAATAATGATAAACAAATAATAATAATAAATAATAATAAATAAATAATATACGATGAGGATAATACTCCTCCATTCATCATCTCCTACTTCACGCTTCATAGTCTTCAGCCACGTAGGCCTGGGTCTTCTAACTCTTCTAGTGCTTTGTGGAGCCCAGTTGAAATAGTAATAAATAATAATAGTATATAATAATAAATAAATAATATACGATGAGAATACTCCACCACAGCAGCTAAACATTTACAGCACCGAGAAAATTGTTTTAAACCAATTCATCACCACTTGGCCGAGTACTCTGATGTGAAGTCATGTTTCAAGTCATGGGAACATTGGCCCAAAGGCTTAAAGGTTTTCCCCATAATTTTTCTCTTTACTATAAATTTTTCATTTACTTTTTAATTTCTATTATTTACACTTTTTTACAGTACGTTTCACTCTAGTTTATTACTTACATTTTACCTGTATTCATTTTGTAAGTTTGGTCAATTTTTTCTCCTATTTTCTCTTTTGCATTTCCTTTTTATTTTTTACTTTTCATGCCTCTAGCATATACATTTTTACCGTTCCTTTTAGTCTATGTTTATTCATGTTTACCTTTATTCCCTTATTTCTTTCACTTCAGTATACATCCTTTCTATAGTTTTACTTTTGTGATTTTATTTAAAACAGATTTTTTACAAAATACTGTTGCATGAAGAATGGAGAAGTATTGATTTAAAAGCTCAAGATAGAGACGACTGGGGAAATCTATCCGAGGCCCTTTGGGTCAATAGGCGTAGGGTGATGATGATGATGATGATGATTAGTATTTATTATTATTATATTATTATTATTATTATTATTATTATTATTATTATTATTATTGGAAAAGCAAGATGCTATAAGCCCCTTGGCTCCAACAGGGAAAAATAGCCAAGTGAGGAATGGAAACAAGGAAATAAATAAACTACGAAAGAAGAATAAACAATGAAAATAAAATATTCCAATATTAGATTATATCCTTCACGTATAAACTATAAAAACCTCAGAAAAAAAAGGGGAAAATAATAAGATTGAACAGCATGCCGAGTGTACCCCGAAGGAAGAGAATCAGAAGATGAGGATATTTCACTTTGCATAAATGCATTGGAATATTTTTCTTTTTATTTAATCCTTTTTATTGAGTTTACCTTTAACTCTGCAATATGATTATGGTTATCAAAAGCAGTTGATGGTGATTTCAGTTAATATCATCATGAGAGAGAGAGAGAGAGAGAGAGAGAGAGAGAGAGAGAGAATCTAGAATATCAGGGACGGTTCTCCTAAACTGCAAATAATTTAGAGAGAGAGAGAGAGAGAGAGAGAGAGAGAGAGAGAGAGAGAATCTAGGATATCAGGGAAGTTCTCCCAAACTGCAAATAATTTTAGAGAGAGAGAGAGAGAGAGAGAGAGAGAGAGAGAGAGAATCTACAATATCAGGGAAGGTTCTCCCAAACTGCAAATAATCAAGAGAGAGAGAGATAGAGAGAGAGAGAGATAGAGAGAGAGAGAGAGAGAGAGAGGAGAGAGAGAGAGAGAATATCAGGGAAGGTTCTCCCAAACTACAAATAATCAAGAGAGAGAGAGAGAGAGAGAGAGAGAGAGAGAATATCAGGGAAGGTTCTTAAACTACAAATAATTTAGAGAGAGAGAGAGAGAGAGAGGAGAGAGAGAGAGAGAGAGAGAGAGAATTTTCAGTGGTTGAATCAAGAGAGAGAGAGAGAGAGAGAGAGACTACTAGAAAATATGAGCTTCATTTATCTATAAACGTGACTATCATAATATTTATTAACTGTGGGATTTATCACAGATGAAGCTATAAATGCCAGCCTTAAAACGAAATAATTCTTTGAAATTCCATCATGTTTATTTTGATATCGTGGTGATTATGATCACTGAAAACAGAGAACACTAAATAATGCTATTCCTTTTATATGTTTTCCTTTTGAAATACATTTATTACCTGCGACAACGAAGTTGGAAGGAGGTTATGTTTTACACCCCCCCAGTTTGTGTGTTTGTGTGTGTATGTTTGTCTCTTTGTGAACACCTTCCTGGCCACAATTTTAATTGCAGAGTAATGAAACTTTGCTGGGATTTACTGTTATTTAAACAGATGGGAATGATTAAATTTTAGAAGGTAAAGGTCAAAGGTCAAGGTCACGGTCAAGCAAAATGTCCAATTCACGTATTCAACCACAAGTTTGGACATTGTTGTTACAGAAACTTCAACTTGGTTCATATTTGAGTGTATGAAAATTCACGCCAATTAATATGTGTGAAGGTTAAAGGTCAAGGTTAAGGTCGAGCAAAAGGTTGAGAAATAAGGTGCCTCGGCGGAGGTCTTCGCTCTACTGAGTGCCCCTCTAGTTATCACTTCTTTCCACATGAATTCTTGAGTCTCTTCAGTATCAATAGTTCCTCATAATTAGTACAGGATAGTAGGTAGTTTTAAGGTTTAAAGGCCGCTCATGAAATGGCAGAGTCAAGGGACAGTGGCATTGCCCTATCAAGCAGGATAATGCCCTAGTGACTGACCATATATACATATGATCAGTTCCCAATGACCCCTCTCCACCCAAGCTAGGACCAAGGAGGGTCAGGCAATGGCTGCTGATGCCTCGGCAGATAGCTCTATAGGCTTCCCCAAACCCCCCATCCTTAGCTCACAAGGATGGTGAGGTTGCAACGACCAAAAGCACTAACAAGTTTGAGTGGGACTCGAACCCTAGTTTCGTCTCGAAAACTTTAAGTTTAAATTCTTAATTCACATACTTTCAATGCTCTCATTAACATACTTGGTAATTAAAAATAAAAAAAATAAAAAATCATCTGCTTTGAAAAAATAACATTTCCGAAAGTTTAAGTTATTTAGAATTTTTTTTTTTTTGTATCAAAATTAGAACTATCTTTAATATAAATTCTCGTAAGTGGAGTTTTTTTTTTTTAGTATTTCAGAACTTTTTTAATAAAATTCTCACAAATAGAGTTTTCTTTTAGTATTACCAGCATCAAACTTAGAACTATTTATAACATTTTCGAAATTATGGTTTTCTTTTAGTATTTTCTACATAAAACACAACTCTCTTTAATAAAATTTTTGGAAATATAGTTTTTTTTAGTATTTTTTGTATCAAAATTAGAACTATCTTTAATAAAATTCTTGAAAGTAGAGTTTTCTTTTAGTATTTTCTGCATCAACCTTAGAACTTTCTTTAATAAAATTTTCGGAAATATAGTTTTCTTTCAGTATTTTCTGCATCAAACTAAGAACTTTCTTTATTATAATTCTCGAAAGTAGAGTTTCTAAGTACTTTCTAAATCAAACTAAGAACTTTCTTTATTAACATTTTAGAAAGTAGAGTTTTCTTTTAGTAATATCTGCATCAAGCTTAGAACTTTCTTTAATTAAAAATATTTTCGAAAGTAAAATTTCTTTTAGTATTTCCCACAACAAATTTAGAACTTTCTTTCATAAAATTTTCGAAAGTGTAGTTTTCTTTTAGTATTTTCTACATCAAA
>NC_090741.1:53864302-53879302 GCF_036898095.1 Palaemon carinicauda | reverse complement strand
CCAAAAAATCCATCTTTATCCCATCAAGTTTTGAATGTTATGTTAGGACTAGAGTGGTTATACTATTGAAGAAGACATGAAGATCTTCCAAGCTATCATCCCAAGACGTGAAAATGTTATCAACGTATCGCCGTGAAACCATGTTCGTAGGTTTAATAGTTTTTAATATTTCAGCTTCAAAGTAATCCATACAGAGCTCGGAGCTATGGAGAGATAACGGACTTCCCTATACTACATCTGAATTTTTCATTGAGAAAATTGCCATTGAAAGAGAATTCATTATTAAATTGTACAGCTCGATTAACCTAATTGTTTTCTTAATGCCAAAAGGAAAGTGATTAGTATTGCAAAATACTCTTTATCCAGCGCATGATTCAAACTAAAATCTAGAAATTAATTTGAATAAGAGCAAATCGAATATGAGAGCAAATTATAATGTTTATATTCAACCACCATCTCCCACTGCTCTGTGCATTACATAATCCATGAGGAGGATAAACAACATAGGTGACAACACATTACCTTGGAGTACTCCACTGTTTACTGGATATATATATATATATATATATATATATATAGGGTTGTAGTGGCCGATGTGGTAACGCCCTTGACTGGTGAACGCCAGACTGGGGTTCGAGTCCTGCTCAAACTCGTTAGTTTCTTTGGTAGCTACAATCTTGCCAACATTGTAAGCTAAGGAGGGGGGCGGGGGGTTGGAGGAGCCCATAGGCTTATCTGCTGAGTCATCAGCAGCCATTGCCTGACCCTCCTTAGCCCTAGCTTGTGTGGAAAGGGGGCTTAGGCACTGATCATATGTATATATGATCAGTCTCTAGGGCATTGTCCTACTCGATAGGGCAATGTGACTGTCCCTTGCCTCTGTCATTCATGAGTGGGCCCTTAAACCTTTAAATGTATACGCCAGTATAACATGGTGCGACATTCAGGAATAATACACGTGCATAGAACTCTGTCCCCGAATTTAAATGCAATGGCGTCTGATGACAATGTTATGGAAATTGAATCCTTTGTTAGCTGGAGGAGGGATGGTTTCCTATTGAAGTAAGAAGCTTATTGCATAAATGTATTAGTTTATGTGATTTCATCTTTAGTGAAATGAATATATTATCCAATGATTTAGTTACCTACTTGATGAATAAAAAAGAGTAATAAATCTTAATCATATTTTAAACAATTAGATATAAACTCATTCAAACAGCTGTTGATGAATAAAAAGGTTTATATATAGAGGTTATCAATTAATAGATTAGTTAATAATGTAATATTGAATATATTATCCAATGACTCATTTACCTAGCCGATGAATATAAAAAATAATTAAAAATATTAATCATCTTTTAAACAATTACATAGACACTCACCCAAAGAGCCTTTAATGAATAAAAAGGTTTAAAGGTTTATATAGAGGCGTTATCAATTAATCAATCAATTGATTAATTAATTAATTAATAATGTAATATCTAGTTGAAATCCATTAGTATTATGCAGAAATAGGGTATTATGATATCATAAAAACATTAGTCATTAATAACACACTTATAATATCCCTATTTGGTATTTGTGCCCAGTTGAAATATTAAGATTAAATAAACAGCTTTTCTGATGCATAATTTGTCTTTTTTTAATAATTAAAATCAATATCATCACCATTATGTTTTCCATATCTATATCTCTCAAAGTATATGCATTTTTGAGAGCTAAAATGGCAGCTTATCTGATCAATTTAACTTGTTTATAGGGAGCGTTTGAAAAAAATCGTTTTTATTAAATACATAACCTCCTAACTACGTTGGCGGAGTTCACACACAAACAAACACACAAACAGAGGCAAAAAAATGTAACCTCCTAACTTCGTTGGCGGAGGTCACACACAAACACACATACAAACAGGGGCAAAAACATAACCTCATAACTTCGTTGGCTGAGTTCACTCACAAACAAACACACAAACAGGGGGCGAAAACATAACCTCCTAACTTCGTTGGCGGAGGTCACACACAAACAAACACACACACAGGGGTGAAAACATAACCTCCTAAATTCGTTGGCTGAGGTCACACACAAACAAACACAAACAGGGAGGAAAATATAACCTCCTGACTTTGTTGGCGGAGGTCACACACAAACAAACACACAAACAGGGGCGAAAACAGAACCTCCCAACTTCGTTGGCGGAGGTCAAACACAAACAAACACACAAACAGGGGCGAAAACCTAACCTTCCAACTACGTTGGCGGAGGTCACACACGAACAAACACACAAACAGGGGGCGAAAACCTAACCTTCCAACTACGTTGGCGGAGGTCACACACAAACACACACACAAACAGTGACTTCGTTGGCGGAGGTCACACACAAACACACACACAAACAGGTCTGAAAACATAACCTTCCAACTACGTTGGAGGAGATAACTATATTGTATAATGTTACAGGTCAACTGGAAAAAGTGACCGGGATCTGGAAAAACGAGCTGGAAGGCATATTCCAGAGATTAATATCCCGTCAAACATTTCAGGCATTTGTTTCATGCTTTACTTCCCTATTAATTTCATGCATAACTGCAGCTGTAATGTGCCAGACTTTATGATTGGTGTGTTTCGCACGGGAACGAGACTATCGCATGGAAATGAAGTTCCAGTTAGAGCCCCGTGTCTCACGGGGTAGGGTATGCCGTTTTACGATTGGGCAGGTCGTTAGAGAACTAATGATAAGATCAGATGTTAAATGAGAGAGAGAGAGAGAGAGAGAGAGAGAGAGAGAGAGAGAGAGTCAGTATAATTTCTAAATATAATAACGAAGTGATTGCTCTCTCTTGATTCAAGGAGAGAGAGAGAGAGAGAGAGAGAGGAGAGGGAGAGAGAGAGAGAGAGAGAGAGAGAGAGAGAGTCAGTATAATTTCTAAATATAACAACGAAGTGATTGCTCTCTCTTGATTCAAGGAGAGAGAGAGAGAGAGAGAGAGAGAGAGAGAGAGAAAGAGAGAGAGAGAGAGAGAGAGATATTGGGGTCGAACAAGATTTACAGATGTCCAGATAAATCATGTTATATTTAAGATTTTACTGTACTTTTTCGTTTTACCTCATAAATTCAATGCCTTCGTTTGCAGAGAGAGAGAGAGAGAGAGAGAGAGAGAGAGAGAGAGAGAAATGACTTAGCTTGACTGATTTCGTGATTTATTTTGCATGCTTCTCTTGCAGTTTATTTATTAGGAAGAAAAACATCGGTGATAACGAGAGAGAGAGAGAGAGAGAGAGAGAAAGAGAGAGAGAGAGAGAGAGAGAGAGAGAGAGAGAGATGACTTAACTTGACTGATTTCATGATTTCTTTTGCATGATTCTCTTGTAGGTTATTTCCTTGTTTCCTTTCCTCACTGAGCTATTTTTCCCTGTTAGTACCCTTGGAATTATAGTATCATGCTTTTTCAACTAGGGTTGTATCTTAGCTAATATTGATAATAATAATAATAATAATAATAATAATAATAATAATAATAATAATAATAATAATAATAATAATAATAATTATGTTCTACCATTTAACTATTCTTTCCGTTTTGCTCTGTCTCATATATTTTCTTATGTGGCCTTTCATTCTAAATGCAAATTGATAATAACATGAATTAATCCCATCTTAAGTTGAACCTTTATATATGTGTATATGTGTTTGCCATTCGGATAATGCACATTGTATAAAAATAAGTTTCAACGAAATCATGAATTGGTAAAAGGAGAAAAAATAATTTTACCAAGAATAATTTAACAAAAACATTGCAGATTATATTACGGAAAGAACCATTTGCAAGTAATTGTTCTGTATGTTACACCTGAAATATATTGAGGGTTTTATTATTTTTAATAGAATTTTTTTAATATAAACATATATATATATATATATATATATATATTTATATATGTGTATATGTATATATATAGTTTATATATATATATATATATATACATATATGTATATGTATATATATAATTTATATAGATATATATATATATATATATATGTATATATATATATACATACATATATATATATATATATATATCTATATATATACATATTACATATGTATGTTATATAAATACATATATATATATATATATATATATACATACATACATATTACATATGTATATCATATATATGCATATATTTATGCATATATATATATATATATAATTGATCTTGCTATTGATGGTATTAACCTATCAATTCTTCAAACTGGAATAGGTCAGTTGCTTATATTTCGTCTGCAGAAGAAGAGTGTCCATCCTTTCCTATTCTTGAAACCTACCAAAGAGAGATTAGTTAACCAAACTTTCAACTCGGCTCCACAAGGCACTAGAAGAGTTGGAAGACCCAGGCCTACATGGCTGAGGACTATGAAGCGTGAAGTAGATGATGATGAATGGAGAAGTATTGATTTAAAAGCTCAAGATAGGGACGACTGGGGAAATCTAACCGAGACCCTTTGCGTCAATAGGCGCAGGGGAATGAAAATGATGATGATGATGGTGACCAAAATGATTGTAATACAGCATTCAGAAAGAAAACTGTCGGTGAAATGTATAAAGGAAATATTACAGCCATAAAACCCTGACTTCAATGAGAATCAACAAGACAATTGCACTGCAAACAGCCTTTATTGAGTGTGCGTGTGGAACCAGTTTGATACACGAAGAGCATTTTGTTCAAGAATTTTCATAATATAAATCAACGTCTGTTTCATGGCGTATTAGTTCGAGAATTTTCATAATATATATCAACGTCTATTTCATGGCGTATTAAAGTTGATTTGCGTGTTGTGACAGTGAAATTCCTTTTCCAGGTAAAATGGAACTAAAATGGGACTCCAATAAAGGTGTAATCATTCTATGAAGATATATTTTATTTTCAATGAATAAGCGTTGCTACTGAAAATGAAGTTTGTAAAAATTCTTTTCCCGGTAGAATGGGCCTCCTATGAAGCGTGAATGTCACATATAGCCTCACAAGATGAACTATTATTATTATTATTATTATTATTATTATTATTTTTATTATTATTATTATTATTATTACTTGCTAAGCTACAACCCTAGTTGAAAAATCAGGATGCTATATGCCCAGAGGGGCCCAACAAGGAAAATAGCCCATATTATTATTATTATTATTATTATTATTATTATTATTATTATTATTATTACTTGCTAATCTACAACCCTAGTTGAAAAATCAGGATGCTATAAGCCAAGGGGCTCCAATAAGGAAAATAGCCCAGTGAGGAAAGGAAGCACGAAAAGTAAAATATTTCAAGAACAGTAGCAACATTAAAATAAATGTCTCATTTATAAACTCTAAAAACTTCTACTTCAACATTATTATTATTATTATTATTATTATTATTATTATTATTATTATTATTATTACTTGCTAAGCTACAACCCTAGTTGAAAAATCAGGATGCTATAAGCCCAGGGGCTCCAACAAGGAAAATATCCCAGTGAGGAAAGGAAACACGAAAAATAAAATATTTCAAGAACAGTAGCAACATTAAAACAAATGTCTCATTTATAAACTCTAAAAACTTCTACTTCAACATTATTATTATTATTATTATTATTATTATTATTATTATTATTATTATTATTATTATTATTATTATTACTTGCTAAGCTACAACCCTATTTGGAAAAGTAGGATGCTATAAGCCCAAGGGCTACAACAGGGAAAATAGCCCAGTGAGGAAAGGAAACAAGGAAAATTAAATATTTTAAGAACAGTAACAATATTAGAATAAATATACCCTTTATAAACTATAAAAACTTCTAATTTAACTTTATTATTATTATTATTATTATTATTATTATTATTACTTGCTAAGCTACAACCCTAGTTGGAAATGTAGGATGCTATAAGCCCAAGGGCTACAGCAGGGAAAATAGCCCAGTGAAGAAAGGAAACAAGGAAAATTAAATATTTCAAGAACAGTAACAATATTGAAATAAATATCTCCTTTATAAACTATAAAAAACTTTAAATTTAACTTTATTATCAATATTATCATCATTATTATTAGCTAAACTGAAACCCTAATTGGAAAAGGAGGATACTGTAAACCAAAGGAATCAAACAGGGAAAAATAGCCCAGTGAGGAAATAAAATAAAATAAATAAACTACCAGAGAAGTATTGGACCATTCAAGTAAAATATTTTAAGAACAGTAACAGTATTAAAACAGATCTGTCATTTATAAACTAAATAAAAAAAAAAACTTATGTCAAACCGTTCAACATAAAAACATTTGTTGCAAGTTTGAAAGTTTTGAAATACCACAGATTCAAATGCAGGATAACGTGAACTTAATCTCCAAAATGCAAAATGAAAATAAAAACTGACTTTTTAAATATTTGCATATTTTTCTTTTAATTTCCTCTCTGGTTTTGAACAAAATGGGGTTTCACAAGTTAGAATTTTTAATTAAGCAATTGTTTATAACTGACGAATACGTTAGACTCATGAAAAATAAAATTAATGTTCAGCATAGTTCTTATACACGAGTTGCCTCAGAATTAATTAAGTCTTCCTGGGGGAGGGGGAAGAGAGGTTGATATCAAACTCATTATAATGTTTTAAGTTAAACACAATAGCAAAGGGATTAACAACAACAACAACAACTATAAAAAATCCACTCTAAGAATGCAGACCTCCGCCATGGCAGCTTATTTCTCGAAACCAGCTTGCCTTTCCCAGAATCAATTTAGGCTGTAGGCGTATTTGAATTTTGTGTGATAACCATGTGCGAACTTAGAGTTAAGATTAGGGTTAATTCGATTGACCCTTTACTCATCATTGATCTTGACCTTTGACCTAGGATTTTAGAAATTGAATCACTTCCACGTCTCAGTATAATAATGAATCCCTGAAAGTTTCACTACTCTATGAGTAAAATTGTGACCAGGAAGACACAAAAATGGGGTAAAATATAACCTCCTTCCAACTTAGTTGGCTGTAGACAGGAAGATGTTCACAAACAAACAAACAAATAAACAGACATGGACAAACAAGGGGTGAAAACATAACCTCCTCCTAACTTCGTTGGAGAAGGTAAAACGATGAATGTTCAACATATATTTATTCCTTGTACACAAGTTGACTCAGAAATTAATTGTCTTTCCGGAGGGAAGAGTGAAGTTGACTTCAAACTCATTTTAGAATGTTGTAAGTTGGAAACAATATAGAAAACGGAAATATGGAAACAATATAGAAAACGGAATTACAACAACAATAACAACTCGACATTGCCAAGGACAAATGCCATCTCACAACTTGGCCATATAGCTTTCGCCTGGTAACTACCGCTCTTTTATCGCACCAGGTCGCTTTTATACACGTGCAGGAGGAAGAAGGGCGTATCCCCTCATCGTGAATGTGGCATGGCGATTCTCATTCAGCTTAAACGACAGGAGGAAAAAAAAGCTGATGCAACGTCAGACGTGTCGAGCATGTGCCGGCACTTCTGTAATCACCCTCTCTCTCTCTCTCTCTCTCTCTCTCTCTCTCTCTCTGGAATAAACAGGCTACGTGACACGGTTTTATGTAGTTTGGGTAACTGCGATATAGCGGCCACTTTGAAATTGCATTGTAAATCTATATGGTTTGGCTATTAAATGTTTCAAATATAACTGGAATGAAAGAATATATTGAAAACGATACGCTATTTTGTCGTGATTCCATTGTTTATATATGCATATATGCATATATATGTATATATAATATGTATATATATAAATAAATAAATAAATATATATATATATATATATGTATATATATATACATATATATATATATATACATATATATATATATATATACATATATATACAGTATATACACACACATATATATATATATATATATATGTATATATATATATATATAATATATATATATATATATATATATATAAACACATACTATATATATATATATATATATGTATATATATATATATATATATATAAGTATATTTGCATGGTGTTAATTTCCCATTCTATCTCATAGCTTTGTACATCAAAAGAACAAAAGAACAAAAGAACGAAATAACTTCCCTCACCTTTTTCATTCCAGTAGCGAAAACAGAAAGACAAAAGCAAAACTCGAAAACATGCAAAATGTCACATACAGGAAAGGCAGAATGAAGAACACCACACACCCGCTTTGCATAATAAATTAAATATAGCTGAGAGTCACCTTGTCAAAATTAGTATCTTCTTCCTAAACTCAATAGTCTTTGAATTTCAGCCCTGAAATCTAAACACGTTTATGTAAATCATTAACATATGCAGAAGGTATTTTTATCTAATAGATATATCTCTTATCATGAACTGGAAGATAGCTTGAGGGTACACTCGGGCATACTATTCTATCTCATTTACCTTCTTGGTTTGTTAAAATTTTTTATAGTTTATATAGGAAATATCTATTATAATGTTTTACTTTTCTTCAAATATCTTATTTTCCCTTGTTTCCTTTCCTCACTGGGCTATCTTCCCTGTTGGGGCCCCTGGGTTTATTGCATCCTGCTTTTCCAACTAACGGTTTGGCTTAGCAAGTATTATTATTATTATTATTATTATTATTATTATTATTATTACAAGCTAGGCTTCAACCCTAGTTGGGAAAACAAGATGCTATAAGCCCAAGGGCTCCAACAGGGAAAAGATAGCCCAGTAAGGAAAGAAGGAAATAAGGAAATAAATAATATACAAGAGAAGAATTAACAATCCAAATAAAATATTTCGTGAGCAGTAACATCAAATTAGATCCTTGACATATAAACTATAAAATCTTAAAGGAGCGAAAAAGATAGAATAGTGTGCCCGAGTGTACCGTCAAGCAAGAGAACTCTAACCCAAGACTGTGGAAGACCATGGAGAGAGGCTATGACACTACAAAAGACTAGAGAACAATGGTTTGAATTTGGAGTGTCCTTCTCCTAGAAAAGCTGCTTACCATAGATAAAGTCTCTTCTATCCTTCCCAAGAAAAGTGGTCACTGAACAATTACATTGCGGTAGTTAACCCCTTGAGCGAACAAGAATTGTTTGGTAATCTCAAGTGTTGTCAGGTGTATGAGGACAGAGGAGAATGTGGTAAGAATGTGTAGGCAAAGACAAAGCGAGCCGTAACCAGAGAGAGGGATCCACTGTAGTATTGTCTGACCAGTCAAAGGATCCAATATCAAATAATAATATAGAAACCTGATCTCAACAGCCTTTGAAATTCAGCACTGAAATATAAATATGTTTATGTTAATCTTTGAAGAATCACAATAACAAATACAGAATGTACTTTTATTCACTAGATATATATTATTATTATTATTACTAGCCAAGCTACAACCCTAGTTGGAAAAGCAAGATGCTATATGCCCAAGGGCTCCAACAGGGAAAAATAGCCCAGTGAGGAAAGGAAATAAGGAAATAAATAATGAGAATAAATTAACAATATATCATTCTAAAAACAGTAACAACGTCAAAACAGATATGTCCTATATAAACTATTAACAATGTCAAAAAAACATATGTCATATATAAACAATAAAAAGACTCATGTCAGCCTGGTCAACATAAAAACATATATGGAATAGTTTTCCATGTAACTGAAAGAATCAGAACGATGGAAGAATTATGAAGAAAAAAAAAAAAAAAAAAAAATTTGATTTCCAGGAATAAATACAGAATGTACTCTAATCCAATAGATATATATCTATCACAGAATCGAAGAGAAACATATATGGAATAGTTTTCCAGGTAACTGAAAGAATCAGAACGATGGAAGAATTATGAAAAAAAAAAAAAATTTTTGATTTCCAGGACTCTCCACCAAAGGTCGAAGATCTTCAGGGAATTTCGAGAGATCAAAGACTCGACTTTCTTTCTTTTTATCATACCTTTTAAGGCTGATTTTTTTCTCCGGATTTATTTTCATGTCTGCTTTTATCCCAACGATTTTTAATGATGCGGGATTTTTCTCTTTTCTAGATATATTTCTCTATTTCGATATATCTCTTACGCTCAACTTTTGTATATTGATACTATATATTTATATATAGGGCTTATATATTTTATTAGATGCCCACAGATTCTGTATTTTAACATTCAGGCTTACATATTTTATTAGGTGCCAAAAAAAAAAAAATATTTATTTTTTAAATGTTTTTTTTTTTTTTTTTTTTTTTTTTTTTTAAATGCAAATATTCTATAGTCTCCTCATTTTTTTCATATTTTGGAGTTTTTCTTTTTAAATTACATAAACTTATTCGATATATCAAACGTTGGTTTCTAGGTCAAACCAGAGTAATTGTATATACTATTTTTTTACCATTATCATAATTATTTTGCCAATTACGATGTGAAAAGACATAAAATTGGTGATATTAGATTTACTATAACTATTTCCCCAATTACAATGTGAAAAGACATAAAATTAGTGATATTAGATTTACTATAATTATTTCCCCAATTACAATGTGAAAAGACATAAAATTAGTGATATTAGATTACTATAATTATTTCCCCAATTACAATGTGAAAAGACATAAAATGAGATATATTAGATTTACTATAATTATTTCCCCAATTACAATGTGAAAAGACATAAAATTAGTGATATTAGATTTACTATAATTATTTCCCCAATTATAATATGAAAAGACATAAAATGAGATATATTAGATTTACTATAACTATTTCACCAATTATAATATGAAAAGACATAAAATGAGATATATTAGATTTACTATAATTATTTCCCCCAATTACAATGTGAAAAGACATAAAATTAGTGATATTAGATTTACTATAATTATTTCCCCAATTACAATGTGAAAAGACATAAAATTAGTGATATTAGATTTACTATAATTATTTCCCCAATTATAATATGAAAAGACATAAAATTAGATATATTAGATTTACTATAATTATTTCACCAATTATAATATGAAAAGACATAAAATTAGATATATTAGATTTACTATAATTATTTCCCCAATTACAATGTGAAGACATAAAATTAATGAGATTAGATATACTATAATTATTTCCCCAATTTCAATGTGAAAAGACATAAAATTAGTGATATTAGATTTACTATAATTATTTCACCAATTAACAATGTGAAAAGACATAAAATTAGCGACATTAGATTTACTATAATTATTTCCCCAATTACAATGTGAAAAGACATAAAATTAGAGATATTAAATTTACTATAATAATTTTCCCAATTACAATGTGAAAAGACATAAAATTAGAGATATTAAATTTACTATAATTATTTCCCGCAATTACAATGTGAAAAGACATAAAATTTGAGATATTCAGATTAGGTCAATGCAACACTTGAGTAAAAATGAAAACTAGTGAAGAAATTTTATCTAGAAATTAATATTAAAAAGACTGAAAAACATGCAATTAAATTAAAAAAAATATATATTTAAAACTCCACTGTCAACCAAAAACATGATACTGAAATTCCTAGAAATGAATATCAAAAGGAATAACAAACATGACATTAAAGTAAAAAAAAAAAAAAAAAAAAAAAAAAAAAAAAAAAAAAAAAAAAAAAAAAAAAAAGAGTAAAACTTCCCCGTTAACCAAAACATAATGCTGAAATTCATATCAGAAGATGAATGCACTTTAACCTCTAAGCCAACGTAGCAATGTCGTCAAAACAATTTCATATTTTTGAGAGAAAAAAAAATCATATTTTTTATATGAAGATATTCAGAGAATCAAAATAAACGAAATATGGACGATTGGAACAAACGTTTGAAGATTTCTAAAACATTTGAACTTGAGCGAAAAAAAGATATTCATGGATGTACACCGGCGTCAATGACCTTAGATGTCAGGATGCCTGAAAACTTTAAATCAATCAATCAATCATGGATGTACATGGGCTTTAGGCAGTGGTTGAATAGGAGACAATTCTTCCATTTACGTCGCTTGCATTAACCTGGATACTTCAACGGACACTAAACATCTATGCAATTACATTAGCATATCACCAGTTTCAAAACATCAATTATTTGTTATTAAACTAGGTCTTAACCTTTGGTTGGCAAATTCCGCTCTTCTATGGCTGATGATTCATTATATGCAACATGGATGAAGGGAAGGAGGTATCCCTCCACGAGGACATAAACAGACATTAGTTATTGGTAAGCTAGGTTTTAACCTTTAGGTGGCAACTACCGGTCTTCTATTACTGAGAATTCTTTATATTAAACGTGGGAGATAGGAGGACATAGCATGATGTTCCTCTCATTGACGACAGGTGAAAATACTGACACCAACTCCAGAGGTCTTGGGAGTAGCAATAATGGGTTGCTGCCTCTGTAAGGGTCTTATGTCTCTCTCTCTCTCTCTCTCTCTCTTCTCTCTCTCTCTCTCTCTCTCTCTCTCTCTCTCTCTCTCTCTCTCCAAAATCGCTCCAAAGACAAAAACAGAATTTTGCAGTTTATACCTATCCTGGTGGCTGGAAACAATTTTGCAGTTTATACCTGGCCTAGTGACTGGAAACAATTTTGCAGTTTATACCTGGCCTAGTGACTGGAAACAATTTTGCAGTTTATACCTGGCCTAGTGACTGGAAACAATTTTGCAGTTTATACCTGGCCTAGTGACTGGAAACAATTTTGCAGTTTATACCTGGCCTAGTGACTGGAAACAATTTTGCAGTTTATACTTGGCCTAGTGACTGGAAACAATTTTGAAGTATATATCTACCCTGGTGACTGGAGACAATTTTCCATTTTATACCTGACCTGGTGACTCGAAAAATTTTTGCAGTTTATACCTGATCTGGTGACTCGAACAATTTTGCAGTTTATACCTGGCCTAGTGACTGGAAACAATTTTGCAGTTTATACCTGGCCTAGTGACTGGAAACAATTTTGCAGTTTATACCTGGCCTGGTGACTCGAAAAAAATTTGCAGCTTATACCTGGTATGGTGACTGAATAATTTTTCAGTTTACACCTGGCTTGGTGACTCGAACAATTTTGCAGTTTATACCTGGCCTGGTGACTCGAACAATTTTGCAGTTTATACCTGGCCTGGTGACTCGAACAATTTTGCAGTTTATACCTGGTCTGGTGACTGAATAATTTTGCAGTTTATACCTGACCTGGTGACTCGAAACAATTTTGCAGTTTATACCTGGCCTGGTGACTCGAACAATTTTGCAGTTTATACCTGGTCTGGTGACTCGAACAATTTTGCAGTTTATACCTGGCCTGGTGACTCGAACAATTTTGCAGTTTATACCTGGCCTGGTGACTCGAACAATTTTGCAGTTTATACCTGGCCTGGTGACTCGAACAATTTTGCAGTTTATACCTGGCCTGGTGACTCGAACAATTTTGCAGTTTATACCTGGTCTGGTGACTGAATAATTTTGCAGTTTATACCTGACCTGGTGACTCGAAACAATTTTGCAGTTTATACCTGGTCTGGTGACTCGAACAATTTTGCAGTTTATACCTGGCCTGGTGACTCAAACAATTTTGCAGTTTATACCTGGCCTGGTGACTCGAACAATTTTGCAGTTTATACCTGGCCTGGTGACTCGAACAATTTTGCAGTTTATACCTGGCCTGGTGACTCGAAACAATTTTGCATTATATACCTGGCCTAGTGACTCGAAACAATTTTGCAGTTTATACCTGGCCTGGTGACTCAACCAATTTTGCAGTTTATACCTGGCCTGGTGACTCGAACAATTTTGCAGTTTATACCTGGCCTGGTGACTCGAACAATTTTGCAGTTTATACCTGGCCTGGTGACTCGAAACAATTTTGCAGTTTATACTTGGTCTGGTGACTCTGAATAATTTGGCAGTTTATACCTGACCTGGGGACTCGAACAATTTTGCAGTTTATACCTGGTCTGGTGACTGAATAATTTTGCAGTTTATACCTGGCCTGGTGACTCGAAACAATTTTGCATTATATACCTGACCTGGTGACTCTAAACAATTTTGTAGTTTATACCTGGCCTGGTGACTGGAAAATTTTTGGATGTATATAACTGCCCTGGTGACTGGAAACAATTTTGCAGTTTATACCTGACCTGGTGACTCGAAACAATTTTGAAGTATATACCTGCCCTGGTGACTGGAAACAATTTTGCATTATATACCTGACCTGGTGACTCGAAACAATTTTGCAGTTATACCTGGTCTGGTGACTCTGAATAATTTTGCAGTTTATACCTGGCCTGGTGACTCGAAACAATTTTGCATTATATACCTGACCTGGTGACTCGAAACAATTTTGCAGTTTATACCTGGCCTGGTGACTGAATAACTTTGCAGTTTATACCTGGCCTGGTGACTGGAAACAATTTTGAAGTATATATCTACCCTGGTGACTGGAGACAATTTTGCATTATATACCTGACCTGGTGACTCGAAACAATTTTGCAGTTTATACCTGGTCTGGTGACTCGAACAATTTTGCAGTTTATACCTGGCCTGGTGACTCGAACAATTTTGCAGTTTATACCTGGCCTGGTGACTCGAACAATTTTGCAGTTTATACCTGGCGTGTTGACTCGAAACATGAGAGAAGAATTAAATCCCCTTATTGTGTTATTGTACCTCTTTGAACACTCATTATGATTCAGTGAATGTTTGCTACTTTCAACATTTTTATTCAGTAAGTGTGAAAACTTATAGTTACTTACCCATCATTAGCAGAACATGGGGCTGGTGTTTGTAAAGTTCACTGTTTTGTCAAAGCTAGGTGATCTCTGGTAGAGAGCTGTGGGTCACTACTGACTTCAGGACGAACATATGGATGGCACGGGGCCTCACAGGCTCTTCCAGAAAGCTCTGGCTTTCTGGCAATATCTCTTCTAGAAAATAAAAAAAAAAGCATTTTGACAAAAAGTTAAAAGTTGGTGATTGTGGCTTACT